>NC_059074.1:149808963-150116168 GCF_020497125.1 Mauremys mutica | reverse complement strand
TGCCGACTTCTGGTGTAATGGATCAAAATTGTGTCCAGCTCCTTCAAAAATGGCTAGATCACATTTCCACTGCTGGACCTTTCCTGGTATCCTTGATTTTAATGTATGTTCTCCTGAGATGTTTGGTCTTTATTCTGCACTGGTAGGTGATCTGGTTCTGGCACCTCACGGACGCCTGCTTAGCAATGTACACAAAATGATCTTTATTCTGGTGCCAGGCCACAAGAGCTTCCTGCATTGATGCTTCTTCCCAGATTGTGAATAAGATCAAGGGTCTCAGTACAGCTCCAAGCAACTGCTCAAGGCATGTTGTAAGGCAATATCAAGCAATGCAGATATTATTTAATTAAGGAGCAAATGGGGACATCCAGTCAACTTGACACCAGAGCAGTGGAGCGCACACAGGTAAATGGACAAGTCAGTGATGGTTGCCCACAAAGCAGTATGGGATAGCAGTTGGAGGACTGCCAAAG
The DNA here is from genome assembly GCF_020497125.1 of Mauremys mutica. NCBI lineage: Eukaryota > Metazoa > Chordata > Testudines > Geoemydidae > Mauremys > Mauremys mutica. Next base: position 150,115,695 of record NC_059074.1, on the reverse strand, counting down.
TAGTGTGCAGCAGCAATGCATGCACATAAACAATAAACTGAACTAACACAAACTTAGTTCACTTTGAAAGAGGACTCCAGATTTTGATAAATGCAGTTAGTGCATTACAATGAATGGTGTTATGTGCATGAAAGTGTTTTCAAACTATATTAGTTCAACTCAACCCAGTTTAACCCCCCTGTGTAGACAAGCCCTAGGTTACATTTGCTAATTTGGAGGGGAAAAAAGTTATATTAATAAGATCCGTATTGCCCACATATTAGTTTTTATTTGAAGATTTCTTTTAATATTCCCCTCCTGAAATGGTTTAAGAACCTGGAGGAAATGATTAACTGGTTTGTATAGAAAGGCCAGATAAATGAACTTCTGACCAAAAGGCTGTGGAATATGAGAGGCAGGGGGATGTCCAAGACTATCAAATTATAGAATAATGCTTAAATAGGTATAGCAGAAATGGATTTAGCTGGGGACAATGGGTTTGACATGAATTTGCAAGATTATATTAATAGAATTTCTAATTAATTTTGGGCTGCCTTTGTACAGGCATTGTACCATGGACCAGGATGATTGCTGCTTCTATATAGCAGAAGTTGGAGAACCGTTGGAATACTGTATATAGTTCTGGCTGTCTCAATACCAGAAAATTTTCAATAAATTGGATGGAATTCACAGAATATTAACAAAAATTATTAAAAAGCTGGAGGACTGACTTACAAAGAAATATTTATATTTAAATGATATCATACCAAGATATTTATCTAGGTAGAGTAACCTAAATAAAAACAAAATACCTTGCTCTCATATTATTCCAACATAAAGGAATGAGTAAATAGAAGACTATACAATACAATGTTGTACAAATATCATACAGGCAAACACAGAGAGAAATGAGTGAGTTCAATATACTATAATTAGAATTCTATGAAAGCCAACTTTTTAGAACAATTGTATGAATAAGGGTAAGGTTTTAAAGTTTCTGGACCTGATCTTTCGAAGGAGCTATGCTGATTCACACTTACTGAGGATCTGATCCTATGGATTTTGATACAGGGCCAAAGTTAAAGTTGTTTGGGTGTTAAATGATCTATGTATATCTACTGAGTGTTAAGAATAGTGGCAGAATTGGTTGTGTAACTTTAGTTTTCAATTGCTATGGTTTTTAATACTTTGGGGTTTTACAGATATGTTTAATGGTGTATCTTTTCTTAAATTGTGCTATGAAATCCTACCTTCAAGTCAACAAAGATTCTGTGTTGTAATCTCCCTTCGTGGATTGTTTTGTTTTTTTTTAATTTAACCTACAGCTGCAAAAACCTCTGTGAGCCATCCAGAGGAAGCTTGAATACTGTTCTCCACTTTCTGTGACAGGCATGCAAAGTTTTTTCCTGGACTAGATGTAATACTTATATCATTTCCCCAGTCATACCAATTCCCCAAACCCTCAGACTGTCTCCATCTCTGACTCCCCAGCTAGTCCCTGCTGCCTGGCTCCAGACCCTGGTCATTCCTCACTCCCCAACTGAAACACCACTTCCTGGCTCCAGTCAGTACCACGTTAGAGCCCAATTACAGTTTTACTTCCAGCCAGTCCCACTCCATGGACAGAGCACCCAGTCAGCCATGACTCTGCAGCTCCAACTCCATTCTAATTCCAGACCACAGCTGGTCTTCATCTTCCTTTGGATACTTCAGTTCATGCTCCTCCCTCTGCTAAGAGTTGCAAGAACCCTGCTCTTTTATACCACATAAGGTCTGCCAGAAATGATGGGATAAGTACATATACTTTTATACAAATGCCCTTTTTCACTCCAGCATTTCTAAAATACTTAACATGTTCTTGAAGATAGCTCTATTTTCCATTACCTGATTTTATGTAAAACTTCATAGTCTGTGACAGGTAATCCAAACAGCTGTTCACCAGATGAATAAGTGACAAATTTCCTCCAGAGTTCATCAAAATTGGCCTGATCAAATTAAGATTTAAAAATGCAAACAGGATATACATTTGTTAACTAAGAGATCCTCTAATTATCATAAACTGCTGTCCAATTACAAAGCTATCTTAAGTCTGCAGTATGTATACAAAGAAATATCTAGTAACATCTTTTGGTATCCAAAGGACATACATTTGATTTTAAATCCTGTTCAATTTTTACATTCAGTGGGGAGTGTTTTTCTAGTGTCAACAAGGAATGCCACAATAGGGGCAGATTACAATTTAACAGATTTTTAAAAAAAACATTGTCTTGTTTAATATTACAGATGCTCCAGCTAAATAGAGAAAATGTGCACAACAAAGATCTGAAGAAATATTTTATTAAAAAGGATGTGCACTTAAAGCCACATTATATTATACAATGAGGAGAAATTAAACATTGTATTAGCTGGTGTGGACACAACTAGAAAAAAACATTAAATAGAGCCAGAATTATATAACTTGTCAAGCAAAGTGTACTGCCAGAAGATTGGTGAAAAGCAAATATAGAATCAATTTTTAAAAAGGAAGGATGAGTGATTCTAGCAATTACCATTCCATAAGTATGGAGGATTGGAAAATATTTGTATTACTTTTTACTACTAACATATGCCTTTCAGTTTATCTGGGTGATACTACCTTGCCTGAATGCATAGTTAGGTCAAGAGGGGTTGTAGAGAAGGAAAGTAGAAAAGGATAACCAGTAGCCTAGATAAGAAGCATCCCCTCATACACAATAGTTACATTCAGCAAAGAGTCTTGTGGCACCTTATAGACTAACAGACGTTTTGGAGCTCCAAAACGTCTGTTAGTCTATAAGGTGCCAGAAGACTCTTTGCTGCTTTTACAGATCCAGACTAACACGGCTACCCCTCTGATAATAGTTACATTTACAGCCATGAAGAGGGATTTCTCAGCTCCAACCCTGACAATGTGACTGTTTGCCAAGGCTGAGAATCTGAACATCAAAACACTGGTCTATTAAAAGACATGCCCTACAGAAAAGGAGGGGTGGGGGAAGTTTTCAGCAGCTGCAGGTTGACCCAGAGACACTGACTGGGAGTGAGGGATCTGCAGCAAACAAACTGTAATTTGGTCCTCAAGAGAACAGCGGACACCAAGGCAAACCCATGTCTACATAGGGGCTTGAAGGGAATGTCAAGCATAGGTGACACAGTATGCACAGAAGTCTGTTATCTTAAATCTTTTTCTCTGAGTTATGTGAATCTTTTAGCAAATAAACCATGCTTTGTTTTGAAGAAACTGCTTCTGTCTCACTGCATATTGTTGCTTTCCACAGGCTCCTGAAGGAAAACTCTTGCAAAGTGCGGGGCCCATTGGGATTGCTAATAAATAACACAGTTGGCAATAGAGTCACGTCAGGTTTTCAGCCAGAATGTCTGGTAAAAAGGGAACCTGTCAGCATCCAGTTAGCTGTGCTAAAAGTCCAGTTACCTGTAGTAACCGGCCTCTTCCACTAAGTGGGGCGTGAAGAGCAGCAGCTGCGGCTGGAGCCATGAAGAGCTGCTCTCTGCTCCCTGCTGTGGATCCGGCAGTGTCTGGAGAGACCTGAGTGCCATGATCTGGCTGGGTCACTTGATGGTGAGCTGGGTTCCAGGACTCCAACAAGCGGAGCAGGGAAGGGGGTGGTACCTATGGCAAGGATGGGGGACAACAGCCCAGGCACCCACAAGAGGGGTGTGGAGAGCGGCAACAGCCCAAGCAACAGGTGTTCAGGAAGAGAAGGGGCAGGGAGAGGGGCGGCAGCATGCAGGGCAGCAAGGGGGCGAGCAACAAGTGGAGAGGAGCAGCAGTAACAGGCAGGGCAATACATAGGGCAAGGAGTGGGGGAACAGGCAAAGCTGCACATGGGGCAAGGAGGCAGCAGAGAGCCTGGGGAAGATGCTCCCGGGTTGCCCAGCCACTCTCTGCAGTTGGATTGCTTTGCTGCACCCGGCAAGAAAGCCCCATGGCTCATGGGCCCTGCCCCCTCTCACCATATTCCAGGTCATGGGCCACACCGCAAAGTGGCCTTGACTCATTTATAGCTCCACAAAGGCCAAATACGCTTGGCTCCTAAAGCTGGCTGAGCCCTGCACAGGGCCTGTGCTCACCAGGCTGCTTTGTGCCCACACTCAGTGTCCCAGGGACCCAGCCACCAGGCAGGGGAAAGCCCCCTGCAAAGCAGACCCCAGTCCAAGGGAAGCATGTAGACACCTGGCCCCCATGGGAGCTAGGGAATTGATTTCCTGGGGAGCAGGATTGCAGCCTAGGAGCAGGATACTTTGGAAGGGCATAGGTCACACATGTGCTGGAAAAGGAGTTTGGGCCAGTGGTTACAGCAGAGGGACTGAGCGATAAAACTCCTGGGTTCTATTCCCAGCTCTTTTACAGACTTGCTGGGTGACCCTGAGCAAATCATGTCCTTGCTCTGTGCCTCAGTTTCCCCTTCCATAAGATGGGGATGGCAATATCCACTTCAATTTACAGTGTACTTTGAGATCCCTGGCAGGAAAGCACTAGATCTGTACTAAGCATTAATGTGACGAGTGGCTGGATCATGGCTCGGAGCCCACTTGCTCCATGCAATTTTCCAGTAAGGTTCCGAGCAGACTGGGTGGAGCTCTGAGGGTCCCACGGGGACTGGGAAATGAATTGGAGGGCTCAATCCCATTGCTAGTGAGGCAAAAACTCCCATTGTTATTGCCTCCTAAACCAGCCCCATCCAAGGCAGCCTCAGTGGAGAGGCCAGCATGCAGGGACCCTCAAGACGAGCATCCTGCTCAGCCTCAGGGGGCCCCTCCGAGGCAAGGTGGGCTGGAAGCTCTGCCTGCTGTGTGCAGAGAGGTCCCAGCTCCCCCAAATCCAGGAAGCTCAGCCCAGCTCTGACCTCATTCGCCTCCCTCCTGGCCCAGACAGAGAACAGGAGCAAGTGGCAACACAGCTCTGTGTACATGCATGAGTCAGGTACCCAGATCAATTACTGGGTGTTGTTGTGCACGTCCCATCTTTGTCTCACGCTCGTCTGGTGATGTCCGCAAATTTAAAATGTGACGCTGAATTGTATATTAAGGAGCACACAAAAAAGCAATCTGGTTTTCAGAGGTTTTGTGAGTGCTCAGCACCACTGAAAACCTACTTCTCTTTATTAAGATGGCCAATTGAGATGCCATATTTTAGGCAGGAGGTTTGAAAGGCTTTATCTAGGTCCTTTAGACTTGATAAATGATTAGGTTTCAATATACCTTTATCAAGTCTGTTCTAACGTTTTTTGTTATGCATGGAAAAACTGTAATTAAACAACTCATTGACAGTATTCATATGAAGACTTCCAAGGTTGAGGAAGCTATCCAGCTAGAAAGGACTGCTGTCATGCCACCGGGGAAGGAGGATAAGGTTCTGGTACAGGGAGGATACTGGCTGCTGGTTACTTCTGGCAGCAGGCAGTGCTCCACCCCTACTCCCAACTCACTCACCATGGTGATGAAGAACCGTTATGCTGCCCTGGCAACGAGTAATGAGGAATCACCCCCAAAGGCTGAAGAGGAGAAGACATGTACCCCCAAGGCTGGGAGGATCATAGCCACCACTCTCAGGAGGAAACATAGGCTAGTGGTGGTTGGAGACTCTCTTCTGAGGGGGACAGAGGCACCCATCTGTCACCCTGACATGGAATCCTGGGAGGTATGCTGCATGCCAGGGGCCCGTATCTGAGATGCTACGGAGGGACTGTTGAGGATCATCCAGCCCTCTGACCCCATGCTACTCATCCATGTGGGTACTAATGATACTGCGAGGTATATCCTGCACCAGATCAGAAGTGACTACAGGGCTCTGGGAGTAAGGGTGAGGGAGTTGGGAGCACAGATGGTGTTTTCTTCAGTCCTTCCAGTCAAGGGTAGGGGCCTTGGCAGAGACAGATGAACACTGTTGCATAAACTGAAAATTGGTTTTAGGAAACTATCAAGCTTGGCAGCAAGTGTCTAATGAGGAAACAAAAACTTTAAGGGAGCTAGAGGTGTTGGTTTTGAAGAAAAGGCATACAGCCATTTGACTGTGACAAACAGAATGATGCAAAGGTACATATCAACTGTGAATCTTTGCTGCAGAAATCAATCCCTAAAAGCCCCTGAGAATTTCTGTTTCTAATACAGAAAATGTCTGTAGAAAACACACTGAACAAATTAAGTTTTTCTTCTTGTTATTATATCGAAGTAGTGTTTCAAGGTCCCAGTTGCACAGGGCCCATAGTGCTAGGTGCTGTATAATCACATAGTAAGAGACAATCCCTGCTCTGAACAGTTTATGATCTAAGTAATTTACAGAGTAAAGCTCAATATTGTCCATCAATTCCCGTGTTCCAGAGATAGTAATGGATCTTTTTCTAAACTCATTTTGATTCACAACTATGACTCTCAATTTAACATTTCAAAACTATTTTTTTTCTTACCTGGAATATTTGTAACCTATTGCTGGCTTCTTGTGGTGGTGTATTTGGAACCATGGGACCTTCCTAAAGCAAACAAATTTTAACCAAAGTGAATATTAACTCTTCAAGTGTGTTAAGGCAAATTCTATATTTACAAACCATTAGCATATACAAAATTGTTTAACTAGTCAAGAGGTATATGTAAGGGGTATATGAATCATTGAAGTGTGTCCATAAATCCCACTAATGCCAAAAGAGTTACAAAAGTGTATCAAAGGAAAAATATTCTAGATAAAATAGAAATTTCTGTAGTCTAATCAAATTTGCTATTAGTAGATAATATACTTGCATGTTCTGTATATTTTCATCCTGTCAAGAATAAAGTAAGAATGCGCAAAAAGTGACTTGAGGCGACTCTTTACTTTTATTAAAGGTATAATCAGAGTTACAGAATACTCAATCTGCCATGTATTGTTTTTCTTTTCACAGAGCTTACTTTCACTGGTATTTATTAGAACTGCACATAATTTCTTGTTAAGTATAACTTGAGGTGTTGGGAGTGGAAGGGAGGAAGATAGAAAGATTAACATACCAGTAACTGTATTTCAAGTACACCTCTACCCTGATATAACGCTGTCCTCAGGAGCCAAAAATTCTTACTGCGTTATAGGTGAAACTGCATTCTATCAAACTTGCTTTGAGCCACTGGAGCATGCAGCCCCGCCCCACCCCAGAGCGCTGCTTTACCGCGTTATATCCAAATTTGTGTTATATCGGGTCGCGTTATATCAGGGTAGAGATGTATATTGACTCTGTAGATCTGCATTATGGGATGCAAACCCGTTGTGACACAGAGATTGGAATCACTTAAAAAAAAGCAGCACCCATTAGGGCTGTGAAAGCATCCCCCATGACTATTGAAGGAAAGAAACAAAGGGCTCTGGTGACAGCCTTCATTTTTTCCACTACTTAAATCCCACTTCTCTGAAGAAGTTTGGAAGGAGAACAGAGAAGGCAAAATATTCGAAGAACTAGAATTCTATTTCTCGTTTGAGACTTATCCATGAGACCCACGGTAAAATTTTCAAAAGCCTTTACATTAAATCGGTGGGATATAGGCCCCTAAACAGAAATGTGTGAATAACTGACTTTTCAGTTGCTGGTCATACCAAAAAACAAAACAAAAAATTACTTCAGGTTGACCCAAATGAACATTTTTTTTTACATTTTTCAGTGCAACAAAATAATCAAAAAAATTGTTTTGACACAAGCAAAACATTTTGTTTGACCCAAAATGAAATATTTCATTCTGTTTTTAAGTTTTTCTAACCGTTTTAAAATAAAATTGAAGTACATTTCTAAACAAAGGTAGTTTTGTTTCAAAAAATCATGTTTAATTTAGAAAATTTCAAAAGAAATTGTTTTGATTTTTTCCAAATTTTCTTTTCTACCAAAACAATTCAGCAAATTCAACAAAAATTCACAAAGCATTTTTGTTGCCACAAATCTGCATTTTTCAGGTCAGAAAATGTTACCCAGATCTATTCCTAAGGCACTTACGTGCTTTTGAAAATGTTACTCTCAGTAATATGAGAAAAAATGAGCTAATCATTAAGACCAATTCTTTATAAAAGGTATAGAGCCTGATCTTTAGTTGATGAAAATCAAGATAGTTTCACAAATGAAGAATAATTGCAGTCTCCACTGAACTTGCTAAAGAAGTCAGAAGCATCACAAAATGCTTGGAGACAAGGCTGAGACAATACCCTTGGCGACCATCTCATGTTACTCTGGAAATTGCTCCAATAAGGCGTATCTAACTGTGCTCTGACTGAATAATGGGTATGCTAAGGAGGATTACAAGAACTGGGAAACCAGTTAGTCTACATTTGTCTGGGAGAGGACTTGGAGTCTGGAAAATTCCTAAACATCAGAATTAAGAAGCCAAGTGTTAATGCTAGGATTTATATACCCAGGATAACTCACAGATCACACTCAGGAATAGGGTGACCAGATGTCCCGATTTTATAGGGACAGTCCCGTTATTTGGGGCTTTTTTTAAAATGGGTTTCTATTACCCCCCCCACCCCCATCCAGATTTTTCACACTTGCTATCTGGTCACCCTACTCAGGAAGCTTGGGGTAAGGGGCAGAAGTAAACTGAGCATGCTTTCATAGAATAGAGAACTTTTTTGAGTATGGGACCAGACAACATCAATGGAGGCTGACCTGGAGGAGAGACAGAGAGACTCCAGGATTCGGAGGGGATGCCATGAAATGCTGGAAGGGGATCCTGAACACCCTAGAAACTCTGACCTAAGCCCAGATCATGTTCCACAGTGGTAATGAAAATGAAGTGAGGAAATGCATGTAGGGATTTATTATTTATGACTGGATCTGTATAGATTTTTTGCTATTTAAAGCAAGGAGTAATTGTGTTTAGAAACCTTTGCTGTGTAATATGCTTCACCTATCATGTGTCCCTAAAGAGTTACATTGTAAGCCCAGAATGCCCACAAAGTTGGAGTTCTGGGAGATGGTATGGTTAAACTACTGGGAGATCTGTGTGGGGAGGAAAGGAGACACAACACTGATCCTGGGGCTGAGGCCAGCTGGGCTGTGAAGATACATTTCCAAGAGGGGATAACAGAGAATCTATGCACAGGAAGTGTGCTATTGAGACCAAGTAAAGAGGCAGTGCTGCAGCATATTCAGACCAATGGAAGCTTAAAGCACACAGGGCCCAGGGATGTGGGACCCAAACACAGCATCCGGGTGGGTGTCCAGGAACAAGAGCTGTGTGAAAATGCATATAGGCCTTTTTTGTTTTATATCTTTGTGTGAAAGAATAAATAAAACTTTATTTTGAAGAAATTGTTTTTGAGTCACATTAATCAGCTGTCTGGATATGTGGACTCTCTACTCAGACCCTATGTTACCAGCACTCCCAGCTATCTCCGTGACACCACTGATTTCCTGAGGAAACTACAATGCATTGGTGACCTTCCAGAAAACACCATCCTAGCCACCATGGATGTAGATGCTCTCTACACAAACATCCCACACACTGATGGAATACAAGCTGTCAGGAACAGTATCCCTGATGATGCCACAGCACAACTGGTTGCTGAGCTCTGTGCCTTTATCCTCACACACAACTATTTCAAATGTAATGACAATATATATCTCCAGATCAGTGGCACCGCTATGGGCACCCGCATGGCCCCACAATATGCCAATATTTTTATGGCCGACCTGGAACAACTCTTCCTCAGCTCCCGTCCACTCACGCCCCTTCTCTACCTACGCTACATTGATGACATCTTCATCATCTGGACCCATGGGAAGGAGACTCTGGAAAAATTCCACCATGATTTCAACAGCTTCCACCCCTCCATCAACCTCAGCCTGGACCTATCTACACGGGAGGTCCACTTCCTAGACACCACGGTGCAAATAAGTGGTGGTCACATTAACACCACCCTATACCGAAAACCTACCAACCGCTATGCCTACCTTCATGCCTCCAGCTTCCATCCCGGGCACACCACAAGATCCATTGTCTACAGCCAAGCACTGAGGTACAACCGTATCTGCTCTAACCCCGCAGACAGAGACCAACACCTAGAAAATCTCCACCAAGCATTCTCAAGACTACAGTACCCACACGAGGAAATAAGGAAACAGATCAACAGAGCCAGACGTGTACCCAGAAGCCTCCTACTGCAAGACAAACCTAAGAAAGAAACCAACAGGACTCCACTGGCCATCACATACAGTCCCCAGCTCAAACCCCTCCAACGCATCATCAGGGATCTACAACCCATCCTGGACAATGATCCCACACTTTCACAGGCCTTGGGTGGCAGGCCAGTCCTCGCCCACAGACAACCTGCCAACCTGAAGCATATTCTCACCAGCAACTGCACACCGCACCATAGTAACTCTAGCTCAGGAACCAACCCATGCAACAAACCTCGATGCCAACTCTGCCCACATATCTACACCAGCAACACCATCACAGGACCTAACCAGATCAGCCACACCATCACCGGTTCATTCACCTGCACGTCCACCAATGTAATATATGCCATCATATGCCAGCAATGCCCCTCTGCTATGTACATCGGCCAAACTGGACAGTCTCTAAGGAAAAGGATAAATGGACACAAATCAGTCATTAGGAATGGCAATATACAAAAACCTGTAGGAGAACACTTCAACCTCCCTGGCCACACAATAGCAGATTTTAGGGTGGCCATCCTACAGCAAAAAAACTTTAGGACCAGACTTCAAAGAGAAACTGCTGAGCTCCAGTTCATCTGCAAATTTAACACCATCAGCTCAGGACTAAACAAAGACTGTGAATGGCTTGCCAATTACAGAACCAGTTTCTCCTCCCTTGGTTTTCACACCTCAGCTGCTGGAACAGGGCCTCATCCTCCCTGATTGATCTAACCTCGTTATCTCTAGCTTGCTTCTTGCTTGCTTATATATACACCTGCCCCTGGAAATTTCCACTGCTTCCATCCGAAGAAGTGGGTATTCACCCACGAAAGCTCATGCTGCAAAACGTCTGTTAGTCTATAAGGTGCCACAGGATTCTTTGCTGCTTCTATTAATCAGCTTGTTGGTCACAGGCTCCCATAGAAAAGTCTTACAGGTGCTAAACTCAGTTGGGTCTGTCAGATAGACATGGTTGAGAAATAGCAGGGGTGCAGCCCAGAGATGAAGATTAAGAGTGGTAAAACTGCGTGGTTCAACCCTTGAGAGAGATTAATGCAGGCAGGCTTATCATCTGAGGGGTGCACTTAAGAAGGACTAAAAGGGATCTAAAGCACAGCTGACCTAGTAACTATGACAGAAGGTCGGTTGGGTTACCATGCCCTCAGGAATTCATAGGGACAACTCAGCAGATCAAAAATTTGGTACTCAACTGCTGCAAGCCATATATTCCGAGGAACTGAACCACAAGCCCAATAGATAACTTCCAAACATAATTACCGTTTCATATGATGTGTCAAAGTTTGCCACATCTTCACGAAAAATTTCAACGGACTCTAAGAGATTACTCTTAAATTTTGGCTGAACTTGAACCAACTCATCTTGAACACTGACCTAAAATATAAATGAATGTTCATTTATTAATAAATTATTGAAATAAAGTTATTTCTTTAAAAATACTAATAAAGAAAGGGATGTCAATTCTATATAATCAAGTTGATTTGTTACATTAAAAAACTACAGAAACATTGGACAAAAAATAGCTTTTTATTCAGACAGCTAAATATGAAAACAGAGTTTAAAAAAAAAATCAAAACAAAAAACCCTAACACCTTCCAGGCATTATTTTCTTACAAGATGCTGTAACTTCCTCATCTTTAGAAAATTCAGAGAGGTCAAAACAAACTAAACTAAACTAAACTAACTACAGAACAAAATCCGAACATCCATATTCAGAGATTTTTTTTTAAAAGTACTAGGGAAGGACAAAACAAAAGGATAGGATTCAGCTGCATTCTGACACTATGAAATGTGGGAAGTACCTTACTTTTCTCGCTTTCATTGTAAGAGGTGACCAGTTCCAACACTGGCTACTCTTGGAGCAGTACATCTTATGTATTAGTCCCTTACTCTCATATAAGCCTAATGACTCATACTATCTTCTAATGAGTAGTAGAAAAAGTACAGATTCAGATACTTACAGCTTTGGTCTGTAATTTGTTAAAAGAATATCTAAGTGTATCAACTCCTTCTGATTCCTCTTTTGTCACCTCAACTTCAAATCTATTTAAAATACTATAGGCTTCCTATAAAAGAAGAAAAAATAATAATGATACAATTCAAATTTATTTGCAGGAATACAAAGTTTGTAAAATATACTTTAAACTAATACAGTCAACTTAGTTTAGGCCCAAAATTTATGTTTAGTTGTTTTCTTAAAAAGGGGCTTTGGATGAAGAAGAGCCAGACTCTGACTACAACAGATACAGCTAATCTTGTAATGAGCAGAGCTGTGTGAAATATTAGAGGCAAATTTAGAAACACTAGACATTGCCTTTGTTAATGTTCACAGAACCTCCTAAAATGTATTATTATATAACATGTTTTTCATGCTAATTACATTTTTTCAAAGTAGATTATTAATTTGTATACTATATGGATATACATGTACATTTTGAGAAATGTTCCCAACTCTGGATGATTATCAGCACCACACTGCATATTTCAAAGGTTTTCTATCATCCTGTTTACAAGGAATATTATTGCAATATGTTCAGACTGATTTATCAAGTGCTTTCACATATAATAATGCTGGGATGAGCCTAACATTGCTTGATTTTTTATGTAGTTTGGTTCTGTTAATGCGGCAGCTTATATATTCTCTAGTTTACTACCTTCATTGTAGAAATAGGGCACAGATTATTTACAGGGGAAAATGGGATAATTAGTTTAGTTTAAGGTTCATTACCAAGCAAAGAAAAATTATAACCAACTAAGACAAAAGGCTGAGTGAAGTATGTAAGCCACTTGCTTTGCTGTTGTGTACTTGTAGCGTGCATTCACTGCAACTTACGACTGCCTGTGAATACACAGTTCTTTCTTCCCTGCAATCCTCTATGCTTGGAAACCTCTTCATATCTCAGCCCAAGCCTACATCATCTCCTCTTCTAAGTATTCCCTTAACCCACACTTCAGTAAGGCTTATGAAGGGTATACCTACATTACAAAATTACTTCGATTTTACAGAATTTGATTTTTGGCAACGGATTGTAAAAGTCGAGTGCATGCGTCCACACTAAGCACATTAATTTGGCGGTGTGCGTCCATAGTACCGAGGCAAGCATAGACTTCCGGAGCATTGCACTGTGGGTAGTTATCCCATAGCTATCCCATAGTTCCTGCAGTCTCCCCTGCCCATTGGAATTCTGGGTTGAGATCCCAATGCCTGATGGGGCAAAAAACATTGTCACGGGTGGTTCTGGGTACATGTCGTCAGGCCCCCCTCTCCCTACCTCCCTCCGTGAAAGCAACGGCAGACAATCATTTTGCGCCTTTTTTCCTGGGTTACCTGTGCAGACGCCATACCACGGCAAGCATGGAGCCCGCTCAGCTGACCATCACCCTATGTCTTCTGGGTGCTGGCAGATGTGGGACTGCATTGCTACACAGCAGCAACTCATTGCCTTTTGGCAGCAGATAATGCATTACGCCGGGTAGCCATCATCATCATATTCCTGGGTGCTCTTTTAGCCGACCTTGGTGAGGTCGGTCAGGGGCACCTGGGCAGACATGGGAGTGACTCAGCCAGGTCATTCCCATCTTCTGCCAAGCACCCAGGAGATGATGATGGCTAGCAGTCATAATGCAGCATCTTCTGCTGAGCACCCATAAGATGAGGATGGCTAGCAGTCGTACTGCACTGTCTGCTGCCAGCCTAAGTTGTATAAGATAGATGGAGTGGATCAAAACAAGAAATAGACCAGATTTGTTTTGTATTCAATTGCTCCCCTCTCCCTCCATGAAATCAACGGCCTGCTAAATCCAGGGTTTTGAATTCAATCCTTGAGGGGGCCATTCTGTGTGACAGTTGTTTGTGTTTCTCCTTGATGCAAAGCCACCCCCTTTGTTGATTTTAATTCCCTGTAAGTCATGTTGTCAGTCACCCCTCCCTCCGTCAGAGCAACGGCAGACAATTGTTTCGTGCCTTTTTTCAGTGCAGACATCATACCATGGAAAGTATGGAGCCCGCTCATCTCAATGCAGCAACCATCAACATTGTAGACACCTCGTGCATTATCATGCAGTTTATGCAGAACCAGAACCTGAAAAAACAGGCAAGGAGGAGGCGACAGCAGTGCGGTGATGAGAGTGATGAGGACATGGACACAGAATTCTCTCAAAGCATGGGCGCCGGGGAAGGTTCATGCCGTTGTGGAAGTAGAGCAGGAACTGACAGGGATTTGAAGGGGATTTCAATGCAAACAGTCCCCTCTGTGAGCAAGAGTCAGGCTAGCTGTAACCCTAATAACGCAAGACTTGTAGAAGCGAGGATTGTGTGAGGCGAGTGAAAAAGAACTGTGAAAGAGGTTGTTTTGACCTTGTGTTAAGATAAAAATGGAATGCAGACTATAGCAGAAATTGTTGTGAGAAATAAGACAGAGAGAAGGAATATGTATAAACAATATGCAGCTGTTGCTCATTATCGTCTGTAAAAAAGGTATAAATGTTGGCTCTAATTGTTTATCTTTAGAGAGACCTGCCTAGGTGGGGGAAACCCTGTGTCCTAGTGCACTCTCTCCCTCCATGCAATTGCTAGAGAATAAAGTATCTGACTTGCTGCACCCAACCAGAGAGTAAGAATTCTGTTTTTCTTCGACACCGTGGAACGCTGATTCTGGGCCCGGGAAACAAGCACAGAGTGGTGGAACGGCATAGTGTTGCAGGTGTGGGACAATTCCCAGTGGCTGCAAAACTTTTGCATGCTTAAGGGCACTTTCATGGAACTTCGTGACTTGCTTTCCCCTGCCCTGAAGTGTCAGAATACCAAGATGAGAGCAGCCCTCACAGTTGAGAAGTGAGTGGTGATAGCCCTGTGGAAGCTTGCAGCGCCAGACAGCTACCAGTCAGTCGGGAATCAATTTGGAGTGGGCAAATCTACTGTGGGGGCTGCTGTGATGCAAGTAGCCAAAGCAATCACTGAGCTGCTGCTACCAAAGGTAGTGACTCTGGGAAATGTGCAGGTCATAGTAGATGGCTTTGCTGAAATGGGATTCCCTAACTGTGGTGGGGCAATAGACTGAACCCATATCCCCATCTTGGCACTGGACCATCAGGGCAACCAGTACATAAACCGCAAGGGGTACTTTTCAATGCTGCTGCAAGCACTGGTGGATCACAAGGGACGTTTCACCAACATCAATGTGGGATGGCCAGGAAGGATTCATGACGCTCGCGTCTTCAGGAACACTAGTCTGTTTAAACAGCTGCAGGAAGGGATTTACTTCCCAGACCAGAAAATTACCACTGGGGATGTTGACATGCCTATAGTTATCCTTAGGGACCCAGCCCACCCCTTAATGCCATGGCTCATGAAGCCATACACAGGCAGCCTGGACAGTAGTCAGGAGCTGTTCAACTATAAGCTGAGCAAGTGCAGAATGGTGGTAGAATGTGCATTTGGACGTTTAAAGGGTTGCTGGCGCACTCAGACCTCAGCGAAACCAATAATCCTATTGTTATTGCTGCTTGCTGTGTGCTCCACAATCTCTGTGAGAGTAAGGGGGAGATGTTTATGGAGAGGTGGGAGGTTGAGGCAAATCGCCTGGCCACTGATTACGCGCAGAAAAGACACCAGGGCAATTAGAAGAGCACACCAGGAAGCACTGCGCATCAGAGAAGCTTTGAAAACCAGTTTCATGACTGTCTAGGCTACGGTGTGACAGTTCTGTTTGTTTCTCCTTGATGAAAACCCGCCCCCTTGGTTGACTCATTCCCTGCAAGCCAGCCACCCTCCCCCTTCGATCACAGCTTGCTTGCAAAGGAAATAAAGTCACTATCATTTAAAAAACATGTACTCTTTATTAATTGATTATAAAAATAGGGAGAGAACTGACAAGATAGCTTGGGTAGGGTGTGGGAGGAGGGGAGGAGGAAAGTAAAAGGCTACTTCAAAACTTGTTGAATGACAGCCTTCTGTTGCTTGGGCTGTGATCCTGCTGCTGTTCCTGAAGCTCCACCAGATGCCGCAGCATGTCCGTTTGATCCCGCATAGCCCAGCGTTGCATCCTGCCTCCTCTGATCTTTCTGCCGCCACCTCTCATCTCGATCGTCCCTCCTGTCCTCATGTTCGTCCCTCCTGTCCTCACGTTCATTGGCCCCTTTCCTGTACTGTGATAATGTGTCCTTCCACACATTCAGATGAGCTCTTTCAATGCGCGTTGACTGCATTGTCACAGAGAACATTTCATCGTGCATGCGTTTTTTTTGCCGCCTTATCTGGGACAGCCTTTGGGACAGAGGAGGGAGGCTTCAAAAATTTGCAGTTGCGGGAGGGAAAAAAGGGAGAGAAGTATTTAAAAAGATACATTTTACAGAACAATGGGTATACTCTTTCACGGTGAACAACACTTTTCACATTACACAGCACATGTGATTTCGGTATAAGGTCGCATTTTGCATCTTATATTGAGTGCCTGCGGCTTTGGTGTTAGAGATCACAGAAGCAGGGCCAGGCAACAGAATTTGGTTGCAGGTGGCCATGGTAAGCCATACTCTTTTGACTTCTGCAACCTTCATAAAAGCAGCGCCCTCCTTTCCCATACCAAGCAAAGCCTGTTGAATGCTGCAGTTTTGTGTTAATGTGCAGCAGTAGAAACCAACCTAACCCCCCCCAATCCAATTCTCTGGGATGATGGCTTTACCCCTCTCCCCACCGCATGGCTGGTATCAGGGAAGATCCCTGCTAGCCAAATGCAAACAGCTCAGCGCCAATGCCCCCCACCACTTGGATAACTGCAGGGAGGATTTCTTTTCAGCCACAGGCAAACAGCCCAATAGGAATGGCCACCTCTGAATGTCCCCTTAATTAAATTCCCGTATTTCAACCAGGCTACCATGAACAATATCACTCTCCTGAGGATAACACAGAGAGATAAAGAATGGATGTTGCTTGAATGCCAACGAACACCGGGACCATATGCTGCCAGCTTTGTCATGCAATGATACCAGATTACTTGCTACTAGCATGGCCTGGTAAAGTGTCCTACCATGGAGGACGGAATAAGGCTGCTCTCCCCAGAAACCTTCTGCAAAGGCTTTTAGAGTACCTCCAGGAGAGCTTCATGGAGATGTCCCTGGAGGATTTCCGCTCCATCCCCAGACACATTAACAGACTTTTCCAGTAGTTGTACTGGCCACGAATGCATCCCAAGTCCTCAGGGCAAAATAATCATTAAAAAACACTTGCTTTTAAACCATGTATTATATATACAAATGTACACTCACCAGAGGTCCCTTCTATGGCTTCATAGTACAGGATACTGCCTTGGGAGGGTTGGGAGGGTATTTCAGTCAGGATGAGAAAAAGATCCTGGCTGTTGGGGAGAATGGTGTGCTGTGTGCTCTCCTCAAGCTCTCCTCCTTCTCATCTTCCCCATCGCAAAATCCTCAGGCATGGCTGAGAGTTCCTCCTCCTCGCAATCCACGGTCAGGGGTGGGGTAGTGGTGGCGCCCCTCCCAGAATTGCATGCAGCTCAGCGTAGAAGTGGCATATCCACGGCTCTGCCCCAGAGCGTCCGTTTGATTCTTTGGTTTTCTGGTACACTTATCTGAGGTCCTTAACTTTCACACAGCGCTGTGTTGAGTCCCTGTCGTGGCCTCTCTCCATCATGCCATTGGAGAATTTTTTCAAATGTATTGGCATTTCATCTTTTGGAACATAGTTCTGATAGCACGGAATCATCTCCCCATACAGCAATCAGATCCAGTACCTCCCATATGGTCCATGCTGGAGCTCTTTTTCGATTCTCGGACTGCATGGTTACCTGTGCTGATGAGCTCTGCATGGTCACCTGTGCTGATGAGGTCGACTGGCCAAACAGAAAATGAGATTCAAAAGTTCGTGAGGCTTTTCCTGTACACCTGGCCAGTGCATCTGAGTTGAAAGTGCTGTCCAGAGTGGTCACAATGGTGCACTGTGGGATAGTTCCTGAAGGCCAATACCGTCGAATTGCGTCCACACTAACCCTAATTCAAACCGGCAATATCGATTTCAGCACTAATCCCCTCATCGGGGAGGAGTACAGAAATTGATTTTAAGAGCCCTTTATGTCGAAGTAAATGGCTTCGTTGTGTGGACGGGTGCAGGGTTAATTGATTTAACACTGCTAAATTCGACCTAAACTCGTAGTGTAGACCAGGCCGAAGACTAGTCTTCCCCTCAACAAAGCATTAATTAAATCAATGAGGGCGTAAGGGGAACAAAAATCAAACAAAAACATGGAACTAACAAGTAAGTTGCTAATTATCATTGCTCTATATCCTAGTTTTTATCACATTCCTGGTTTATATGTTTTCCACGTAGGGCACAATCCTGAAAATATTTATATTTAAAAGTGACGTACTCATGTCAGTAATCCCATTGATGTGAGTGGAACTTACATGTTAGCAAACTCTATAGTATAGACTGTAAACACTTTGGGTCAGGACCTTATCCTTACACCCATCTCTAAGTATGTAGGACACATTTGAAGCTATTAAAATAAAATAAATAAATACTCATCAGATTCAGTAACATTTTCCCTACACATTTATAACAACATGAATTGGCTATACTAGAAGACATGTTGAACACTGCTGCTACTATCAGAATTTATTATTGTACTATAATCATTGTGGTTCGCCATCTCTCCCGTGATTGTCTGCATACAGCGTACAGGTCACAAGAACTGGTAGAAAGCTGGGTGCATGGTAGATTCCCCTAAGGAACAAGATGACTTATACTTTCCTAAAACTACTGCTGTTGGTGAAGATACTGTTCCATGTCTCCACTTGTGCTCATACTTCTCTTGTCTAAACTCTACCTATTCTTTTAATCTTGATGTTGGTGGTATTTACTAATTCTATTAGTGCTGTTAGCTTAAATTAATCAGGGAGCTGTATGGATGAGACATCTTTTCTCACAGTAGACGTGTTTTGGGCTGCTATAATAACAGAAATTCCATATCTGAAATAGATTAGAACTCATGAATAATGGATCATTAGAAAAGAATGTAAGAATCTTGGCCCTCCAGGACAACACAAAGGACAATGAATGACTCTGTGATAAATCCGGGCAGGGGGCGGGGGGGGAGCTTCCTTTTATGGACAACCAGCCAGCCAGTTGGCTATAAAATCCCTCTTGGTGCTGTTCTCTATTTGCTTTACCCGTAAAGGGTTAACAAGCCCACAGGTAAAAGGAAAGGAGTGGGCACCTGACCAAAAGAACCAATGGGAGGGTTAGAACTTTTTAAAATGGGGACAAAACTTCCCTTTGTCTGTGTGTTGTGGTTCTCCGGGAAAGAGGGAAACAGGGAGCAGTTATGCTCTGAGAAGCTGAAGGCCAGATATGAAAATCATCAGATCATATCTAGAACTACTTATTTAACAACCCAGATATGTAAGTAGATCAGAAATGTTTAGAAAGATGCGATTAGGTTTATTTCTGTTTATTTCTTATTGGCCTGTGGACTCCTCTGTGCTTTTTGTTTTGCTTGTAACCTTTAAGCTGGACCTCTAGAAGGTTATTCTTGATGTTTAATTGTTGTAAGTGGGTTTTTTAAATCTAGCAGAAGCTTAAGTGCCAGATGTATTTTCTTCCTTTTTGTTTTTTAATAAAATTTACCTATTTTTAATAACAGGATTGGATTTTTGGTGTCCTAAGAGGTATGTGCATATGTTGTTTAATTAGCTGGGGACAACAGCTAATTTACTTTGTTTTCTTTCTCAGCTCTTCTCTGGAAGGGGGGTGAAAGGGCTTGAGGGTACCCCACAGGAAGGAATTCCCAAGTGCACCTTCCTGGGTTTCAAGGGGTTTGCATTTGGGTGGTGGCAGCATCTACCCATCCAAGGTCAGAGAAAAGCTGTAACCTTGGGAGGTTGAAGTGGCCAGTATTAATTTTTAGAATCCTTACGGGCCCCCACCTTCTGCACTCAAAGTGTCAGAGTGGGGAATCAACCTTGACAGACTTGTATACCTAATTTGAAAAACAGACACTAGAAAAGGGCTTGTCTAAATTAGGGAAATTTGCACCAGTGTAACTACATCACTACAGTTACATTGGTGCAAACCCCTAGTGTAGACACACTGTACTGGTGCAATACTAGGTTTTCACTGTGAACACAATATGCAGTTATACCAGTGCAAATTTCCCTAATATAGAAAGCCTTATTTGAATTTAACATCAATATCCAGCAAACAAGCATAAGAGAATCTCAATAAATGCACTAAACCAGCTGAAGGACTTTCCTGTTTTATGTATGATCTGGACAGAATACTACTGGAGATATGAAAATGAAACATAATCCCTGACAGGCATACATTATTAATATTATTTGTATACAGTTACCACTGTGTGGAGTGCTTTACAGATGTGTAAAAAGACATAATTCCTACTTCAAAGTATCTACAAACTAGGCAGACAACATATAACACAGCAACCAGTTAAAGGAGGTAACAAAAATAGCATAAATGAATGCTGAAGTAAGGTAGTTTTTGTTATTTCTGTGCTTTTTTATTTTTTTAATAGCGGTTGTGAATCTGTCCATGAACGGAGGACTGAGGTTTGTAGGGATATTGAAAACACTCTTATTCTTTAATGTCAGTGACATCCAACATAGAGAACTACTGACATCAAAGAAAGTAGTGAAAGAAAGTCTATTTTATCTGACAAAATTAAAGGTACAACACCAATTACACATTAAACTTTGTTATATTGACATGTGCTTTTTCTGACTATGCCTTTACATTTGTTCTTTTTGTACTTTTGTAATCGTTTGAAATATTTAACCACTATCTTTCTGGTATCATGGTAGTCTTCAGAATGGAAAATGTTAGCATTTAGCCTTGTCCCTCCTTCCACAAAAGATGGACAATTTTAAAAAAAGAAATTAAAAAACTGGGAAAACTAAAAGAACTTACACTAGAAAAATTATGTATATACCTCTGACAATGTACTGTGACTTCCTAAATGAAAAGTGGCTCTGTGGAGGGAATCTGGAAGGCAGAAAGATAAGATTGCAGGAGGCTCTATCTATGCATACAAAAAAGGGTAGGACTAGGATGGTGAGTATCAAGAACAATAAAAGTGTTGCTGCAAGAAGGTAAAAGGGGAGAAATAAGTATTTTGTTTCCCATCCCTCAAAGTGGAGACTAGAGGAACATATACTCATCATTAGGGTTCTCCGAGTTTATTTAAAAAATCCCAAATTCTAAATAAATTATTTTATTTCAAAACAATAAAAATTAAGAAGCGTCTTACTTCAATAGGTCCCAAGGTCATATCCATTTGTATTTCATTATCACGTATGCTAGACAAAGCTTCCATTGCAAATCTGACATCATCTAAGTCACGAATAGGTCGAGATAATTTCTTCAAATATTCAGTTATAAATGATATCATGTCTGTCATTTTCTTCTTATATTCCTCATTTAAGTAACGACAGAGTAGCATCTTCCATGCTTTGGCTTCAATCGACAAAGCAAGTTTCAATGGTCCTGGTTTAAAAAACCCAATAGTTTATTGCATCTAAATTTTAATGCTCTGAAGACAACTACACTACTTATACAAAAGAATCATGTGTATAGCTTCAAAATATAATTATAGTCAGAAAAATTACTGTATAAAGTGAACTGAATTACTTCATTCTATTGTTTCATAATCATTTAAAAGTTATTTCACTTAATCTCTAGTTGCTTTGTACATTTTATCAGCTTTAAAGCATCTTAATAAGTTTATCTCACTAAAAGAACAAACATATAAGACAACTAACAAAAGGAGAAAATTATTCACTTATACTGCATCATTTCAAATTCACAGAAAAAATCTTCTTTTCATGGAAAATTAGTATAGCTTCATTAAAGTCAATGGAGCTAAACTGATTTACATCATCTGAAGATTTGGCATCTTGGGCCTATACTCTTTTACATGACTGCATCTGGAATACGCCACAACTAAAATTTTGAATTGTTACATCATATCATAAGCAGATAATACACACACACCCAACAGAGAAGCAGAAGAGCCAATGACTGCTTCAGTTACTGGTTATTTTTGGAACAAATAAGAATTTCAATAAACAACACTTCTGAACTCTAGCGATAGAACACGAGTAACTGCTAACCTAACATAATCATTATGTTCATAAAACAAGAATTGCGCATAAGTTACTTCCTGTTCTATTATGTGTTTGCCAAAATGTTCTCATCCGAGCACTAAACAGCTGAATTTGAAAGGGCATATTGGTGATCACAGATTAAACTTCTAGGAAGAGGCTTACATTTTTGAACCAAGGATGCTGAATGTTCTTGTGGTCCATACATATTGCAGGTTTTTCTTAATCCTACCAAGCAATTAACTTCAATAATATCTTGTGACAATGAGTTCCTCAGGCTCATTGCACAAAAAATATTTTCTTTTATGAGTTCAAATTTGCTATCTTTCTATTTAACTGAATGTCCCTTATTCAAAAAGATGAACTGAAGTGCCCAATCTACCTTCTCTATACCAACCATTCATTATATCTTTATCTTGTCCTTTCTCGTTCATTTTTTCTTTAAAATAAACAGTCCCACTTTTTCAATTTCTCTGTATTTGGAAGTTTTTTCCAGGCCTCTAGTTCATTATTTTTGCTCCATCATTCACCTCCTCTATTTCTACTATATTATATACATATATATGTGTGTATAGTGTAGTGTATTTATAACCATGTCGGTCCCAGGACCTTAGAATGACAAGGTAGCCCACTGTACCTCGAATGGCCCTTAGAATATGAGCTAACTACCTCTGCTAAACAATCTGTTCCCCCTTGTATTTAGTAGTGATGCTCGAAGTACCTTTCCTAGACCTGAAGAAGAGCACTGTGTAGCTGGAAAGCTTGTCTCTCTTACCAACAGAAGTTGATCCAATAAAAGATATTACCTCATCCACCTCATATATTAAGTAGAGTAACTAGAACTCAAGACCATATTTCAGGTGAGGCCTACCATTGACTTATATATACAACATTGTAAAGTTTTGAGTATTATTTTCCATCCCATTCTTCATGCATGCTGATATTTTATTAGGTTCTTTTTACTGCTGCTGATCATATAAGCAGAGGAATTCATTAAGCTGTCCACAATGTCCAGGTCTTTTTCCTGTACAGTAACACTTAGTTTAGAACCCAGCAAAGAATGCACGTAGTTCAAATTATTTCTCCCATTTTATGAATTACCTCACCCTTTTTAACAGCAAATTTCACCTGCCACTGTGTTAGTACTGTGCCATCAGAAGTTCACCCCAAATCCGTGTTCAGTCTTCATAAACCTAAATAATTTTCTGTTGTCTGCAAACTTTGCCACCTCACTGCTCACCTGGTTTCCCAGATTAATAAATATATTTAAAAACATCAGTGCCAATATGGAACCTGGTGGCAGCCCACAGAGAATCTTTTACCATGATGAAAATCAACCATTTATTTCTATTCTTTGTTTTCTGTCTCTTACCCAGTTTCTGATTCATGGCAGAACTTTGCCTCTCACCCTATGAATTCTGGTTAAGTCCTGAAAAGACTACTTGATTTTTAAGCAAGGTTCTTTCCCTACTGAGAAGCTCTACTGAATCTTTTTCACAAAGATC
Source organism: Mauremys mutica (assembly GCF_020497125.1). Lineage (NCBI taxonomy): Eukaryota > Metazoa > Chordata > Testudines > Geoemydidae > Mauremys > Mauremys mutica. The sequence goes on along the minus strand of NC_059074.1, from coordinate 150,091,913 downwards.
TTCATAGCAGAGGTGATTGTCATCAGAAAGCTATTTTGAACATTGCAGTCAATAGATCTACAGCTCATTTATACTAGGTGAGGATATGGCCCATGGGTTCCTCCATCTTATTGGAGGTAATGTGGACTGTGAGCATTTTTGCAAAGACCGGGGAGCACTGGAGATAGGTCAAAGGGCCGTGTTTGGATATGATTGTGGATCAACATATAGCAGAAACAGATGATTGCATTGACTCTTCCTTTATGATATGCACGCAAGCATAAGGTAAATCTGCTACATGGATAGAGGGGTTAGTTAGTTAATTAGTATCCATTATGCCTCTAGTGTTTAGGGCAGTGACAAAGCTCTTCCACTCCGGTCCGTGCCCCAGGGTTTTCAGCTCAGCTTCCACAGCTCTTCGCTATGTTGTTTTTAGGAAGCCTCATTTTTGCTTGCCTTCAGGTGTCCATCTCATTGCTATTCTGGTGATGGAATCAGTTTCCATCCCAAGCACATGGCAAATCCATCTCCAATGCCTCCTGGCAATGATGGTGCTCAAAGGTCTTGATTTGAGATTGTTCTGGGCCAAAATATATGGAGGATTTTTCTGAGGCAGTTTGTATGAAATGAAGACAGTTTGGACATGTCATACTTTGTTATTCCTCAGCATTCTGCACTATAAAATAGTGTTGAAAGCACGCAGCTCTGATAAATCTTCAGTTGGTTTTGGTGTTGTATTTGATCATTCCAGCCTATATTTAAACTCCTGAAGGTGTTCCAGGCTTTATTGATTCTGTTCCGGATGTCCTGGGCTTTTCTGCTGTCCTGGCTGATGGTGCTGCCCAAGTATGTGAATGTTTCTACATTGGTGAGAATGTGATCCTCTATCCGTATTGGTGATTGTAATAGTGCATGACATCTGTCTTATTGTGGTTGATTTCCAGTCCTATTTGCTGGCTGAATGTATTGAATCAGGTGTTTTTTTTCTTGTTTATGGTGGTGGGTATGTGACAGGAGAGCGAGATCATCTGCGAAGTCCAGGTCTTCAAGGGACAAGAAGGGGTGGAAGTTAATAATTCCATTCTTAGGCCTGGTCTACACTAGTCGGTTATTTTGGAATTAGCCGAGTTAATTAAAAAAAAAAATCAATCCGTCCACACCATTAAACCAGTTTTTTCAATTTAAAGGGCTCTTTAATCCGATTTCTGTACTCCACCTCGGCAAGTGAAGTAACGCTTAAATCAAGATCACAATCCCGGGTTAAAGGTATTGTGGACGCAATTTGACATTATTGGCCTCCAGGAGCTATACCAGAATGCTCCCTTGTGACCGCTCTGGACAACACTCTCAATTCCGATGCACTAGCCAGGTGGGCAGGAACAGCCCTGGGAACTTTTGAATTTCATTTCCTGTTTGGTCACCATCAGCACAGTCCACCATCACAGGCAACTATGCAGACTCCACCATCACAAGAGATCACACAGTCCCGGATTCGCAGACGAGCTCCAGCATGGTCCGAACGGGAGGTACTGGATCTCATCGCATGTTGGGGAGATGAATCTATTATGGCAGAACTACGTTCCAAAAAAAGGAACACAAATACATATGCTCCAGGGCCATGACGGAAAGAGGCTACTCCAGGGACATAGAGCAGTGTCGTACAAAAATCAAGGAACTCAGGAAAGTGTACCAAAAAGCCAGGGAGGCGAATGGGCAATCTGGGTCACATCCCCATACATGCTGCTTCTACAGTGAGCTGCATGCAATTATGGGGGGTGACACCACCACTACCCCACCACTGTCCGTGGACACCTGCAAGGGGGGAGTTGCATGTAGCAAGGAGGAGGAGTCATTGGAGGACGAAGAGGAGGAGGAGGAGAAGGAGGAGGACAGTGCACAGGCGGCAAGAGGGGAATCCGCTTTCCCTCCTAGCCAGGAACTATTCTTAATGCTGGGGCCAATAGCCTCCCCCCACTCCCAAGGCAAGCTCCCGGACCATGGCCCTGGAGAAGGTGCTTCTGGTGAGTGAGAGCCTGATCGGAGCCATGCAGTGGGGAGCTGGGGGGAAACCCAGCCGCTGGGCTGTTTGTGTTTAGTTTAAAGAGCTCATCCCTGCTCAGAGCCTCATCGGAGCCACACAGTGGGTACGGAGGTGGGTGGGAGGGTGTTGTGTAAAGCAATCATCCCAGAGAGCCCGCAGGCCCTCCTTTTATTAGGCAAATCCACCAGGCATTGCTTGCTATGGGAAAGGGGGACTGGCAATTTGAAAGCATTGAAATGAATGCGGAAGAAGCAGAACCCTGCGTGCCCCTAGGGCTTACCATGGCTGCTTGCAAGCTGAATTCTGTTGCCCAGCCGTGTGTGATGGTTTACTCACACCAAAGTGGCAGGCACTTCAGTACAAGAGGCAAAATGCTAACTTGCACCGAAAGAACATTTGCTGTGTATTATGAATTGCCTGTTTAACTGAGAAAGAGTGTCCCTTTTGTTCTCTGAAATGTATCTTTTAAAATGCTACCCTCCCTTTTTCTCTTCACGTGGGTGCAAATGGTTCAGCGCGGCACCTATCTACTCTGTCCCAGAGGCTGGTCCAGATTAGAAGATGGAAAAAATGAACTTGGGATGACATGTTTGCTGAGCTCATGCAGTCCTCCTGCATTAATAGGACCCAGCTGACTGCATAGAGGCAAACAATTGCAGAGTCATAGAATATCAGGGTTAGAAGGGACCTCAGGAGGTCATCTAGTCTAACCCCCTGCTCAAAGCAGGACCAATCCCCACACAGATTTTTGCCCCAGATCCCTAAATGGCCCCCTCAAGGACTGAGCTCACAACCCTGGGCTTAGCAGGCCAATGCTCAAACCACTGAGCTATCCCTCCTCCTGTAAAGCATTACAGGAACACGAAGAGAGTAGGGGCATGTGTGATGAGAGCAGGCAGGGCGCTATGGTCAAGCTCATGGGGGAGCGAACTGACATGCTACACTGTACGGTGTATCTAATGTGGGAAAGGCAGCAAGACCAGACTGAAGCTGCAGCCCCTGTATAACCACCCTCCCTCCTCCCCAAGTTCCATAGCCTCCTCACCCAGATGCCCAAGAACACGAGCACACTCAACCCCAGAGGATCGCCCAAGCAGCAGAAAGCTGGCATATGTGAACTTTTGATTTGGTTTCTGGACTTGTCCTTCCCTCCTCCTCCTCCTCCACCCCCCAACCCAATACCCCTCCTCCCCCCGGTCTACCTTCTGATTTCTCTCAATGTGTTGTGCAATAAATAATAAAGACTGGTTTTTTAAACAATTTTGACTTTATTTCCTTTCATATATACAGGGGCCGGGTAACTTCAAGAGAAACAAACACAACTGTCACATCGTACCCTGGCCAATCATGAAACTGGCTTTCAAAGCTTCTCTGATGTGCAGCGTGCCCTGCTGCACTCTTCTAATCGCCCTGTTGTCTGGCTGTGCGAAATTAGCCATCAGGCGAGTTGCCTCAACCTCCCACCCTGCCATAAATGTCTCCCCTTATTCTCACAGATATTGTGAAGCACACAACAAACAACAATTACAATTGGAATATTGGTTGTGCTGAGATCTAACCAAGTCAGTAAACTGCGGCCAGTGTGCTTTCAAATGTCCAAAAGCACACTCTACCACCATTCTGCACTTGCTCAGCCTATACTTGAACTGCTTCTTACTACTGTCCAGGGTGCCTGTGTATGGCTTCATGAGCCATGGAATTAAGGGGTAGGCTGGGTCCCAGAGGATAACTAGAGGCATTTCAACATCCCCAACAGTAATTTTCTGGTCTGGGAAGTAAGTCTCTTCCTGCAGCTGTTCAAACAGACCAGAGTTCCTGAAGATGCGAGCGTCATGCACCTTTCCCGGCCATCCCACGTTGATGTCGGTGAAACGTCCCTTGTGATCCACCAGTACTTGCAGCACCATGGAAAAGTACCTCTTGCGGTTTACATACTGGCCACCCCGGTGTGCTGGGGCCAAGATAGGGATATGCATTCCGTCTATCGCCCCGTCACAGTTAGGGAACCCCAGTGCATTAAAGCCATTCACAATGGTCTGCACATTTCCCAAAGTCACTATCCTTGATAGCAGCTGGTCAATGATTGTGTTGGCTACTTGCTGCACAGCAGTCCCCACAGTAGATTTGCCCACTCCAAACTGATTCCCGACTGACTGGTAGCTGTCGGGCGTTGCAAGCTTCCACAGTGCTATGGCCACTCGCTTCTCAACTGTGAGGGCTGCTCTCATTTTGGTGTCTTTGAGCTTCAGGGCAGTGGACAGCAAATCACAAAGTTCCATGAAAGTGGTCCTATGCATACAAAAGTTTTGAAGCCACTGGGAATCATCCCAGACCTGCAACACTATGCGGTCCCACCAGTCTGTGCTTGTTTCCCATGGCATGAACCTGGCCCAATGCCACCATGATCTCCCAATCACCACATGCTGTGCTTCTAGGAACGTCTGTGTCCATGTCCTCAACAGTATAGTAATCGCGCTGTCATCGCTTCCTCACCCAGTTTTGCAGGTACTGCACATACTGTTGGATAATGCATGAGGTATTTACAATGGTCAAAACTGCAGAGGAGATCTGAGTGGGCTCCATGCTTGCCACGCTATGATGCCTGCATGGGTAATCCCGGGGCGAAACGTAGGAGAGCTGTTCAGTTAGCACCCTAGTCACTAGGGTGTATTGCAAGCTCCCATAATGGTGAGCCTTCCATGATCACTTCGAGAGAGAGCGATCATATACTCCAAGGAGATTCTGGAAGACTGGAGCTGCATAGTCATGCAACAGAAAGGCATTTGGAGGCATAGTGAGCAGCCTTAATGAAGGGCCTCCAATAATGTACAAAGCTATAGTTGGTGTTGCTGGTATGCACACAAGAGTAATCCACATTTGACTATGCTGAAATTTCTGGCCCCAGTGGTGTCAGCCAAAGGTGATGCTGGCATCAGCAAAGGATATCTGTGTGACGGGTTGGAGCACAGAAATCCCCTTGGGAACTGCCAACTGATGTGCCAAGACTACTTCCGCCCTTGCTTTCCCTGCTAGCTTGGGACTCCAGCACCCTGTCTTGTTGAGCCAGACACGCCAGTCTGCTCCTACACAGACCCAGGGTCTGAATCACGTGCCCCAAAGCTGCAGACTTAACTGAAAGCAATTTAAGAAGTGTTCCTGTCTTTAACACTCAGATGCCTAACTCCCAATGGGGTCCAAACCCCAAATAAATCCGTTTTACCCTGTATAAAGCTTATACACAGCAAACTCATAAATTGTTCACTCTCTATAACACTGATAGAGAGGTATGCACAGCTGTTCTCCCTCCCCCCCAGTTATTAATACATAATCTGGGTTAATTAAAAAGCAAAAAGTGATTTTATTAAATACAGAAAGTAGGATTTAAGTGGTTCCATGTAACAGCAGGCAGAACAAAGTGAATTACCAAGTAAAATAAAATAAAACACGCAAATTTAAGCCTAATACAGTAATAAAACTGAATACAGATAAAATCTCACCCTCAGAGACGTTTCAATAGGTTTCTTTCACAGACTGGATGCCTTCCTAGTCTGGGCACAATCCTTTCCCTTGGTACAGCCCTTGTTCCAGCTCAGGTGGTAGCTAGGGGATTTCTCATGATGACTGCCCCCCTCTGTTCTGTTCCACCCACTTATATATCTTTTGCATAAAGTGGGAATCCTTTGTCCCTCTTTCGGTTCCCACCCCCTCCTTCTCAATGGAAAAGCACCAGGTTAAAGATGAATTCCAGTACAGGTGACATGATCACATGTCACTGTAAGGGCTTGGCTACACTTGCAAGTTGCAGCGCTGGTAGAGGCTTTCCAGCGCTGCAATTAGTAACCATCCACACCTGCAAGGCACATCCAGCGCTGCAACTCCCTGGCTGCAGCGCTGGCTGTACACCTGGCTGGGTTGGGGTGTAGCGATTGCAGCGCTGGTGATCCAGCGCTGCTCATCAAGTGTGGACACACACCAGCGCTTTTATTGGCCTCCAGGGAATAAGGAGATATCCCAGAATGCTTTTAACTAAATTACTCCCTTTGTTTTGTTATGCAGCCTCTCTTTGTTTTGTTGTGAACCTCCGGAGCTCCGAGCTCCGTTTCTACCGGAGCTGTTTATCAGCTCCTGTTTGCTGTGATCAATCTGTGAACAATCAAATGAGATCCTCCTCCCTGTTGTGAACGAGCTCTGTGGAGCTCCTCCGTTGCCGCTGCTGCTATCTAAAAAACAAACAAAGCTCCTGTTTGCTGTGATCATCTGTACCTGGCTGTAAACAATCAAATAGAGGCAGGCAGGGAAACAGTGGGGAGTCCTGTTGCCTGCAGGCTGTTTGCAATTAAGAGTTAAGACTAAGGGGTCGGAAAAATGTTCTGATTTTTTCAAGTCAGGAAGCTAACACACAGTGTTGGCTCCAAAAATCCACTCTCTCTCTCCCCCCGCTCCCTGTCACACTAGAGCCCACTCCACCCCCCTCTTTTGAAAAGCACGTTGCGGCCACTTGAATGCTGGGATAGCTGCCCATAATGCATCACTCCCAACAGCGCTGGAAATGCTGCAAATGTGGCCACACACCAGCGCTGGTAGCTGTGAGTGTGGCCACACACCAGCGCTGCTCCTACACAGCTGGATGACCAGCGCTGCAAACTACCAGCGCTGCAAACCGTAAGTGTAGCCAAGCCCTAAGACTTCATTACCCACTTGCCAGCACGCACATATACAGGAAGACTTACAAGTAAAACAGAACCATCTACAGTCAATTGTCCTGGTTGGTTGATGGGAGCCATCAAGATTCTAAACCACCATTAAGGGCCCACCCTTTGCATAATTACAATAGGCCCTCAGAGTTACATTTCATATTTCTAGTTTCTTATACAAGAGTGATACATTTATACAAATAGGATGACCACACTCAGTAGATTATAAGCTTTGTAATGATACCTTATAAGAGACCTTTTGCATGAAGCATATTCCAGTTACATTATATTCACACTAATTAGCATATTTTTATAAAATCATATAGAGTGCAACGTCACAATCTGAAGCTCACATTCATTGAAGGAGGTGAGGAAAGAAAACAATGTGTCTTCTTTTTCAGCTTATAACCCTGTTACGGACCAGAATGCCTCCTCTTCTGCAACTTCTTGATCCAAGGGGTTTTAGCAGGGAATTTGGAGCAAAAGTCTTGATGCCAGTCAGTACTAATGATGTTGGTGCCAGATGGGTACTCAACTCCAATGAGGGCTTCTTCTGCCTCGCACAGTGCCAAGAAGCCTTTGTCCAGCATTAGTGGTGCTTGGCAGAAGGTTCAACAACAGAGGATGGTCTTGGAGAGCAGATCTCAGACCTGATATGCAGGGAAGTACCAAGATGGATAGGCCTCTTTTTGGAAAACCTCACCACAGAGGCTGGCTTTACTACTCCCAATGGAACAGCTGCATTAGCCGTTGTTGTAGGCTCTAGAAACCATGTACACCAAAGGAATCAAACATCTCCCTCCAGGCACAGGGAGTAAAGGTACAGCAAACTGCACATGAGGACACAGAATGGGTCTCACCCAGGTATATAAGGCATCTAACATAGGAGTCCATCTCAGGAATTATCACTGACCAGGATACACAGTTTTTAAAGCTCCTATGGGTAGGGCCCTACCAAATTCACAGCCATGAAAAACGCATCATGGACCATGAAATCTAGTTTCCCCACCATGAAATCTGGTGCTCTTTTGTGTGCTTTTACCCTATACTATATAGATTTCACTGGGGAGACCAGCTTTTCTCAAATTGGGGGCCCTGACCCAAAAGGGAGCTGCAAGGGGGTCACAAGGTTATTTTAGGGGGGTCATGGTATTGTTACTCTTACTTCTGCACTGCCTTAAGAGCTGGGTGTCTGGCAGGGCGGCTGTTGGCTGGGCGCCCAGCTCTGAAAGTGGCGCTCTGCCAGCAGCAGCACAGAAGTAATAGTAGCAGCACCGCAACCCCTCCTTGAGGACCTCCTCACCTCCAACTCCTTTTTGGTCAGGACCCCTTCAATTATAACACCATCAAATTTCAGATTTAAATACCTGAAATAATGAAATTTATGATTTTTAAAATCCTATGACTGTGAAATTGACCAAAATGGACCACGAATTTGGTAAGGCCCTAAATATAAATATTATATTCATTTATTATATTATATTATGTACAAAGAAAAAAGAGAAATTTTCGTACCTGTATGTAATTCAATTGGACCTACAAGAATAGTAGGTTTTAAATCCTCAATCTCTTGTTCAAAAGTAGCATAATGAAGAATTTCTGCTCTGATTTCAGTCAGAGAGGGACTGCTAGCCAGAAATTGCTGTGGGTAGTTTAAACTCTCAGTTAATAAATGGTCTTTTTATCTCATCAGTAAAACAAACCTTAATATTATATATCACATTTTGAATGTGTAAAAGTTGTGAACCTAAAAGGCCAAATTTTGAACTCCCTGCAGTAATGGGGTGTTCACCCCACATTAGCCCTGAAGGGGTTAAGGTGGTCAAGGAGGGGACACTTAATCTCTACAGTTGCACCTGACAGGAGACTCAGGGAATTATAAGTACTAATTGCAGATGAAGTCCAGCTGAGGGAGAGATGGAAAATGATTAGAGGAGGTTTGTAATAGCAGGAGGATGCAGGGAGAGAGTCTGAAGTCATTCTCCAGGTGGGGAGGAGGAAAACCATGGGGAAAATAAGCCCTGGGATTCGAGCCTTGGAAGAAGGGTCAACCCCAGAGAAGTTGTGAGGAAAGAAACCCTAAGAAAGCAGGATAGAAAGAAGCCCAGGGAAACATCTGCAAGGATGGGGAATGTATAGACTTTGGCAGCTGTTTCCCTGGGCTTTTTCATACCCTACCTTCTCAGGCTTTCCTTCTCCACCCCTTTGGGTAAACCCCCATCCCTCAGGGTCAGGATCCCAGAGCTTCTGCTCCCCCCTGAGATTTCTTCTTCTCTCCTGACTAGGCCCAGAGAGTGACTGCAGACTTCCACATTGCAGCCCTCTTCTGCTCTCACATCCTGGCTTTATACAAGCCTCATCTACTTCTGCCCAGATGGCTCAATCTTCAATTAGTGCTTGTCTGTTAAGCCTAAATTTCCCTCCAGGTGCAGTTTTCTAGTTTAATTGGCCCCTACTGGGCCCCTTTGCTCCTTTAGGGCTGGTAAGAGATAAACACTCCATCATAACCACACAATGAAAGAGCTGCATCAAATATATGTGTGCTTTGCACAACTATATGGACAAATTGAGTAATTCCATGCACAAGTATCAGTATGTACATGCAACTATAGGATTTTGTCCTGCAATTGTCTATGTGCTTGGTTTTACCATTACACGGGCCTTTGAAAATTTGGTCCTCAGCACATTAAAATAGCAAATTATATATTCATTGTTGTTGTGGATGTATTAATTATCTAGTATTTTTTCTTAGACTATAAATCTTGGAGTAAAGATGTAATTTTTGATGTGCAGCTGGGCACATAATTACTGTTTTGTTTAAAAAAAGGGAAAAAACCAAGGCAGAGCTATAAAATAACTCAGTGTTAGCCAGTGTACACCATACTGTTATGTCATATTTGAGCACAAAATTCTGCTTGAAAGATTTTACTTTTAGAATCCTGAAGACAAGCATACTCCAACTCTTCTCTTGAAGTGGCCCCAACTCCTTCTCACTGCTGAATGCCCCACCTTTCCCTCCTCTGTCTTGACTGAGTATCAAGTGATGAAAGCGCCTTCCTCTACTCCCAGTCTCTTATCTGAGTACAGATCAACTTTAGGCTCCATAACAGCCTCTCTTTCTCAATACACTCTCCATATGTCTGACACCTCTCTTTTGCAGGTTCCTTCCATGAAAATGCATACAGGACAGGCAGTGAGGGGAAGCTGGACATATTGAGAAGGCAAGCTGCATGAACCGGGTGGTCCCCAGCAGGATTGAAATGGAGCAAGGTAGGATTGTGTCTAAGCAACAGTCCCAATTGTGCTCAATGTGCCACCGAAGAAACCCAAACTCACTGTATTTCCTAGTAATAACTCCCTACAATCTATTCTAGGAAACTGGACAGTCCTAATTATAATTAATAATTTAAAATTGAAAAGTGTCATAAGGATAAATTTTCTGCAGCAAAGAAAATGAATGTATCAGTTTATTTAAATGAAATATAAATATAACCGCACTTCTGCTTCCATTCTGTTTTCAGTTTTCAAATCAGAATAGTCAAACACAAGTAACAGAGGTGCTGTCTTTTGAATAACAGGTTATTTAATCATAATTGGAGTGTTTTGAGAGTGTTGTCTTTGTACAGTCACAGTTGTGGGATGTGTCCTTGGATGCTGCAGGACTTCAGAAACTTCTAAAAGAGCGGTGTCCATTGAGTGCTACATGAACTCTCTCTCACGTTACCAAATATCCCGGGCTGAAGTTATATGGAAGAGACGAAGTCCTCAACTATCTCATTTCCTTCTGCTGGTGTAGACGTTTGGGCTCAGGTAGAAGGCCAGGCTCTGAGACTCTGCCCTCGTGAGGTCTCAGAGCCCAGACTCCTGCCCAAGCCCAAACATCTACACTGCAATTTTATAGTACCACAGCCCAAGCCTCTCTAGCCCAAGTCAGCTGACCTGAGCCAGCTGTGGTCATGCTGTGGGTCTTTTATTGCAGTGTAGACATACCCTAAGTCAAGAGAGTGGTTCAGAGTAGAAGTGTGTATTAAACTCAAAATAGCAGCCCTACATATTTTCAGTAAAGATGTTACAAAGGCAGGCCATGGTTTCTTTCTTAGCCTTAGTGGAGTGAGCTCTGAGTCCATGAAAGGAAGATCAGTCAGGAGAGCCTGCAATACACTCAAATCTTTTGGAAGATACAAATGCTAGGAGAAAAGCTTTGTTTAGAGACATGTGACACAAAGAGATCTCTCCCAAGGGCTCAAATTATCCCTTCTTCATCCTCATGAGGATTAGACTGAGATCACAGATCAAAACAGGGACTTTAAATGGAGGAAAGATTGATCAGTTCTTTGAAGAAACTCTATCAACAATGACCCTTACAGCACCAGCCCACAGCGAAACAGAACACAGAAATTGCTGAGAAAAGCACATGAATTCATGATATGGAAAGGCCCATCAATTTCAGGTAAAGCATATATTCTAGGATTGAAAAATCAGAGCAGAATATTTTGCATTTTCCAAGTAGCATTTTAATATAGATGATTTTCCACACTGAAAAGTATAAGCTGTACACTAGCAGAATAAGCAAGGCAGATGAAGTTAGACTCCCATGGTCTAAGTAGCCAAATGAAGAGATTTGGGATTGGAATGTTGAATTAGATTAAGTCAACAGGAGATACAAGCAGATATAGCCATTTCTCAAGACAGCTTTTGGAGTTCTGTGAACACTGAATGTCTGGCCCAACCTGGTGCAATCAAAGGGTATGTCTACACAATCTGCAGCAGTGAGCCTCCAAGTGCTAAAAACAGGTGTGTAGATATTGCAGCTTAGGCTCTAATGATTAAAGAGGGGCTTCAGAGCGCGAGCTCCAGCCCATGTCACAAATTAAAAGCTCTGTCTACATGGCTATTCTTTGCATTGTAGCACAAGCCTCATGAGTCTGAGTCTGTTGACTTGCAAGCTTGCTGTTGACTTCCAAGATCTCCATTGCAGGCTGCCATGGGCTGTGAAGGTGTATCCAAAAGGACTCTTGCTTTATCTTGTTTTATTTTCCCAATTAATTGAATAATCAAGGCTTTGTTCCAATTCTAAAGGAAAATTACAGAGAGAAAATTTATGTCCATCATGCCCTTGATCATATTCTTGAATATTTCACATAAATATTGATGACAAACAAATCTGTTTCTGAGTGATTGCATTTCTGTGAGATCCAATACACCATTAACTGTTTTAGCAACTGTTTGCATTAATTTGGCTGAGCACAACTCTGCTTCTTCTCAAGGACATCATCCTTGCCAGTGAGTTGCAGAAATTCCATGGTTGGTACACAGGCACTTTTGGGGTCATACTGTGTGTGACGTTTCCTTGTGTCCTGTACCATGGGCATAAAGGATATAGCTGTCCCAACCACCCCCCAATTCCTTTGCTAATACAGAACCCATGTTACAGGATTTCGCAACAGAGAGAAAAGACAGTTGGTCGTGGTATATATATTGACATCTAAGAACTACAATTACTGTAAGGGAAGTAACCATTTCTTCTTCAAGCTTGTCTACATATATTCCACTCTTGGTGTCTCATAAGCAGTGATCTGACGCAAGGAGATGGGTGCTCAGAATCTACGTAAAGATTGTACTACAGCTCTGCCAAAAGAAGCATCAGACCTTGATGATTCTATTATGGAATTTTTTGCTGTTGTTGATTTTCAGGCCTAACTCAAGAAAGTGTCAGATAATTTGATGAACGGAATTCTCCACTTGTTGATGTTATTTCCCTCGGACCAGGGTTACTGTTACTCCTCATTTCTGAGATGAGCCACTAACACTGATAAGCATTTGGTGATGCTCAGTGTTGTCAATAGTCTAAAGTGTAGAACCCTGAATTGGTAGTGAGCCTCTCCTTCTTGAAATCTTTGGCATTTTCTATGAGAGATGTGACTGGAGATATGGAAGTATGCATCTTGCAAAGCAAGAGTTACAATCGAGTCCTGTGGATCTAGCAATGGAATTATGGAGCCCTTAGTTAGCACTTTGAAGTTGAAGTGGCAAAAGAAGGTGTCATATTTGGATGTTGTTTGTTCCTCTCCTGTGCTGCCGCAACCACTATGGAACCAAGTATAGGTGCGCAGATAGGTATACAAATCCAGTGGACAGTACCTGGTACCTCTTCTCCTCTTTCTCAGAGGTTGGTGCAATAGATGCCAAAGTTTGGCAGATGTTTTTTGTCATTAAGAGCTAGCAGTAGCTGACCAGGCATGGAAGCATGCAGTATATCAAAGAGATTGTGGGAGCTCTCTTCTAGTACATCCCCAGGTATTTCGAGAGACTCCTCAATATGGCAGATTAAGTCCTCAAAGTTCTTAGTCATCCAACTGGTTTGGTGTGGATGGAACCACTGCTTCGTCTGGGACAATGATGAGATGCCAGCTGATATAGTGTGTTCCTCCACAGAAGGAAGTTCCTCCTCAGAAATTTTCTCTGTATGCTCAGTCTGACATATAGGAATCTGAGCTACTTAGCTCCTGGAAAAGGAAAGGGGAGGTGGTCCTAACCCTAGATGGAAGTTCAGAAGAGGGCGTTATCTGGCATTGTGTAAGCCACAACGGCTTCAAAAAGGTCATGAAGGCATGCAGTAAGAAAAGGGACCTGGAGGTCAAAGTGGAGTGAATCAGGAATTATGTCTTTCCCTGTAAATACTTGATGTATGTGGTGTATAGGAGGCCCTTGATTTCCTCTTGATGCATAAGGCTCCCATGAATGAAACCTTGGGGAGTATATACGGGACCCTTCCATGGTATTTCAGAATCAGAAAGGAGGATCTAAACTAGCCAGGATTCCAGGGAGCACCATGGAATACATCTTGCTTGGTGATGAAGATGTGCTCATGCAGCAGTGATAGTCAGTGCCATAGCTGAGATTTTCAGCAAAGTGGAGAGTAACAGAGTCTGGCTCTGCTGTTACCTGGGGATCTCCTGGTACCATACATGATTAAAGTACTGAGAAAGATGATGTCATGCAAACTGGTGTGGAGGTTGTCTCAGTCCCTGAGACAGTCTTAAGAGTACAATGCAATGAGCTCTCAGGGCTCCAGCAATATCCAATTTGGACTGTGGTGTTCCCACGGTGTGGGAGTGATGAAGCAATTTCAGCCTTCTTTTTGGTCAGGTCTGCAGAAAGGTATCTGACTTTACATTTGCCAGAGGAGTGATGCTCCTTTCTCCCACTGGCTGAAGACTTACAACTGTTTCACAGCCCTACCAGGGTCCATAGTCAGAGGTGGATTAAGATACATTGGGGCCCTGGGCTCAAAGAACATTTGAGCCCCCTACAACCTCCCTCCCGCCATGGAGCCCTGCCCCCTGCCTGATCACCAATTGGCAAGACCCAACAGGACAATACCCAGTTTTGCCAAAAAGGAGCTTGGGGAGGGGTGAGCAGCGGCGATTGAGAGTGGTGGTGGTGAGCGGTGGGGCTCGGGCCAGCCCTGCACAAGGGAGGAGGGGGACTTCAGCGAGTGGCTTGGGCCAGCTCTGCATGGGGGATGGGAGAAGCGCTTGGGCCAGCTCAAGGAGTAAGGGGAAGGGAGAGGGGCTCAGGTGAGCTCTGTCCCTCATGGGGAAGAGGGGCTTGGGTGAGTGGGGTCCCTCATGCAGGGGGAGGAGGAAAAGGGGCTCAGATCAGCTCCACGCCTGGGAGGGAAGGGGGAAAGGAAGAGGGACTGGGGTGAGCTCTGTGCCTCCGGGGAATAAGGGAGAGGTGCTCAGGTGAGTGTGGCTCCATCCCCACACCAAGCAGGAGAGGGGGGCTTGGTCCAGTGAGACACAGGGGCTGGGGGAGGGAGGGGAGCCTTGGTCCATCGTGTCACAGGGACAGACTCGGGCCACCTCAGCTGCTCAGCCAGCATGGCCTGGGGGCGGAGGGAATATGGATTGCTAGCCACAGGCTGGGCTATCTTGATTATCACTTCAAAAGTTTTTTTCTCTTACTTAATTGGCCTCTCAGAGTTGGTAAGACAACTCCCACCTTTTCATGCTCTCTGTATGTGTATATATATCTCCTCAATATATGTTCCATTCTATGCATCCGAAGAAGTGGGCTGTAGCCCACGAAAGCTTATGCTGAAATGAATTCGTTAGTCTCTAAGGTGCCACAAGTACTCCTGTTCTTTTTTCTGGAAAATATGCTTTAGTCAAATACAAGTTACTCAGCACAATGCAAGGGTAAGGTTTGATAACTTGCATTATATAGAAGGTTAGACTAGATGATCTAATGATCCTTCTGGCCTTAAAATCTAATAATGTTAATTACATCAATGAACAAACCAGAACTGAAGAACAGGGTTAACAAGCCAGCATATAACGAGGCAGAGAGCCAAAGACAACTGCAGAGACTATGCAACAGTGTGGAACTACCTAAATCTATCTAGCCTAATTATAAAAACAGAGAAAACACAAAAAATAGCTCAGTACAAATGGTTATTTTGGAGATTTTTAAAATGAAAAGCCAATGAAAGATTGAATGTGAAGACTGGAGCTTCTGACCTTATGTTGACAGGGGTGAGGAGGAGCTAAATGACAGCTGGGGCTAGGCACATTCATGGTTCCAGAGGACACTGCACTTCCAAGAGTTCTATCTGAATGCACCTGGAAGCATCTGTCTCCCAAAGTAGGAGCCCATACTTGCAATACACAAAGCAGAAACAATAGCAGTTCAGTCTTATTTATATCCCTTTCTCTAGACGCTCCCACTTTTGTGCTTTTTTCAGGAAACATTCTTACAAAATATTATTTTATCAAGAAATATATATCCTTCGCTAACATTAAGCATGCTGGGTGCCACAAAATTCTGGACATAAATACTCAGAGTAGTTTAATTAATTGCAGTATTTGAGGTATTTTTAATTCTAATTAATAGA
This sequence comes from Mauremys mutica, assembly GCF_020497125.1. Classification (NCBI taxonomy): domain Eukaryota; kingdom Metazoa; phylum Chordata; order Testudines; family Geoemydidae; genus Mauremys; species Mauremys mutica. The sequence goes on along the minus strand of NC_059074.1, from coordinate 150,076,300 downwards.
AAATGCAATTGTAAAAGTAAATGTCATGGTAAAAGAATATTATGCTGCAGTAAATTTCCATTTTTAGTGCTGCTCACCATAATATCAGAAACTGAACTTCTGGCACCCACATTCCCATTGTGTGGCTAGAGAATTCTCATATGTCTAGCGCTGTAAAGCCATTAGGGGTATATCTACACTGCAATTAAACATCCATGGCTGAATTACGTCCAGCTGACTCAGGCTCACGCTACTGGGCTGTAAAATTGCAGTGTAGATTTTTGAGCTTGGGCTGGAGCCAAAGCTTTGGGACCCTGCAAAGGGGGAGGGTCCCAGAGCCTAGGCTCCAGCCTGAGCCTCAACGTCTATACTGCAATTTACAACCCCGCACCCCAAACCTCATGAGCCCGAGTCAGCTGACACAAGCCAGTCATGGGTGTTTAATCGCAGTGTAGATATACCCTAACTCACCTCACTTGTGGGGTGCTCCTACTTAGGAAAAATACAATATATATAGTTTATTTCTGTTGCTGTAAGGTCATAGTGATTTCTTTCAGCTGTTAATCAATTTATTTCCACATCCTTTTCCTCCAGTCTTCTTTGTCTTCTTATTTCAGAAGATGAAGAGACTTATAGAGTAGAAGCTCATGCTAAAATAAATTTGTTAGTCTTTAAGGTGCCACAAGTACTCCTGTTCTTTTTATAAAGTAGTGGTTCTCAACCTTTCCAGAGTACTATATCCCTTTCAGGAGTCTGATTTGTCTTATGTACCCCAAGTTTCACCTCACTTAAAAACTACTTGCTTATAAAATCAGACATAAAAATACAAAAGTGTCAAAATACATTATTACTGAAAAATTGCTTACATTCTCATTTTTGCCATATAATTATAAAATAAACCCATTGGAATACAAATATTTTACTTACATTTCAGTTTGATATTGAGCCGGTTTTTCACTTGTGAGCCTTGTCATTCGGTAGCTGGACGGCAGCGGTATTGTATTGCCCCCCTTATTTCTGCGCTGCTGCTGACGGCAGTACTGCCTTCAGAGCTGGGCATCCAGAAAGCAGTGGCTGCTGGCCAGGGTATTCAAGTTGTTTGTGGCAAGGGAGGACTATTTTTTTTTAATCCCGCTTCCAACCCACCCCATAATACCCACTTCCACCCGCTCCCGCCTTGTTTGTTGAATTTTTATCCTGCTTCTGGTATTATGGCAGTGGGTCCTGTGAGACCTGCGGGACCCCTGTCCCACTGCACGGCTCTAGATCCTGTTGTAAAACTAGGCAAAAATCTAGATGAGTTGACATACCCCCTGGAAGACCTCTGTGTACCCCTGTTATAGAGGATATTCCTCTAGAAATGCTCATCAATAAATTTACCTGAACTTTAGCATCTCTGTCTTCTGTCCACAGAACCTTATATTTCTGAAAGTCTTGCAGTGCTTCACTAGCTGCTTTTCTGACAGAATTTACAGACGAGGAGAGGAGCACAACTAGTTTAGAAATATCTTTGTGTTCTGCGACACCTGGATAAAAATTTCTTAGCTTTCTTGCAGGAATCTCATCAAGTACTTCTGTAAAATAAACAATTTACATAAAAAGTTAACAAACCATTAAAATCCACCTTCACATTTCCAAAAATATAAAACTATAATTTTCTCCCAATATATTTGTAACAAAACAGAAGACAAAAGAGTTAAACCAAAAATTGTGGAAGTTTCAAAATCTGTAACCTGTACTTCATTACTGCTTGGGTTGTTGCATCCCATTCCCCTATCCTCTATCTATATGTTGCGTATTTGCATTTTAAATGTTCAGGGACTTTGTCTTCATTCTTCTTGTAAAGTGCACACCTAGCACAATTTTGATGTTATTTTATGTAAAGTGATATTTGTTAGGTTTGTTAAAATAATACATTTCAAATATTTAACCATACAAGCTCTCTCAAACAGTATGAGGTACTTTATCTCTTATATGCGACACCCTTGTTATCGCATGAAAGACCCTTTTCTAAGCAAACTGTGCCAAAATATGTAGTTTAAGGAGCTGTAAATGTCACTTGTCGCCCAAGAGACACATTTTAACTTCAATTTCTATATGTGAGAGGTTAGTACATATAAGTCCATTAGGGATGTCAAACGATTAAAAAAATAATTACAATTAATTGTGGGATTAAAAAATAGTCAAGATTAACTGCAGTTTTAATCGCACTGTTGAACAATAATAGAATACTAATTGAAATTTATTATAAATATTTTGGATGTTTTTCTACCTTTTCAAATATATTGATTTCAATTACAACACAGAATACAACGTGTACAGTGCTCACCTTGAATTATTTTTTATTATAAATATTTGCACTGTAAAAAAGATAAAGAAAATAACAGTATTTTTCAATTCACCTCATAAAAGTACTGTAGTTTAATCTCTTTATCGTGAAAGTGCAACTTAGAAATGTAGGGTGTTTTTTTACGTAACCACACTCAAAAAACAAAACAATGTAAAACTTTAGAGCCTGCAAGTCAAAGCATGTAGGGACATATGAATTTTAGCATATCTGGCACATAAATACCTTGCAACGCCAGTTGCAACAGTGCCATGAGAATGCCTGTTCTCGCTTTCAGGTGACATTATAATTAAGAAGCGGGCAGCATTATCTCTCATAAATGTAAAAAAACTTGTTTGTCTTAGCAATTGGCTGAACAAAGGGGAGGACTGAATGGACATGTAGGCTCTAAAGCTTTACGTTGTTTTGGTTTTGAGTGAAATTATGTAAAAAATAATAATTCTACATTTGTAAGATATTTCATGATAAAAGATTACACTACAGTACAAATATTTGTAATAAAAACAATAAGATAAAGTGAGCACTGTACACTTTTGTATTCTGTGTTGTAATTGAAATAAATATATTTGAAAATATAGAAAAACATCCAAAAATATTTATAATAAATTTAAACTGGTATTTTATTATTAAGAGTATGATTAAAAATGTGATTAATCACTATTTTTTAATCTAGTTAATTTGTTTTGCATTAATCACATGCATTAACTGTGATTAATCTGCAGCCCTAATTTACATACAATTGAACACATTTTTAAAAGTGTGATTCCCAATATTTTTGTTGACAATTATTGTTATGCTATTTTCTCATGTTTTCTTTAACAGAGTCAAAAATATTTTCATGAAGTAATCAGGGCTGGCCTTAGGGAAAATAGCACCCTGGGCAAACTTGTATTTTGGCGCCCCTGACCCCAGCTGCCTTCCCTGGCTCCCTACCCCACTCCCATCGCCCAAGCCCCCACTGCCTCCTCCCCCACCCCTCATTGCCCCAAATTCCCTTCTATGACCTCGCACTCCAGGCCCACCCTGCTTCTTGCCTCTTAACCATAGCACCACCCCAGCCCACATTATCCACACATATGGCTAATCCTTTCCTGCAGTGACTCACATCTGGATGCCACAGTGATGGGCATCATAGGAAACCCCACAGAAGTCACTTTGACTCCCCCCGCAAGTGTCACAGGGATTCCCTCATTTGGTCATTGAGCAAGACAGCCAAGACAATGCAGTAGGCGGTCTTCTGCACTCTTACAGGGTGGGAGGGCTCTGGGGCAGTCTTGTATTTCTCCTGCACCTCCAAAACTCTCCCACTCAGCACGGCATCCAGCTGCTCTGCCAGAGCCCCAGAGGGTTGGCAGCCAAAGGGGAGGTGCAGCTAGGGGCATAGGAAGGGGTCCCTGGGAGCTGGGACCACAGGGAGGGGTCCCCCAGGCTCTTGGGGCACAGAGAGGGGCCCCTGGGAGCTGGGTGAGCTGGGACGTAGAGGCACAGGATGGGCCCCTGGAAGCTGGGGGCACAGGGAGGGGTCCCTTGGAAGATGGGGGAGCTGGGGGAACAGGAAGTGGTCTCCTGGGAGCTGGGGGGGGACTAGGAGCTGGGGGCACAGGGAAGGGGCCTCAGGAGCTGGAAGGGCTGGGAGATGGGGGCATAGAGAGGGGGTTCCCTGGCAGCTGTAGGAGGCTGGAACCTGGAGCACAGGGTCAGGACCCCGTAAGACTTACTGATCTCTCTACTCTGCAGTTTTAATTCCCAGATCCTTCCCTTCCCATCCCAATCTAGAAGAGGCCAGCAACTTCCAGCTCCCATTGGCTGGCCGAGACGCCACACTCACATTCCATTAGGCTGAATGGCTTTCATTCAGGCCACCCATGAAAAGAGGAACAGCAGGGCTGGGACAATCAAGGGGGAGAAAGGAGGAAAGGATCTGGCTAGAAGTCGCAGAGTGCAGAGGCAGAACTTGGAACCAGCTTGGGAAACCACGTGGGGCAGTGAGTAGGTGGCCTCCACTCAGGAGCAGGGAAGCGTATGCAACGCTCCATGCCAGGCTGCACCCCGCAGGCAGCGAGGGGAAGCCCAATCCCCTGGCCTATGCATCACAGTGCCCTCCTGGCTACAGCACCCTGGGTGGGCACCCACATTGCCCTGCCCTAAGGCCAGCCCTGCAAGTAATGCTTTATGCATCCCTACATTCTCTCATATCATGGCATATTAATTGAACTCTTAATATTCTGTGCAACATATGCCCCTTGTGAATTAAATGACAATCTAGTTGCCTATTTAAGTTACTTATATGGCCACCATCACCTCAGCATCCAAGCATCCCACAATCTTTAATGTATTTATCCTTACTACACTCCTGTGAGTTACAGAAGTACTGCTATCCTGTATTTACAGATGCATATATATACAGATGCATATACTACAGTTGCAGAATTGAAGCACAGACAGAAAGCTTGTGGTGGAGCAGGTTACTGAACCCAGGTCTCGTAAATCATACCTAGTGCCCTAACCACTCTAGCATCCTTCCTCTCTCTTAATAATGCTGGTAATTATTCTGCATATGTCCACTTTAGGAATGCAGATAATAATGAAATCTTTCAATTGTAATGTCAGTGACCTGAATCCTAATAACAGCACTGCCACTCTTTCCCTTATTAACCGTCCAGTGAATGAAGTTTGCATAACTTTTTATTGTACCCAATAACATGATGGGCTACATTCTTCGGTACTAAGAAAGTAGGAGCAGTACGTAAAGGTAACACTAACAAGTTTATGTTGCTTGAGATTAAAGGGGAAACTTATACTGTGACAATATTTATATTATGCAATAGTTTATCTGATTATTGCGTAGTTTCCTACTACTTTCATGAGTTTGGAATAGCCACTTCTGTTAAATACAACTGTCTAAATTAAAGTAAAAATAGGTAAGGTAATCCAAAAGAATACACACTAGGTTCCTTTCAAACCAAGTGAGAATAATCATGAAATATTCAGAAGCAAAGACATTTTATTAGAAGAAAAAAGTTAAAGTATGCAAAAAACCTTACTTTCTTCTTTTTTGGCTGCTTTCCCTGCTACCATACTGGGTGATGAAGAGACAATAGGTACATTTCTGTTCAGTAATATACTCGATTTTTGTAAGTGTTGCTGTCCCCAATGTGCGACTCCACGACTTACTTCCAGTGTTAATTGGATCATGCGATTGATGACTTGCTGAATATCATCTAAACTAGGAACCATTACCTACACAAAATATAAAAAATGTTGTTTAAATAAATGCACCATAACCTAATTTTCCAAGGGCTACATTGAGCCTTTCATCATAGTCCTGCTAAGGGTGTTGCATAGCTGTGCCATCCCGTAGAAGCTCAAAACGATTGTGACTCAGAAGCACTCCTCTGAATCACAATTGTCCCGAGCTCCTGTTTTACCCAGGGATGGACATATGCAACATTGCCCTATTGCCAGCCACAAAATATTACCTTTCTTGTGTCCAACTACGCAGTGCCATTGCTGGTGCTGACACCCCCCCCCACCCCAAAAATTAAAGGATTGCACTGCCTGCCCAGAAATATTTCTGAAGTTGGGTGTCCTCTCCAGCTACCTATTCTGTCTGGAGGAAGTTCATCCCCCCAACCAGTGTGAGATTTGTCAGACCTTCACACCTATGTATTGCAAAGACTGACAGACTAAGCTTCAGGCCCTTCTAATTCAGGAGTAGCCATGAGAGAAGCTGAATTATCCAAGGTTCCTGGCTGGAATCCTTGAAGGAGCTGACAAAGATAGATACAGGTTCAAAAACCTTCACTTCTGGATTTGCAAAGCTTACCTCAACTTCCTCAGCATCATTACCAGGAGCAAGACCTTTTCTGAAAATGTTCTGTAGTGTCACAATGCAATAATCATACAATTATGATTAAGGCATATTCATGTTTTTGGTCCCAGATTCGATTAAATGTATTTTTAAAGACACAGATTTTTCTCCTCCTCCTCCCCACCCACTCCCATGGTATCTATGGGCAGAGTTAAGGTAGTCTGGGTACCCTAAATGTGCATTTCCATATCTCAATATGTTTGCATTTCTTTTAAATTTAACATTTATTAAATTTGTTGGATTCATGGCAAGCAGTGCTGAAAATTCAGGATGTGGAACAGAGTCCTAATTAAATAAAGTTTGAAGCATCATCAAATCTAAATCTGCTCTTGAAGGCAAATTCAAAGCATAATATTTATTAAAGATATGGACTGACTTCCAAGGAGCAGATTTACAGATTTTTTCAATAGAAACATGTTTAAGGCAAGCAAAAGACACTGTCACTGCCCTAGTACAAAGAAACCTTACAATAGGTGGCACAGGGACTACAGCTTACTCATAACATTAAATGATACATTGTTTAACACTCCTGGAAAGAGTCTGAGCAGATATACTAAGAATCATAAAGGTCATAGTGTAACAAATAACCAAAATGACTTCCTAAAACTGGTAGTTCTATTGAAATAATACAATAAAACTACCAGAAGTCTTTTATTTATAGGTAATCTGAGTGAGCTTCCCATCCTTGAATGGAGGCATATCTGTCACTAGATTCTTGGTAGACAGAAGCCAGGACAAGTGAACTCCTTTTCCACTTGATGTGGGTCTTTCTGCCCGTCTAATAAGAAGATAACATCATTTGCAAGTGTCACTTGCATGTCCATGTGATTCTTTCTGGGAAAATACATTGATTTTTAACTACCCCTCTATGGAACATAGGTGAAGTCTAGCAAATTGTGTCATGTAGGTTCAGGAGACCATGTGTCCCAGAGGCCTGAGGCACACCCTTGCTGATGTTTTGGTGAGCCTGTAACTGGGTAATGAAGTCCACTATGGTCTGGAATCAGGGCCGGTGCAAGAAAGTTTCGCGCCCTAGGCGAAACTGTCACCTTGCGCCCCCGCCCCCCAAGCCCTGCGGCAGCTCCGCCCTGAGACGTCCCCCCCGTGGCAGCTCCCCCCCCCCGCCCTGAGGTGCCACCTCCTGTGGCAGCTCCCCACCACCCCCGGGGAGACGTCCAGCACCTCCCCACCCCAGCTCACCTCTGCTCCAGAAGCCCTGCTGTTGGCTGTCGCCGGGCTTGTGCCACATGCGCTAAGCAGAGCTGCGGAGCTTTGCCCAGCCACCGGCACCACTGCCAGCAATGAGAAGAATGGCATGGGATGGAGCGGCCGCTGCGCTGGGAGGGACAGGGAGTCTGAGCCGCCGGCAGGCAGCCCAGGGGTTCCCCTGGGTCAGTGCGTCGCTGGCAGCCCGAACCCCTGGGCTGCCGGCGGCGCGCTGACCCAGGGGAACCCCTGGGCTGCCTGCTGGCGGCGGTGCACGTTCCCCTGGACTGCCTGCCAGCAGCGGTGCGCTGACCCAGGAGAACCCCTGGGCGGGCTGCCTGCCGCCAGCGGCGCACTGACCCAGGGGAACCCCTGGGCTGCCTGCTGGCGGTGGCGCCCTGACCCAGGGGAACCCCTGGGCTGGCTGCCGGTGGCGGCGCCCTGACCCAGGGGAACCCTGGGCTGGCTGCCGGTGGCAGCGTGCTGACCCAGGGGAACCCCTGGGCGGGCTGCCTGCCAGCAGCAGTGCGCTGACCCAGGGGAACCTCTGGGCTGCCTGCCGGCGGTTCAGACTCCCTCTCCCTCCCAGCACAGCGGCCACTGAAAGGCTTTAAAAAAAAATTGGGGGCGCCGCTTTTTGACGCCCCCAAATGTTGGTGCCCTAGGCAGCCGCCTAGTTGGCCTAAATGGTAGCACCAGCCCTGTCTGGAATCTTTACCATAGGAAATACACTTTTGCTGACTTTGAATCCAGCAGCATCCCTATGTATTCTATGATAAGGGTTATAGTGAATGTGGGCCTTGTTTATTCTGAACTCCAGTGAGAACAGACTGAAGAATGTTTGAACTGTGCTACTTTATGGGTGATTTCTCTGTGATCAACCAGTCATTGAGATATGGGTAAATTTGTGTGCCTCACTTTCTTAAATGTGTTGCCACCACTTCAAGGCCCTTGGTGAATACTCAGTGCAATTCTACAAAGGGTAGAACCTGTACTGATAGTAAGTCTTTCCTACTAGGAATCACATGTACTTCCTGTGAGCCAGCTGTATAGACAGACACAAGTCAGAATCTTGGAATCAACGGACACTGCTGGCCAAAAGAATCTGAACTTAGGTGCATTGGGTGCATGCACACCAACAGTGAAATATATATAGTCAAGCACTTGAAGGTGGTGGTCAAGATTTAAAGCCTGGGGACTTAGCTTCTGCCATTAGACTGAAAGTCTTGGTGTTGAGAAGGCTCTGGGCCTAACTAAAACCTAATAAAAATGTGTGGGTTTTGGCTATATAAAAATAAAACAAAATAAGCATAACTAGTAATAAATACCTAACTACTATACAAAACACTGAATCTATAATAAAGGATTGTGGGGAAGCAGGTGGATACATCCTAAGTTCCATCTCAGCTGCCATGAGTGATAAAAAAAAGAAGTGGGGGACATCCTATATGGGCCCATCCTTTATGCCCTAAGGGGGTGTATCAGAATATGTAGGGTGCAGGTGCAACCCCAATGGACACTGCTGGTCAAAAAAAAAAAATCTCATGTTCATGGAGCACACATGCACCTTGAAGTAAGATCCTTTTCCAAAAATATCTCAAAGAAGAACGTTTGGTTTGGGGATAATTACAACATCCCTGTAATGTATTTAACTCCATCTCAACACAGTTTTTGTCAGAAAATGTAAATTTTTGGTTTTAATTACAGTTTTCATATATTAACACTATATAAGAATGCTACCATGTGACACTTCTAGAGATTTTAAGATATGTAGTATCAATCTCAAATGACGTTTTAAATATATAACTCTCATGGCTAGATTCAGCAGTATGCTCCAGCTGCTTTATGCCACTCTAGAGTAGCATAAAACAGCCTGAATATATTGGCCAGTTATGCTGGATTTAAAGTCACTTTGTTTTGCCAGATCACTGCAAAGCAGCTAGAGAGTATATCCCTTCCCTCCTTTCCTCCAAATTCCACCTACTTGTTGCACTTCCCTGTATACTCATATTCCTGTCTTCACCTCCCTCATGAATCCCTATGTAAACCCACATGCACACTCCCTCATTTGCTACTCTCATCTACCTTCCCTGTTAAATAGATCTGGTGAAACGAATTACTTTTGAAAAGAAGTATTTAGTATTAATGGCAATTTTTGCCATTAATTTTCATAACAACGTTTATTTGTTAGCACAGGCTGGTGCATAAAATCTTCAGAGAAACCTATGAAGAATTTCTCTTTTTCCAAATGATCACCACTTCCCATTGTTCGCAATACAAGTGAGGTGATGTGCCTTTCCAAATGCTGGCTATGACAAAAACACCACAACACAAAAACTATCAACACAATCACATAACCACACCAAGGGCTGAAGTCATAAAACAGCCAAAGCGTCAATATAAAACAGAACCAATCTAACATTTCAAACACCAAAAATAAGGGAGAAATTAACAGCCAAATACAACAATAAAAAAACCAGAAATGAACAAATTTGAAATATAGTTGCTGACAAATACTACACTATATAAATGGTTCTGATCCCAGCAGCTGGCCACTGTAAGAGGGAACTGAGGATGTCAGGCTGTGAATACATTTTACCAAGGGGACACCTGCCTTGCCCCAGCAGTCACTGTTCTTTTAGATGGCTTCAAGGTCAGCACAGGTATCACACATCTCACAAGTGGGGATATGGAAATGTAATTCTTAGATAGCATCTTCTTACTTTGCTGAATATAATATCACAAATTGCTTACCACATTAGGAATAGCAAGATGCACTTCAGCTTTTAGGAAAGAAACAACCTCTTCAGATTTGCTTGCCTGAGCAAAAAAAGCTGTTCGTCCAAAGGTGCTGGTGCTGAAAATAAAATTGAAATATATTATATATACTTCACCATAAAACTTTTCAATTATAATGCCATCATCATTTGAGTTACTGTAAAAGGAAATTACTTCCCTTGAAATTAGGCATCTCTGAAATCATTTTGGAGAATTCTCACCCCAGGATCTCAGCTCTGTAACACAGGACAGACAGAATGCCCTAGTTCTAAAAGTTTTTAATGTCTAAGGGTAGTGGTAGCAGCCAAGAGCACCACCGTCCCCACCAAAGATAGTCACGTGTCACCCTGGACCTAGCCACTGCCCTTAGAGCCTTCCAGTCAGTACTTGTTTAAGTGTGATGGACGACTCCTCAAAATTATGAAATCTGCTCACCAAGCATTTCAATCAGGTCCTTCAATAGGGTGGAAAGTGAAATTGCCAGGATGATAAACCAATATAAAATGATCAACACATGATTAAAAACATACTCCAAAGACAAAAAAAATGAAAACAAGTTGCAAGAATCAGGACACTTTAAAACGGACAGTTTCCAAATTCTAAAATGCAATGGCGTCACCTGGAGTGGAGCACCCACAGGGACAGCACTTGAAGAAGAACAGACAGTTTCCAAATTCTAAAATGTAGTGGCTAGGTGAGTGAGAATTCTTCAAGATGATATATTTAGTGAACCAGAAAAACTACTACGTAATTTCCTTCTCTCAAGATTCCTTCTCTGCAGGGTACCTGTGCTGAAATTCTGGCTCCACTGAAGTAAAAGCCAAAACTCCTATCGACTACAATGGGGCCAAGATTTCACTTTGTAGCCAAAAGCATGAGTCATGTCCCGCCTCACCCCCCAAAATGGACAAAGCTGCAATAAGCACAAAAGACGGTTACTCACCATTGTAACTGTTGTTCTTCGAGATATGTTGCTCATATCCATTCCATGTAGGTGTGTGCGCGCCGCGTGCACGTTCGCCGAAAGACTTTTACCCTAGCAACTCAGTGGGTCGGCTGGGCGCCCCCTGGAGTTGCGCCACCATGGCGGCGGATATATACACCAGCCGACCCACCCACTCCTCAGTTCCTTCTTGCCGGCTACTCCGACAGTGGGGAAGGAGGGTGGGTTTGGAATGGATATGAGCAACACATCTCGAAGAACAACAGTTACAACGGTGAGTAACCGTCTTTTCTTCTTCGAGTGATTGCTCATATCCATTCCATGTAGGTGATTCCCAAGACTTACGTAGGCGGTGGGGTCGGAGTGAGATGTTACAGAATGCAAACTGCTGAGCCAAAGGCTGCATCATCTCTGGACAGGAGACCAAAGAGCAAAGGTCCAGATCGAGGACCAGGTAGCAGTACGACATAGCCCGGGAAGAGTATGTGAGTCGGAAAGGCAGCAGAAGAAGCCTGAGCCCTGGTGAAACGAGCAGTAAGGTGGCTCGACGGAACATGGGCCAAGTCACAGGAGGCCTTTCATCCAGTCTGCCAATACAACGAAGAGTTGGGGGCGTACAAAAGGGCTCGCCCGCTCGACATAAAAAGCGAGCACCCTACGGACGTCTAGGGAGGGCAGATGTGCTCCCGTCGCGATGAATGGGCTTCAGAAAGAAGACCGGAAGGAAGATATCCCGGATGATATGAAAGGTCAACAGCACCTTAGGGAGGAAGGCTGGACGTGGTCACAACCGCTCCTCGTCCTTACGCCACATAGTGCACCGTGGGTCCACTGTGAGAGCCTGAAGCTCGGAGACTTGCCTAGCCGATGCAAAGGCTACAAGGAAAAACTGTCTCTCAGGACAGGTACCTCAGCGAGCATGCTGTCAGTGACTCGAATGGAGCAGGCATAAGTCTGCTTATAACCAGGTTGAAGACCCATGAGTTGCTGGGGCGGTGAACTCGGGGGCATAAATACCCCAAGCCCTTGAGGAACGTAGAAACCACAGCGTGCGAGAATATGAAGCGGCCACTCTCCCTTGGAAGGAAGGTAGAGACGGCTGCCAAGTGCACCCTTAATGATGAACTGTGCCAGGCGCTGCTGTTGGAAGATCATAGGCAATCCCAGAGGAAATAGTTCGGAGCCTGTGTGGGGGAAATATTGTGTTTCGTAGCAGCAAGAGAAAGACTGCCAGTTGGGCAGATACGTTAACCGAGTGGAAGGCTTCCTACCACCCCGGGGAATGCTGTAGGACTGAGGCCGAACAATGTAACTCGGATCGGTTTAGGCCCGCAGCAGGCATGCGGAGATGTGCAGGGATTGCAGGTCTAGGTGGTAAAGTCTGCCGTGATCCAGCGTCATGAGGTCTGGGCAAAGAGGCAGGGGAATCGGATGGCTACCGACAGGTCTAGCAACCTGGTGTACCAGTGCTGCCTGGACCACGCTGGAGCGATCATGATCCGATGCGCTCTGTCCCTGCGGAGTGCTAGCAGGACCTTGCGAACCAGCGGAAGCGGTGGGAAAGCGGACGGCAGACGGCTCATCTACAGCATCAAAAAAACAGCCAAGATCGAGTCCTGGGAGAGGCCTTGGCATGAGCAGAACTTGTCTCTCGTTTCGTTCCCGCGAGAGCGAAGTTCCAGAAATGTAATGGATAACATCCAGAGGAATCAACCACTTGAGAGACCGGAAGGAACTGTTAAGGCGATCCGCCAGAGAGTTCCGGACCCTTAGGAGAAAGGGCGCTACCAGGTCCGTCAATTGAGCTGTGCAGGAGTCCCGGAGCTGGATAGCTCCCTGCAAAGAGAGGAGGACCGTGCTCCTCCGTGCTTGTCTATGCAATGGGTGTCCGTTGTGTTGCCTGTGAACACTGAGACACAAAAGTCTCGTAGGTGCTGCTGAAGTGCCTGGTAGACAAGGCAGACTGCTCTCAACTCCCGGACACTGATATGCAAGGGCAGCTGTTGAGCCAACCAAAGGTCTGGAGTGGGAAACTAACCCAAGTGAGCACCGCAGTCAAGAGATGGGGGCGTCCATCCGGAGGGACGCCGAGGGTGAGGAGGATGGAACAGCACCCCTGCACACATCAGGGAGGGCGTCGACCCCCAATCGAGGGAGCCTAGGACGCTCGGGGGGATCGAGGCGACCATGACCATGCTGTCTCTGGCCGTGTGGTACACTGATGTGAGTCACGGTTAAAGTGTACGGAGGCGAAGCCTGGCATGTTAGGTCATGCACGTGCAGGCAGCCATGTGGCGCAGAAAACCTCGGCAAGTTCAAGCCAAAGATGCCGGGAAGGTCTGTAAACCTTGTACAATGGTTACCATCGCGTGAAAGCAAGGCGTAGGTAAGCAGGCTGTGCGATACTGAAGTCCCGGGTGGCCTCAGTTAAGTGTATTCCCTAAGTGGGAATCCGGGTGGATTTCGCTATGTGGATTCTCAGGCCTAAACGCAGGAATAGGACCTCGTCGACGCCCACAGGAGTGGTAACTTGGGCCTCGGTGGTCCCTGGAATGAGCCAAGCGTCCAGACAAAGAGACCGTGTATCTGACGGTGGCGGAGTGGGCGGCGACTACAGGCAGACACTGTGAATACACATAGGGCTGTATAGAGGCCGACCGGGAGGACCGTAAACTGTAAATGACGGTTGGCCACAAACCGGAGGTACCTTCTGAGCGGAGGATAAATGGCGACGGGAAAATACGCGCCCTTCATATCGAGGGCGGCATACCAGTCTCCGGGATCCAAGGATGGGATGACGGTCCCCATGGATACCATGCGGAACTCCAGGTATATCATAACTGGTTGAGTTCCCGCAGGTCTAGGATAGGTCTGAGACCTCCCTTCACCTTGGGGATCAGGAACTAGTGGGGGTAAAACGTATGCCCCTTTCGACCATGGAACCTCCTCTATAGCTACGATGGTGAGGAGCGCCCGCACCTCTTGCAAGAGGAATTGCTCGTGAGAGGGGTCCCTAAGAGGGAAGAGGAGGGATAGGCTTCTGCCCAATTGGTGGTTGGGAGGACTCTGATTTTGGTCCCTAGGGAGTCTCCACCAACTCCTACGACTGCCTCAGCGTCGCCTGCTGGCAAAGCCCTGTCGTTTTCCAGGCGCAGGGTAAGGACGGTAAGGCTGGCGGAAAGGTCGGCGGTGAGACATTGGCATGTACACGCCGAGAGGGAGTGCATAGTGACCTCGCTGTCCTTTGGGCCTTGCAGCCTAGGGCCAGTTTTGAGAACAGGCCTTTGTCGTTGAAGGACAAGTCCTGTATAGTGTGCAGCAGCTGCGATGGAAGGCTTGATAACTGGAGCCATGAAATGCACCTCGTGGCAACACCCGAGGGCAGAGCCGAGGCTGTGGAGTCCGCTACCTCCAACAAGGTGTGGAGGGAAGCTCTCGCCACTTTGAGCCCTTTTTCCAGGAGGGCATCAAACTCTTGACGGGAGATCTGAGAACCCGACTCCGTAAAGTCTCCCACTAGATGACAAGGGAGCAGGGGGAAAGACGTACATATAGGTGCCCGTAGCCCCAGGAGAATACCATGCACATGCATTCGACTCCCGTGCCTACGGGCGGGATAGTGGCCACTTGGAGATTCATAGTGAATGCCACCCGTCTCGGGAGGTCCTGATGGGCCCCCAGGCCGATTAGGGGAGGGCCCAAGGAGTACGCTTCTGCCACCGCTTCATCTGGGGAGGGGCAGACGAAAAACCGGGGCAAGTGGGTCTTGTGTGGGCTCACGCTCCTGGACGACCTGCTGAACTGTTGGGATGTGGGAATCCGGTGGCAGAACCGGACTCCCACCGTACCGGTTGGAGGGGGACGACTAACTGTCGCCCCTGGTACCCAGTGCTCTGACGGAACAGAGCACGATGGGAGCACAGGTAGCACGCCCAAGATGTACAGGGCAGCCACTGATGGGGTT
This sequence comes from Mauremys mutica, assembly GCF_020497125.1. Taxonomy (NCBI): domain Eukaryota; kingdom Metazoa; phylum Chordata; order Testudines; family Geoemydidae; genus Mauremys; species Mauremys mutica. The sequence continues at coordinate 150,061,212 of NC_059074.1, read as the reverse complement.
CAGGGTCCTGTCCTGGAACACCCGGAAGACTCTGGTGTGCACATCTGAATGGATGGCCATGGAGAAGTTAAAGCCCTGAGCGGAGTCTCCCTCTCCAGCTCATGGCGCTCGACGCGGCACCAGGAATCGGTACCGTGAAGCCTACCAGTACCGGGAGCGAGGATGGGACCTGCGACTGGAGCGATGCCAGGAGGCTGGCCGAGATCTCGAGGCTCGATGCCGGGAGTGGCTACGTGAGTCCAGTGCCTGGAGCGGTGCCGGGAGCTGGATCTGCACCGAATATACCCGGTCGGGGAACGGGCCGCTGATCGGTGCCGCGGGTACGACCGGTACCAATATGGGGAACGGTGCCATGACCGTGAACGGTGCCGGCACCGGGCTTGGCGACAGGACCGAGAACATCTGCGGGACTGCGATCGTGAACGGTGCCGCTCTGTGGTGCCGATGCCGGGTGGCGTGAGCAAGACAGGCTCGCCGATAGACAATATAACCCGCACCGGTGGTACCGGGGGTTAAAGCAGCGCAGGTTCTGCCCTTGCCATTAACACCCTCGCTGTGGAAATGTGTCCTGCGTAGAGGGAATAGTGAGCACAACCACAGCTCGCATCAGGGAGCGTTCAGGTGCTGGACACGACGGCTCCTGTGTGGCCGGAGTCTACAGTGCTGATACTGTCGGTGCCGCAGCAGGTACCGGTGCTGGGCAGTGCGACGTAGTAGAGCGCTCGGGCTGCGGAGCAGGCGGCTCAGATGCAGCCTAACAGCGAGCACGACCACGGTTCGTACCGGGGAGCTTTCCAGCACCGGACTCGACGGCTCTTGTCTGGCCGGAGTTAACAGTGCGGATATCGTCGGTGCCACGGCAGACATCGGTGCCGGGCGATCCGACTGAGCATAGCGCTCGGCTGCGGAGCAGGCGGCTCGGACACAGCTTCAAGCGAGCTCGACCACGGTCCGTACCAGGGAGCTTTCCAGCACCGGACTCGACGGTTCTTACCTGGCCGGAGTTGATGGTGTGGATATCGTCGGTGCCGCGGCAGACATCGGTGCCGGGCGATACCACTGAGCATAGCGCTCGGCTGCGGAGCAGGCGGCTCGGACGCAGCTTCATAGCGAGCTCGACCATGGTCCGCACCGGGGAGCTTTCCAGCACCGGACTCGACGGCTCTTGCCTGGCCGGAGTTAATGGTGCGGATATTGTCGGTGCCGTGGCAGACATCGGTGCCGGGCGATCCAACTGAGCATAGCGCTCGGCTGCGGAGCAGGCGGCTCGGACGCAGCAAGGATATTGTGCCTCTTCATCCTCCAGGCCGAGTGGACGTCGGAGCCAGCGACAGTCGGCGCCGAGAGGCCTTAGCGGTACCGGCGATCCGGTGCCGAGGGAGTGCTCCTTGAAGATTAACCGGCGCTCGGTGCCGAGAGCAGAGGAGCAAGAGCTGCCTCCCTCAGGAGCTGTTTGGGACGAAAGTCCCGCTCCCCTTTGTTCTCGGATTGAAGGCCTCACAAATGCGGTACTTATCTATGAGGTGAGATTCCTCGAGGCACTTAGGAGAGGATCTCTTGTCGGCATCGGCTTGTGGCCGGCCGAGCATTATAAAACCCTGTGGACCGGGCATCGGACCCGGCGCCGGGTTAGGGGAAGGGGATAAACCCTGAACCCTGTGAAATAAATACACTATACTATACTACAAACAAATAAAGTTAACTACAACTATAAACGTCTGACTATATACTTAACGAAACTACGAGTAGCTAGGGAAGTGGAGGTCGGCTAAGCCGCGCTCCACTGTTCCAACGACCGACACGGGCCGTAAGAAGGAACTGAGGAGTGGGTGGGTCGGCTGGTGTATATATCCGGCGCCATGGTGGCGCAACTCCAGGGGGCGCCCAGCCGACCCACTGAGTTGCTAGGGTAAAAGTCTTCCGGCGAACGTGCACGCGGCGCACACACACCTACATGGAATGGATATGAGCAATCACTCGAAGAAGAATGATAAGACACCTCTTAAACATCCAGCACAAGAAACTAGATATATTAAAGTCTGTAGGAGGAGACAGCAATTAGAAAGAAAAAAACTATTGAAAGGAAATTGGCCAAATAAAGAAAAACCACATCCTGAACATTTTTGTTTTCTTGGCAGTGGTGGTAGGGCTACAGCGAGAATTTGGACTTCCCTACCTTGGAAATAAATTTTGGGTATGGGAAGCCTGAAACTTGAAGCCAAACCCAAGCAAAAATATTTTATAAAAATGTGAAGAATAGCTGCTTTATATATGTCTGCAATGGGAAGATCTCTGAAGGTAGGCAGTGGCCAGGTGACACAACCTTGTCAGCAGGGCCGTCCTCAGGCATATGCAACATAGGCACACACGGGCTGTGAGCTCGGGCTACCATCGGGCATAGGGACACCAGTTTAATAATACTGCGTAGAGCCCTATAAATCCTAAGGATCACCCTGCTTGTCAGAGAATTTCCAAAATCCATTTGTCTGAGGTTCAACTCCATGCCATCATGAAAAAAATAGTGATTCCTCCAGAAGAAATGGAAGGGAAATTAAAATCTGTAAGTTTAGAAAATTCAAGAGTGCCCTTAGATTTGCTTCTTTGAGGAAGATTCAGAAATTGAACCACATAAAGACTTTTTTTTTCTGATGTCTAGACCTCTATCTTCTAGTAAACAACTGTCTCATTGAGGAACCTGTGGACCAAGCTATAGTCTACTATTACTGTTGGCCCTTATGTTGAAAATGGAAAAGGGTCTTCCACAGGAAGATTGGTATACAGACCAGGATTGATCAGGAATCCTTTAATTTCTAGAGTGGTGTCTTTTCACTGAACAACTCCAGTTCTTCCAAAGGGATATTTCCCATATTTTGTTGCATGAAATGGGGTAGGACCAATTTCCTAAGCAAGGACAGTTTCCCCAAAGTGTCTGCTGTTAATACAGAACTGACCCAAATCTCTGTGGATAGTTGATGCCATGTCTAGGGGGCATCTGAGATAACTCTAGTCTTAGAATCCTAGACTCTACTCCAAGGATTGCATCTGCAATCCAAGAAAACACTACAAGTGTTCTCCTTTCTCTGGTATCTTTGCCCTGAGTATGAGGAAAAGGAGTGACTCTGCATTGAGGAAAACTTTTATTCTCTTCTTGGTTTGTTGGCTGAGAGAGGAAGCAACTGTTTGGGTTGGGGCATTGTAAGCCACAATTGTTTCACCATCTTTTCTCAGAAAAGCAGGGATTCTTTGAACTTGGAAGCACAAAATATTTGCAGAGAGTGTTTGTTTACTATCTATGGATGAAGTGAGATCTAGCACTTGGCTTCAGAGTTTGAGGTCACTGTTCTAAAGTCAAAGCACATGGCATTCACAGATACATCTGCTATGAAAACTGTCACCAGATGACCTTCCTTAGGATTGAAGGAAAATCCTGGTTGAATGATTGAAGGAAAAAGCCTTTGTTAATCTGTCTGTCCGTTGTTAGAATGTGAGCTATGTAAAGCAAGTTTAATTCTTTCTCTAATTTCCGGAAACCACCTAGTGTATTGTGAGTGCCACTAGAAAAAACAAAAAAAAAATAATGAATTTGAAATATGTTACACTGCCAAAACCCCTTATTTTTTCTATTGAAAACAGGAAGGTATATTAAAAGGTAGAAGGCTTTGTTTCATGGAAAAAGGACGTAGCATCTGTTGGTACTAGAAGAAATGAATTACAATCAATTAACATAAATGCATTTTCCCCTTAGTCTTTCATATAAATTCTTGATAATAAAGATAAAGAAACTAAATGGATATTCATAATACTACCTCAGTATTACTCTCTAAGCTGTTTTACTGAAGTACTACTTCACTTGCAACTTACCTTGAAACAAACATTCTTTTTTTAAGAGTATCCAAAGATAGCCGGGTGGCTTTCAACAGACTGTCTAGTAACTGATGACTGAAATATGCAACTACCTCTTTACATTCCTGCAACAAATAAAAATATTTAGATCCTGTATGAATATAATCAAAAAGAAATGTAAAAGAAGTAAATTGGAGAAGGTAAAATAAAGGAGAGAAAATTATTCTGAGTCACTCAATGAAGTTACATTTAAAAAAAAATCGCATTTTAATTATCTGAAATAGTTTTACCTGCATTTTAAATTTCTTCTGCAATGGCTACACCACAGGAAATGCTACCTCAGCGAGAAATGGGACATTTAGGACCCCCCTTACACCATCTGAGAACCAACGACTAATTATGGGGAGTTGGTCAGGTTTTTAGTTTGACTAACCAATGCACAACAAGATCCTCAAAGGTTCTGGACCGACATTGATTATTGAAAGAAATGTGGTTCAATATCATTTTATTTAAAAATTTAAACAAAAGTAAAATCAATAAAACAATCAAAGCTAAACTGTTAATAGTAATATTAAACTAAAAATGGAACATTACAACAATCAAATCAATACATTAGATTCAATATTGGATTGAAATTTAATCATCAAATTAATTAAATGAAATTAATACCAAAATCAATGCTTATAAATTCTAAAGAGGATTCTAAAAAGATGGTTGAACATTTGGTTATAAATCCCAACTAAAGATTTTTACACTGAAGTCTATCAGATCTTTGGTTTAAAGCGGGTCAAGAGTTTAATACTGAAAGCAAATCGTTTAATGTCTAAACCACAACCCGAGAAGCCAATTATAATGCTTCCTTCCTAGAATTCTATTCTTATGTGATGGCTAACCTTTTCCTCCTTCTCCACAACAGAGATATTATAATACAGAGTTTTAATGAAACACTCTTGAAAAGCGGAAGGTTGGGCAACGCTTATTTTACCAGAAATTACAGATAATTTAAAGTCTATCATCAAGACTTTTAAAGATAAAACTATTCATAATAGTGTGCTCTATGAGACAATATTTAGGGCTGTTTAAACTTCGGGAGCTTTCCTGTTTTGGTGCCTTCCCCTTGTGGTCTTTATGGATGCTCAGACACAGATGCATGTACAGGCCTGCTGACGGGGGGAAGAGGGAAATTGCCCAGGAGCCTGGGTGATTTAAAAGGGCCCAGGAGCCCTGGGCCTTTTTAAACTGCACTGGCAGGCTGCAGAGCTCCTAGGTGCACAAGGGGTGATATCAGCAGTAGCGAAGGCAGCCAGGTGGCCTGTGGAAGCTCTGGCCATGCCAGAAGAGCGCCCATTGACTGTTCTGCCCTGGGGCCCGGAATTGCTATCGGTGGGCCTGTGCATGTACATTCTACACTTTCACATCCTAAAATAAAAGGTTGAGATGTTTCTTGGCTAATAAAAATAGAAAAAGGAAAATTAAGATACTTAAGATAATAGGGGGTTGCAACCTCATCAGTTCTCAGTCTTTTGGTCTCTCATACAGTAAGAGCTGGAACTGCAGTCAAGAAGCCAGACAGTAATGTTCTGTTGGCACAGTGCTTCTCACTAGCAGACCTCCTTCAGATGCAGGGAGATTGGTCAAAGGCTGGCATAGCCTGTTTGTTGATGTTGTGACCTCCTCTCCTCAAGGTCTTGGAGATTCTGGAACATCAGTCTTCCCTGTATGTCTTCCCTGAACTGTACGTCTTCAAGATATATTGTCCACACAGATTACACTCTTGATGTAGAGGCACCCAATGTGTGTGAGATTCGATTATTTTGAGGTATCAGTGTACTTTGGGCCATTCCTACACTCTGCCAGCCCTTGCGACCAGCTGAGGGTATAAAGGGCAGGGTGGCCTCAACTGCCTATCAGTTCTTTTGCCAGTAAGAATCCCAAGTATCAGGACTCTCCTTTAGCAGGGATGGAGGGCAAGTAATGGAAAATGTGAAGATAATACATCTCAAAGAACCATAGTTACTGTGATATAAATAAATGTACTTTCTTCTAGAGTGATTATCCACACTATTTTTGGTGACTAGCAAGCAATATACTGTTCTTGGACATGTCTAAGAGGGGTCCTACTAAAATATCAATTGAAAGACCATTCTACCAATGTTTGCATCTGATCTAGGGGCCTATACCAAGGCATAGTGAGTGGTGTAAGTATGGACTGAATTCTAAATCACCGCTCTACAAACCTCAGTCAAGGGAACATTGGTCAAAGACTCGCAGAAGCTGCCTAAACTCAGGTTGAGTAAGACCTTATGTGACCAGGTGAATCTTGCTTCACTAACCCATAGCAAGAATGTATAAAGTCCAAAAACAATTTGGATAGTCTCTGTGAATAAACTGGTTATCCCCTTTCCATTTTGCAAATACAACAAATAGTCTTGGTGAGGTCTAACTAATCTAATCTTGGCCATGTAAAAGGACAACGTTCTAACCACATCTAGCGTATGAAATTTTACTCTGGTCAGGGAAGAATGAGGTCTTGGGGGGAAAGGCTGGTAGATTAATAGATTGATTAAAATGAAAATCTGAGACAACTTTAGTCAGGAATTTAGGATGAGGCCTCAGGGTGATCTTATCCTTGTGAAAGACTGTATGGAGGGTTCTGCCAGGAGGGCCTGAATTTCCCCTTTTCTCCTGGCCAATTTTATGGCCAACAGGAAAGATGTCTTAACAGAAAGGTGACAGTATCAGCAGGGAGCCATTGGCTTGAAGGGAGGAACCATTAAGCAAGTAGGCACTACACTGAGATCCCACGGAGCAAGGGGTTCTCTGATTGGTGGAAAGGCATAAGTCAGTTCCTTAAGAAATCTCAGTACAGTAGACTGAGAGAATAATATGTGGCCCTCTGGCAGGAAGATAACCCTTAATCAAGATAAGAGACATATCTGACTGTTTCAGTGAGGAGTAAACAGGTCAATATATTTGGGACCATTGTTTGCAGAAGTGCCAAGTGCTGCTGTTCAGACTACAGGGAGAAAGGTCTTCTTTGGATTAGTAAATCTGTCTTGTGGAAGGCTTCCAACTCTGAAGTGAGAACTTTAGGACTGTCAGTGAGCAATTCCTTTCAGCAGAAGTCAGTCAATCAGCACCCAGGCTGTAACATGTAGAGTCTGGGTCTGAATGGAGGACCTGACAGTAGTCCTGAAACAGTAAGTCAAGCAGGGCCAGTTAAGTGATTGGCTTCTAAATCGAAAGCCTCATCAAGTCTGAGAACTAGAGCTGCCTGTCCCAAGATGAGGCTATCAGATTGACAATCTGAGTGTTATCCAAGCTTCCATAAGGCTTTGGAGTTCATGGATATTGTTAGAAAAACATACATGAGGTCTGCAGTCCAAGGGAAGAGGAAGGCATCTGTGAGGGATCCTGGGCTCTTACCTGCTCTGGAGAAAAACCTCTGGCATCTGTTGTTGTGGCATGTCGTGTATAGAGCTATCACCAGGTATCCCCTTCTGCGGAACGCATTTTGGACAAAGTTTGAGGGATTATTCAGGGTTTTCTGAGAGGTCTCTGCTGAGCCAATCTATCACAGCGTTCCAAAGACCCAGAAGATGGAAATCTTTCAGGATGATATGAGGCTGAATACTCCAAGTTCACAGATGCAAGGTTTCTTTACACTGCAGGGGAAGACCAGATTCCTCCTCACCTATTCATGTAATGCACTGCCATGGTATTGTCTGTAGGCACTGGTATGGTAAGTCTCCATAGGAGGGGCAGCCAAAGAGCTCTGAGTTCTAGCATACTGATGTGAAGGAAAGTCTTGGGCATCAACCATTTCCCTTGAACCTGCAGTTGGTGTAGGCATCCATGATTAGGGTCTTTGATGGAAGGGATGAGAAGAACATAACATCTGTGCATACCTGAGCCAATTGTGTACACTAGCCCTGTTGACCTCAAGACCCAGGGTAACAAAGAGGTTCTAGAGCCTTTTGAATGGAGCCAGTGAACTGCTGCAGGGGTGTACCCCATATCAGCCAGTTGTGCAGATAAAATAATCTGGATTCCTTGCCTTCTTAGGTGGGCTTCAATCACAGTGATAACTTTGGTAAGCACCCTTGGAATGGTGGACAGGCTAAAGGGTAGTGCTTTGTATTTGTACTCAAATATCTCTACTGTAAACTGTAGAAATGTTCTGTGTGCCAGAACTTTTGAGCTGTGAAAACAGGCATCTTGCAGGATGAGAGCCATGAACCAGTCCAAAGAATCCAAGGTGGGGATAACAGAGGCTAAGGCAACCATCCTGAATTTGAAACTATGAATGAAGAGATTAAGACATCAAAGGTCTAGGATGAGTCTACATCCCCCTTTCTTCTTTTGGATTAAAAGAAATCTGGAAGTAAAAGTCTTTCCAGCTGAATTCTTGAGGTACCACCTCTACTGCTCCCAGCTGTAGTAAGGTGTTGACTTCTTGTTGCAAAGGTGTCTCATAAGAAGGGTCCCTGAAGAGAGATTGGGACAGGGGGGAGAGGAGGACATGGGCTCAGTCTGAAACTTGATGGGATACCGCTTGTTCACAAATCTTGAGGATCCACTGGTCAAAGGTAATCTCAAGCTAAGATTCCTTGAAATAAAACAAGCAGTTGCCAAACTGAGCTGAAGGAGACGTATCCATAGATGCTCCAGCTGGGCTCTCGAGAATCACATCAGTACTGTTTCTGGGCACTTGCCCTTGTTGTGGGGCTGCTGAGGGGGAGATCAATGAGTGCCTTTAGTGGAATTATGGTCTCTTCCTCAGTGAAAGATGTTCTTGAAACTGTTGAGGCCTGTATCTGAATGAGAACTGAGGCCACTGTTATTGATATTGCTTGTGATTCTGAGCTGGAACATCCAGTAAACAGAGGGCCATGCAGGAATTTTTCAGAGAACATAATTCTTCATTAATGATATTGTTGAGAAGATCATTCCATTGAAATGCTAAGTCCTTTATAGTCACTTGGACTTCACAAGGGATGCCAGAAATCTGCAACCAGGATGACCGCCTCATTGTCACAGCCATAGCTGTGGTCCTTGTCTCCATATCTGAGACATCAATCACTGTCTGGAGTGTTGTTCTGCTCTTGAGTTGACCCTCAGTCATAGTTGATCTTATCTGCTCTTGATATTCCTTAGGGAACATGTCCATTGGGGTGGGAGTCTGTCCCACAGTAGGAAGTCATATTTTGCAAGTGCTTGATCATTAATTATTCTAAGTTGAAGGCTCATGAGAAGTAGACTTTCCAACCCAAGAGGTCCAGTTTCTTTGGAACTTTTTCTCTGGTCTGCTGTTTTTTGACTCTCATGTATGGCCTGGACAACCCAGGACCTCTGTGAGTGGGGTGTTGAAAAAAATATCCGTAACTCTTAACTGGTACTTGGTATTTCCTGTCTGCACATTTGGAGGTCTCAGAGATAGATACAGAAGTGTGTCATATGGTCTGAGCAACAGTCCTTCATTAATAGATAGGGTTAGCCTACCTGACTGAGCGAGTTGTAGAATGTCCAATGCCTTGTGCTGTTTATTCTGGATTACCTCTAATGGGATGTCTGAAGTATCAGCTAATCTCATGAGGTCCTGAAAACCTTCAGATTCTGACTCTTGACCCATGGTTCTGATCTCCAGTTTGTCACCTGCCTCTGACCCCCTGGTATCCTGACCTGGCATGACTCTAGTTACTAATTTGTGGTTTTCCTCTCAAGTTTGTATCCTGACCTGGCTGATTCTTGTCTCCTGTCCCATGACTGTGGACCCCAACTCTAATCACTAGGTCTTGCTGCCTATGACTTGGCTGTGACACCGGGACATCAGCGCCATCTGGGGAACCCTGGCCAACTTATATAATAAATGAAAATTCAGTTGGTAGACCAACTTTAGTCAACTTTGGAGAATGTGCAGACGCAGCCTCTCAATGTAATAATATGTAAGTACATGAGACCATGTGGTCCAAGCATCTCAAACATATGCAGATCATAGTGAAGGAGTGGGATTTGAGGGACAAACAGCAGTGGCAAATTACCTGAAACTGCCAGGAACAGCCTTTCTATTGGTACTGATATCAAAACAGATGGCCAATTTGGTGCTGAAGCTGGAGGCACTGGACAAAGCATCAGCACAGCAGTCAAAGTCAGAGACAGTACCAATCTGGTAAACAGTGGTACCGAAGTTGGTGCCAGGGAAGTATTTTTATTGTCTTTCTGTGTGGAAACAAATACTTCGTACCATTTTTGGATTGCATGTAGAGGTTGCAGAACTGGATGGAACCAGAATGGCTGAAGGCAGATCTTAAGTTATAGTCTTGTGCCATTGGAAAACTTGTGACAGATAGGCCAACCAGGCCAATTGCCACTTGAAAGTCCTGTGGGGTCGGTGGCACCAAAAGGACCAGTGCTGAAGTCACGTCTATTGGTACTGGACTCACCTGCCATCCCTGTAACAGTGTTGGAGTCAATGGTACAGTACTGGTATAGTCCCATCTTGGAACCAAGGAGACATGGGATGAAGGCCGGGCTCTACCCTGTGCACCAGAGGAATCTTACCAGTGTTCATAGTCTCTCTTTCAGATAGAGGGAAAGTCTCTTGGATTGGCACAGCTCCTGTCTAGTTTATGGGCTCTCTTTCATGAAAGGCCTGTAGAGGAGGATCAATTCCTTCTCTTCTGTGGAGAGGAGTCTGAGTCAGAGGCCTGTCTGAGACTTGTTACCATTCAGAAGCCAGTTGTGAGGCTGGATGATCAACCATAGGCCCCAGTGCCAAAGAAGATCATATTACCTGCTGCTTGAGGTGCTGTTTGAGGCATAAGTCTCTAGAGATTTGTGTTCTCCTTTTAAAGGAACAACAAATACTGCACCTCTCTCTGATATGCTGCTCACCACGGCATAAGAAACAGAGCATGTGTGGATCTCTGTTTGTTTGAAGCCAGTGATGGCATGCCACCAGGCACTATCTTCTAAAAAACAAAAGTTACCAAACTATCACTAACTACATGCACTACTACAAATTATTACTACACTAGAAAAACTAACAATACTAGCAGATATAGAAAGAGAATTCCTCACTGCATAGTAACCATGAGGTAAACTGCACAGGGAGTTCTGACTCAGGCCACTTGAAGTGAGAAAGAACTGAGAGAGGTCAGAGCAGTGATGCGCTTAAATAGCCATTTAAGGGACCACCAGGAAGTGCATGGTGCATGCACCACACTGACGCAGGTTACTACAGAAAACTCTCCAGCTCTGGGCATGCACTTATCTGAGTGGAATACATGTGAACCAGTCAAAGAAGAATAGCCCATATGTACCACAAAAGTGGGAGATGCTGGGCTACAGAAAGCATTAATGTTAGGAATTCCCTTGGTCTTCTGAAAACCTTCCAAAATATCCTCCCACTTCCAGAACTGCTGCTAGGACAGAGCTAGAAGGAGAGAAATAGTCCACCACCACCACCACCCCACTCACCCCCAACAAAAAACAAACAAACACCCACCCTGCTTGGAAGAGGGCACACAGATAAATCCCTGAGAAAACTCAGTTTGCCTTGATAAGAGCAGGCTCTAAATGGATATGTCTACCCAGCACACTAAGCCTGGGCTCTGACTCAGTTTTGAGCCCAAGCCCCCCTTCCATTCACACACAAATCATTCTGACTCTGGTCAGCAAGCACTCACAATGCAGGTACTACGACTCTGCTGGGGGAGGGGAGGGGGAGTCAGAAACTGAGTCCTGCTGAGATTCAAGTGCAAGCATTGTCACTTTGCAGTCTGGACACATGTCAAGCAGCAGACCTTAGTCAGAAGGTCTGCATAGCACAGTATGGACACATCAGCACAGCTCTTAGACCTGTGTCCAGCAACTGAAAACACAGCCCGTCTTGGGCTGGTGCTGAGCCAGTACTTCTCTGGCTCCCTTACTGAAAATGTGGTTAATGAAAGCCATGCTGCAGCATATAATAAATTATTTGAAAGATAAGACATTTTTAACCTTATGAACTACACTCAGAAGTTGTGTGGTGGCTTCAGTTACTCAATTATGAAAAATTAGGCATTTTCTGTTCAGTTCTGAAAATATTTGTTATTAAATTAATAAATTTTCTCTTTTTATAATGAAATACCTTTCTAAACTCATCTTCTTTCTCATTGTCCTCAGCATTCTCGCTAAGAATACCTGAAGAACCATCAGTATCTCCCTCCTCTCCATCAGCCCCAAATGCCACATGTTTCCCTTCTACTGCAAATAAAAAACAATTAGAAGACAATACAAACTAAAATAGACTATAGAGTTATAATAAATATTAAATTATATAGCTATTTCTTGTAACTTCAAGATTGTATTCTGCTTTAGAGCATGCTGGAGTCAATGGAAATCATTCCATTCACTTTAATGGGAGTTAGAACATGTGTTTGATTTTTCTCTTCACAGGTATGGCACATGGTGCTTTGTTAGCTTAAGGGTAACATACAAATACATACATATATATACACATGCATACACACTAAAGTGAGGTGATGTCCATTTGCTAAATTACAGTGCAATTTCATACATTTCTGACTGCCTCACTGCCTTTGGCTTTCTAAACTTCTTCCTTAGGGCTTATTTTAATATTCCAAATCCCTTCAAACAGCTACCATTTTTAAAAGATTAACCTGCCACCAAAATATTTCCTCCTTATTCCCTAAAATGTGCCCCTTGTTGAAATGAAATACAGAAGGACATATATTTTAAGGCCAGATGGGACTGCTATGATCATCTACTCTGATCTCCTGCATAACGAAGACTAAGAGGCACCTTTTATTTTTGCAATACATGCAGGCACAGTCAACTATAAAAACCATGACATTTACCCCAAACCGCACTTCTACCTGTCCATCAATAAGCCCATCTATAGGCTTCCCCCTGAACTGATCCAAATCCTTCTGCTGGAAACAGGGGAAGACCAGGCTCCGTGTCATGTGATTCTTATACCCACTTAACAACATGAGAAGGGGCTATGAATCTTGTTCTCTTAAAGGTGGAGGGGGAAAAAAAGTTTTCAGGGAATTGGATCCCCAGTGATTTCTGACTGGAGATGGCCTTGGCACTCCTCCCTAACTTGAGGAGAACTGTTATGTCCTTGTGGCAGTATCACAGGAGGAGTATCAGCTGGTGTTGGAAGACACAAAGACCTCCACAAATCTCCAGATTCTGAACCCCCTCCCAGCTAAGCAACGGTCCATAGGCTGAGAACAATTGTGACAGAGCTCCCCTATTGGAGCTCCGAAGTTCATCTCCTCACAGACAGAGCACCTTCTCATCTTTTTCTTCCAACAAGGTGATGAAAATGGAAGAAAGGAACTCCATCTTGTTCAACTAAAGAACCTTTTTTAAACAATTGCCTCAAGAAAAGGCAAACGGCAAAGGGAGTGAGGCTGTGTACTACTGCTAGAGTTTGGCTTTAAAAGCTGGGAAATGGAAAGGAAAGGAAGGAGACATCATTTACTGATCTGGAGGTGGATAATGGTGTGGCCAAGTCCCAGAGCCTTCATAGAGAAGTCTGATCTACTTCCAGAATACGCTGGAACAGAGATATAGCATGGATATGTCTCAAACTGGGAAAGAAGTTAGAATGCAGAAAGCCCAAATATGTGTCCTAATACGAAGAAGGAATGCAGACCAGCCCATCTTAGACCTCAGAATATTTAATTCCTTCCTCATGAAGTTCAGATTCCACACGGAGACCCTTGCATCCATAATTCCTTCCCTGTCCACCCTAGATTGCTTCAGCACTCTTGACCTCAAATATGCATATTTTCATACATTGATCATACATTCACATCGCAAATAGCTCGTTTCCTGGTTGGGGAAGATCGCTAACAGTACAGGATCCTCCTCTTTCACCTTTCTACTGCTCGTCTAGTATCAAGATGCCCCTCAGTCACGGCAGAGCATTTAAGATTGCAAGATTCACATATAGCTCTGTGTGGATGACTGGCTAATAGCTTCATTTCATAGAATCATAGGACTGAAAGAGACCTTGAGAGGTTGTCTAGTCAGGTCCCCTGCACTCAGGGCAGGACTAAGTATTATCTAGACTATTCCTGATAGGTGTTTGTTTGTTTAACCTGCTCTTAAAATCTCCAATGATGGAGATTCCACAACCTCCATAGGCAATTTATTCCAGTGCTTAACCACCTTCAGAGATAGGAAGTTTTTCCTAATGTCCAACCTAAATCTCCTTTGCTGCAATTTAAGCCCATTGCCTCTTGTCCTTCTCTTTTCCAGACTAAACAAACCCAGTTTTTTCAATCTTCCCTCAGAGGTCATGTTTTCTAGACCTTTCATCATTTTTGTTGCTCTTTTTTGGACTTTCTCCAATTTGTCCACATCTTTCCTGAAATGTGGTGCCCAGAACTGAACACAATACTCCAGTTGAGGCTTAAACAGTGCAGAATAGAGCGGAAGAGTTCCTTCTTGTGTCTTGCTTACAACACTCCTGCTAATACATCCCTGAATGATGTTCACTTTTTTTGCAACAATGTTACACTGTTGACTCGTATTTAGCTTATGGTCCACTATGACCCCCAGACCCTTTTCTGCAGTACTCTTTCCTAGGCAGTTATTTCCCATTTTGTATGTGTGCAAGAGAAAGTTACTCACCTTGCAGTAACTGAGGTTCTTCGAGATGTGTGTCCCTGTGGGTGCTCCACTCTAGGTGACGGTGCGTCCCGGCGCTGTCGATCGGAGATTTTCGGTAGCAGTGCCTGGTTGGGGCGCACGCACCCAGATGGTATCTCCCGTCTAGTTGGAATCTTCCTGAGTGCGTGCGCCCCACACCCTCCTCAGTTCCTTCTCTACCGTGGAGAGTCATCTCAGTACTCCAAAGTAGAGGGGAGGAGGGCGGGGAGTGGAGCACCCACAGGGACACACATCTCGAAGAACCTCAGTTACTGCAAGGTGAGTAACTTTCTCTTCTTCTTCGAGTGCTGTCCCTGTGGGTGCTCCACTCTAGGTGAATGTGTAGCAGTACCCACTACGGTTGGTGGGACTTTGGAGATACGGCAGGGAGTACTGAAGATAGTACTGTATGACCTACTATTGTGTCTGCCGTGGTGTCTTGCATTAGAGCATAGTGTTTTGCAAACGTGCGTTCAGATGATCATGTAGCCGCTTTGCAGATATCAGGAATGGGAACATTGTGTAAGAAAGCAATGGATGCCGACATGGCTCTAGTGGAATGAGTTCTAATGTCGTTGGGCGGTTGAAGATTCTTCGCACGGTAACCGGATCTGATGCAGTCAGAGATCCACCTGGACAGATGTTGTTTAGAGATAGCCATACCATTTGATTTTTTTTTTTTTCAGTAATGGAAACAAAGAGTCGTGGAGACTTGTGAAATGGTTTAGTCCTGTCTAAATAAAAGGCAATTGCTCGCCTGACATCGAGAGTATGCAGGGTTGCCTCTTGTGGAGTCTTGTGAGGTTCGGGATAGAAAGTAGGTAAGTATATAGGTTGGTTGAGGTGGAAGGTAGATACCACTTTAGGAAGAAATTTAGGATGTGATCTCAAAGTGACTTTGTCTTTGGAGAAGATTGTGTAGGGAGAGTGGGCCATCAGGGCACTCATTTCACCTACTCTCCTTGCCGATGTTATGGCAACTAAGAAAGCCACCTTCATGGACATATGGAGATGAGAGGAGGTAGCCAAGGGCTCGAATGGAGGTTTCATGAGAGCGTGTAGAACAAGGTTAAGATTCCATGAATTCCATGAATTCATATTGGGTGAATTTCAGGGTAGAGGTTTTGCAGGCCTGTGAGAAACCATTTTATGGTTGGGTGAGTAAAGAGTGAATAACCTGCTAAGAGGTCATGGAAGGTGGTAAGTGCCACCAGATGCACTTTGGTGGAGCTGAGCGAATGTCCATCTTGTTTTAGTTCCAAGAGGTAGTCTAGAATGATAGGGAGGGTCACCATATTGGGCGCTAAGTAATTATGTGAGCACCAGAGGGTGAAACGGTTCCACTTTTGCAGATAGGTTTTATGAGTGGAGTCTTTCCTACTGTGCAGGAAGACATAGCGGACCTGCTCAGAACAGGCTAGTTCATGGGTTTGGAACCATGAAGGAACCACGCTGTGAGGTGGAGCTTGAGGAACTCAGGGTAAAGAGCCAGTCTATTGTTCTGGAAAAGGAGATCTGGCCTGTTGGGGAGAGCCCGTGGTGACGGGAGGGCATGCAGAGTAGGTAGGGATACCATGTCTGTCTCAGCCAAGCCGGGGCAATAAGTATGACCCGATCCTTGTGGTCCACAATCTTCCGAAGAACCCGGTGTAGCAGAGGGATTGGTGGAAGGCGTACAGGAGAGAGCTGTTCCACGGGATGAGGAATGCGTCTCCTGGGGATGCAGTTCCGAGTCCCACTCTGGAGCAAAACTGGGGACATTTTCGGTTCTGGATTGTGGCAAAGAGGTCTACTGACGGGGTGCCCCAGAGGGAGAAGAGCTGTTGAAGTATTGTGGGGTGCAGTTCCCATTCGTGTTCCGTCGAGAAGTGCCTGCCGAGTGCGTCGGCAGTAGTGTTGTGGCAGTCTGGCAGGTAGGAAGCGGTGATCTGTATTTGACGTTATATACACCAATTCCATAGGCGGATGGCTTCCATGCAAAGAGAATGTGAGCGTGCTCCCCCTTGTCTGTTGATGTAGTACATACATGCTATGTTGTCTGTTAATACTCGCAGGTATTTGTTCTTTATAAGGGGAAGAAAATGAAGGCACGCTCATCTCACAGCTCTGAGCAATAAGAGATTTATGTGTAGGTGCGACTCTGATGCAGACCACTGGCCTTGTGCCCTGTGTCCCCCTAAATGCGCTCCGCAACCAATTAGGGAAGCGTTCGTGGTGAGCACGAGTGCTGGGGATCAGTTCTGGAAGGAACCTTAGTGCAGAGGTTCTCTGGTCTTGTCCACCACTGTAGGGAAGCTAGAACGTTGGGAGGCGGAGTTAACAGCATCCCTAAGGTGTGTCTGTTGGGTTTGAAATTGGAATTGAGCCAGCCCTGAAGACATCTCATGTGCAGCCTGGCGTACTGGACTATGAAGGTGGTGGCTGCCATATGACCAAGGAGCTGTAGGCAGAGTTTTGCCTGTGTCCTTGGATGAATAGAAAGCGTGTGTTTGAGCTGCGTGATAGCGAGGAATCTGTGATATGAGAGCAAGGCTCTGCTCTGGATTGAGTTGAGATGAGCTCCGAGAAACTCAATCTGTTGTGTAGGTGTCAGGGTGGATTTTTGGGCGTTTATTTGGAGGCCTAGGCTGTGAAAGAGGGCGATAGTGAAAGAGTAGCTTGGAATGTCTCGCCATAGGAGTTGCCCTTGATGAGGCAATCGTCCAGGTAGGGGAACAGCGTGACCCCATGTTTGTGGAGGTGAGCCACAAGCACAGCTAGAGTTTAGGAAAAGACTCCCGGCGCTGTGGAGAGGCCGAAAGGAAGAATTCTGTATTGGAAATGGTCATGACCAATTGTGAAGCTTAGAAAGCGTCTGTGAGCTGGATGAATTGATATATGAAAAGAGACGTACTGTGGGTCGAGGGCTGTAAACCAGTCCCCTTGATCCAGTGCAGGAATTAATGTGCCCAGTGTGACCGTTTTGAATTTTTGTATCCTCGCGAATTTGTTCAGTTGGCGTAAGTCTAGTATAGGCCTCCAGCCCCAGTCTTTTTCTGGGTCAGGAAGTAATGGGAGTAGAAATCTTTGCCAGGATGTTGCATCAGCACAGGCTCCACTGCGCCGAGCTGTAGAAGGTAAGCCACTTCTGCGCGAAGCAGGTGCTCATGAGAGGGGTCCCTGAAGAGGGACGGGGAAGGGGAGGAGGATAGGATACGAATGGGCTAGAATAACCGGACTGAACTATCTCGAGGACTCAGCGGTCCTGTGTAATTTGCTGACAGGCATGTTGGAAACTCTGGAGGCGGTGGAGAAATGGGCAAATAGGCTGTGGAATCAAGGAGTGGTCGCACAGACCCTGGACCAACCTTTTAAAATTGTTGTTTATTCCCAGATGGATGGGAAGTGGTTGCTTGAGCTTGATTTTGTCTGCACTTAGGGGGTCTAGCGCGATTCCTATTTACGTGGTAAGGTTTGTGTTGAGGCCGATAAGACTGTTGTGTATGTAGTCTTAAGGTAGGGTTGGTATCGTTGACCCCTGGGAAGAGATGGGTGAATGCCCAGGGTGCGCAGTGTCGCTCTAGAATCTTTCATTGTATGAAGTAGTTCATCAGGTGTTTTTTTTTTTGTTGTTTTTGTTTTGTTTTTTTAAGAAAACAGTTTATATTTATCAAAGGGGAGGTCCTCCACTTTGTCCTGCAGGCCTTTAGGGATGCCAGATGCAGAAAGCCATGAAGATCTGCGCCTAACCACAGCCGGTGCAGTTGTACGGGCTGCTGTGTCTGTCGTGTCTAAAGAGGCTTGTAGGGCTGTTCTGGAAATCAATTGGCACTCGCTCAGAATTGATTTAAAGTCCGCTGTCCTGTCCTCTGGAATGTAAGAGGCGAATTCAAAAGTTTATTGTAGTTATCAAAGTCATGCCTGGCAAGGAGTGCAAGGTAGTTTGCGATCCAGAATTGTAGAGTGGAGGATATGTAAACCTTGCGTTTAAGGTCCTTGTCTTGCGGGGTGGACTGATATTGTGGCTGTTTTGTTCTTCGTGCGACTGCATCGATAATGAAAGAGTTCAGTTGTGAGAAAATAGGAAGTCAGCGTCCTTAGCAGGAACATAGTATCTATGTTCGGTTTTTCTGCAGGTTGGTAATAAAGAACCTGGAGTTTGCAGAGAGCGTCAGCTGGTTCCAAGAGTGCCTCATTTATAGGGAGCGAAGTAGGGAAACTGAGGCTGCTGGCTGCGGACCTTAGCCTGAGGTGGAAAAGGCTCCAGTGGGGGGAGGTGCGGAGAACTCTGTTTGCATTGTAGATCAGGTTCGCTCTCAGTGAAGGTAGCCAGTTCAGGGTTGGAGGTGCCCTGCAGGGGATCTGCTGCTGGTGCAGGGGCAGAAGGCAGGCTCGGTGTCGACGTTCTTCCTGGCACCGGGGGAGAGCACGCGGTCGGAACCGCGGTTTTTTTTTTTTTTTCTTCCCCCTTTCTTCCGTCCTGAGGCTTGCAGTGCCGATGGCTTTGTCGGCACCGGGGCAGGGCGCGTAGCCGGCTCCGCGGCTATTTTTAACCCTGATGCTTGCGGTGCCGACGTCCTTGTCGGCACCGGGGCAGAGCGCGTAGCCGGCTCCGCGGCTTTTTTTTTTTTTTTTTTTACCTTGATGCTTGCGGTGCCGACGTCCATGTCGGCACCGGGGCAGAGCGCACAGCCGGCTTTGCGCTATTTTTAGCCCTGATGCTTGTGGTGCCGACGTCCTTGTCGGCACCGGGGCAGAGCGCGTAGCCGGCTCCACGGCTATTTTTAGCCCTGATGCTTGCGGTGCCGACGACGTGCTTGTCGGCACTGGGGCAGAGCGCGCAGCCGGCTTCGCGGCTGTTTTTTAGCCCTGGGGCTTGCGGTGCCGCCGTCCTTGTCGGCACCGGGGCAGAGCACACAGCCGGCTTCGCGGCTGTTTTTAGTGCTGAGGCGCTTGGTGCTGCGGAATCCTGCTGTGTCCGGGAGGTTGAATTTCTGCCTCTACGGTCTGTGGGAGCCGTTGTTGAGGCGTGATCCGGGGCTGAGGCGCCTACCTTTGGCGCTGTCAGCACAGAGGGTAGGGATCTCGCAGGAGACCCCTTACCCTTGTTAGAGTCTCTCCTGTGAGACTGCTCTGCTTCTTGCCTCCGCTCCAGGGAGGGTGAAGCGACGCTCCCCGCCGGTTCCGATCTGGCTGGGGAGGATGTGGGAGTGGGTTTAACTTTCCCCATCTCCAAAAGCGGCTGCGGGGATTTTTCCATGAGAAGTATTTCAAGCCGCAGGTCTCTGTCGTGCCGAGCCCTCGACTCGAGGCTAATACAGTGGAGGCACTTTGCGGGGATGTAGGCTTCCGCGAGGCACTTCACACAATGTGAGTGCCCATCCAACCTTGGTATGGAGTCGTGCCAGAAAACACACCTCATGAATCCTGAAGTCCCTGGCATTGTAAATTAGAAATGGCAGGGGAGAGTGTCTCAGTGAGAGACAAATCTGAAGTGATTTTTTTTTTTTTTTTATACTAAGTAACTAACTATGTAACTATACTAAAGGAAGGGAAACAACTGGGAAGTAATTAATAATTATTTCTATGTTCTTTGTTACTGTTTCCTATAGATACCAGGGAAGAGAAGGCAGCACTGCTCCGAGTCCCGTCTTCAGCCGAGGACGGTTGAGAAGGAACTGAGGAGGGTGTGGGGCGCACGCACTCAGGAAGATTCCAACTAGACGGGAGATACCATCTGGGTGCGTGCGCCCCAACCAGGCACTGCTACCGAAAATCTCCGATCGACAGCGCCGGGACGCACCGTCACCTAGAGTGGAGCACCCACAGGGACAGCACTCGAAGAAGAACAGATTGTTCCTTCCTAAATTGCAAGAATCCCTGACCATCAACATGGACTGTGCTTTAATTCTTTTTGAGAAACCAGATCTCAGAATAAGTTGGAAGAAGGCACATCTCTTCTTACACAGCAGATCCAGTTCATTGAAGCAATTTTAGATTCCCAAATTGGAAGAGCCTTCCCTCCAGAAGAAAAATTCCTAAAGATTCAGTCTGCCAATGAAACTCCAAGAGACTCAAACCAAATAGTTATGTTCTTCTTCAGACTAATGGGCCTCAGGGCTTCAGCAACATATGTAACTCTAAACGCTCACTTCAGAATGAGATTATTACAGCATTAGCTAGCAAGAAATTACCAGCCAAGTCATTTGCATAAAGCTGTCTCTTCCAAAAGAAATGCTCTTTTCATTTAAATGGTGGATACAGAGAAGCAACATTCTGAGGAGGGTGTCATTCAATCCTCCACTCCATCAGCAACTATCACTTCAGATGTATTCAACTTGGGATGGGGCGCTCAGTTCAGCGAACACAGTCATTGGAACCACTTTGAGAAATATCTACATATCAGCATGGTGGGGCAAAGGGCAGTCTAACAAGGTCTCAAATCTTTTCTACCTCACCTACAAGATTAAGCAACTGAAGCAGTAAGTGACAACGCGGTAGCTATGTTCTGTATAAACAAACAGGGAGGAGCTCATTCTTTACAGCTCTGCAAGGAGGCTATAATATAATAGGACTGGTGTATTCATCACAGCATTTACCCTATAGCATTCCATCTAGAAGGAAAAGACAATATTTGGCAGATCATCTCAGCAGGGATAGGGAAGAAATACAAGAATGGTCCCTGAAAAAGACAAAAAATATTTGCTGTCTCAGGGCACCCAGAAATAGATCTTTTCACAAAAAGACACAATGTGAAATGCCCACAGTTCTGCTCTGTGATTCAGTGCTTGCTACTTCCCATTAGTGATGAATGAAGAGAGAAGCTGTGCAGACAGAAAATTATCAAGTAAGAAATATCTTATTCTGTTAGCAGCTTCTCTCTTCATTCAACCCACCCTGGTAGTTCAGTACATGATCAGAATACAAATTGATTTTTTTTTCAAAAGGAAGACTTAGACATATAATTGTTTTAAGATTAATTAATATATCACATTGTTGTCTTAATGCTAATAATAGGCTGCTGTAGTATTTCTACAGTTTTGAAAGGACTTTTATGGAGGTCTGAACTGAAGGGTGGGGCTTAGTCCTGGAGTCCTAGCAAAAATGTTGGACTACATCTGAATTCAATAAGTGGGGAGCATTAACCCATCAGTGAGGAATGAGAAGAGAAGCCATGAAACAGAAGAAGGGGTTGAAGGCAGAGGTCTAAAACAATCATCTTTTCTGGAAAAAAATTCTACTTTGTCAGATACTATCTCTTTTCTCAAAAAACTTAGAGTATAAATTGTTTAACATAAATACACATACTAATAAGTACCTGGCAATGAATACTTTTTTAAAGTTTTCTTAGAATCTTTAATTTCATAAATTGTCTCAAATATAGATATCAGCTCCTGGACAGCATCTTCTATGTGCATACTTTTGTGGTTCAGTATTTCAGCCCATTCTTTGGTGTAAGTCTGTTAAAATATATACAGTAAGTTACCATAATACAGATTGTCACTTGGACATATGTTTAGTACACTGAATATAATAAGGGTAAAAGAATACACAAAATTAATGATCTTGCTCTCTGATCATCTTTTCTAAAAGGTGCTATTGCAATCGGAAAATATTTTAAAAGTGTATTTACTGCTAATGAATGTTAGCCAACTGAAAGCCTCAGAGATTGAAGACTTTTTCTATTTTACAAAACAAGAATATATGAATAGCAGTGCAAGCTTCTCTGCCTGTCATGTGCCTTAACCCTGATCTGCAGGGATCCTCCCTAGGGCTTTAGGGGGAAATCAAGGGATTGGATGGAGAAATGTAATCCTCATATTTACTAGAGTATGTTCTGTTTGAAATATAAAATACTTCATTAAATTTGGGTAACAAAAAATTCCACCATAAAATACTGATTATATGATAGAACTAAAACTTACTTGTAATATATGCACCTTTTAATGTAAGTATTTCTACTAAATATAGGTTGGGACTTTTAAAGGAGCTTAATTTGGGCTCCTGATTCAAGCTCCTTGGAAAATCACACCTTAAACAGTATTTCATGTGCTGTTATTAATCTCTAAATAAATAAATAAATAAATGTTTGATCCCTGAACTGAATGTGTCACACAATCCTTTACATTAATGTTAATGCACACACATCTTTTTTCTGTGTAGGTACTTGCAGGCAGTGACAAAGTCACCTCTCGACCTGTCAATGTGGCCTTCTCTTAGACACGGAAGGCACTTAGGGTGCCTATCCTTGAAAGGCATTATTGCCTCACAGAAAAGGGCAATTCTTAAATTTTCATGGGGCTGAGGAATCTATAGGTAAAATGTAATTATTTTCAACTGCCTTTACTCTGTCCAGGATGGAATGAGGATGTTGCCATATCTCTTTCACCAACCCATCCAGAACAGGGTTCAAAGGCACTGCAGATATATTCAGTGGAGGAACTACTTGACAGTGAATAAAGAAAAGCCAGTGACTCTAGTGATCCATTCTAGAAACTGAAGACAGACATGCTCGTGTCCTCTTACCATAAGGATATTTTCTGATCTATGAAGACTTAGTGTCTTCCGTATTTAAAAAAAAAAAATCAGTTTTAATCATCCCAATTTGAGTGTCTCTCAATCTCAAGCAGGCCCTGAAGAATGATAGACCAATGTGGAGATAAGAGAGAGCCTTTACTGCCAGAGCTCATGCCAACACCAACCAACTACCCAGAAACCATCATTACAAGTAGCAGCAGCACCAACTTTTTCACAGGCACCAGAATCTGAAGTGTGGGTTCTGCCACTGACATCACTGGCACTATAAATAAAGAAGGAATGGCAACATGAGGTTTAATGCAGTGAACTTCCAGTTAACAACTCAGGATTCCCCAAATCTAGCAATGGCATAATCTGTACTGCTAGAAAGCCTGAGCTGTAACTGTCTCATGTTACATTTCTTCTATTATCTGCCTTCTTTTCTTCTCACATCTAGCTACAGAACAGTAAAGAAAAAGTAGAAGTAAAATTAGAATTGAGAACTGATAGGGGCTTTGTACTTTCAGAACACAAGTAAAAAGACTAAAGGGAAAGTGGTAAGTCTGGTCTTTTCAAACTTGAAAGACTTTGCACCTCTTTGTGTCTCAATAACTGAAATAATAATATTTAATGTAAGGATTCTTCTGTAAGGTGGGGAAGACCAGACATATGACAAAAATAATTACATTGATGAAGCTAGTAGCTGTAGACCTCAATAAAAGATAGGTGTCTGAATGCCATCTAGTAGTGATAGTTAAATAAATTCAAGTTCTATGCAATATTGCAATCTCAGTAGATTAAAGACATAAACCAAGGACTATAACTATAAAAGAATATATTTACCTTTGCAAAACTGGTAAAGTTATTCAAAATGAAATATTTTAATCACAAAGAAAATACAGGTATTTTTAATACTTTTTAAAAATAACAATATCATTATTTTGTGTTGCTCCAGAGAGGGAAAAACCCTCTTCTAGATAAAAAAATAAAAAATAAAAATGCATTATTTAAACATTATTTTCTAATGTACACAAAACACAAGGATTCAGATTCTAAGATGTAAAATGATGCATACCTCATTGCATGCCAGCATATCCTCCACTTTCATAGGACCATCCTCTGGCAGGACAATTAAAAGAGTATTTGATATGTCTTTCATTATTAAATCAATTTGCATTTCACATAAGTCATTAACCTAAAGAAAAGCAAAATTTAATTAACACTACATTTGTACCTCTAAAGTGTTATGCATCATTATTATTTGTACCATGCCATCAGTATACCCTGGGTTTTATAGACAAATACTAATGTCAGTTCCTTGCCCCCATGAATCTATAATGTAAAGGCCTGATCCTACAAGGGGCTGAATGCTCAGAAAGGCGGAACTCCCTCTACTCCCATTGACTTTAATAAGAGCCAAAGGTACAAGGCTTCTCTCAGGAGGTATTCAGAATCTTGCAGGATCAGGCCTTAAATAAGACATAATACAACAAGGGATAAAAATAAACTAAGGATACGAGAAGTATAGACAGCCACAACATTGAAAGATAAACCTATCATGGTCAGTGTGAGGTTTGTGCTCCCTATCACAGTAACCAAAACAGCAATATCTACCCGAGTCTGCAGCTAGCCTGAAACATATGAACTCTCCGACAGATCTCAAAGAGATTTTACTCCAAGACTCAGTATTCTGGGAGGCCTGTCAACACCACACCAAAGACTGATGTGTAGCAAGAGAAGAATACAATTGGCACAGACCACCGACCCAAACAAATACTTACTCCAACAGCTGGGGGGTATTTGGGGGTGGGGGTGCTGACATGCCTGATTCTCTAGGGGTGTGATGGGGCACAGGTACCGCAGGGGTTAACCCTTCCTTCCTAGCAGAGGGAGCCACACCCTGGAAGCTCTGCTGGGCATGCTCCAACTGGAGAAAAGGTATAAAAGCCTGCAGAGCTGCTCAGTCTGGGCTGACCACTGACCACTGGAGGGGAAGGAGGCATGCCGCCAGCTCCTGAGGAGGGACAGCCTGCATGCCAAGATCCAGAGGCCAGCCAAGCTGGGACGCACCCTGATGCCCAGACAGAGTATGTCACAGGAGAGGAACAGACTGGAGGACCCCCCGAAGCGGAGAATCCAGTGTTTATGGTAGGAAGTGACACAGGAGAACTTTAGGCCTGGTCTACACTACGCGTTTAAACCGAATTTAGCAGCGTTAAACCGATTTAACCCTGCACCCATCCACACAACGAGGCCCTTTATATCGATATAAAGGGCTCTTTAAACCGATTTCTGTACTCCTCCCCGATGAGAGGAGTAGCGCTGAAATCGGTATTGCCATGTTGGATTAGGGTTAGTGTGGCCACAAATCGACGGTATTGGCCTCCGGGTGGTATCTCACAGTGCACCATTGTGACCGCTCTGGACAGCAATCTGAACTCAGATGCACTGGCCAGGTAGACAGGAAAACTTTTGAATTTCATTTCCTGTTTGCCCAGCGTGGAGCTCTGATCAGCACGGGTGGCGATGCAGTCCCAAATCCAAAAAGAGCTCCAGCATGGACCGTACGGGAGATACTGGATCTGATCGCTGTATGGGGAGACAAATCTGTTCTATCAGAGCTCCGTTACAGAAGACGAAATGCCAAAGCATTTGAAAAAATCTCCAGGCTATGATACAGAGTCCACAGCACAGTGCTGTGTGACAAGCGTAACGGAAAGCCAAAGAATCAAATGGAAGCTCATGGAGGGAGGGAGGGGGTACTGAGGACTCCAGCTATCCCACAGTCCCCGCAGTCTCCGAAAAGCATTTGCATTCTTGGCTGAGCTCCCAATGCCTGAAGGGTCAAAAACATTTTCCCAGGTGTTTCAGGGTATATGTCGTCAATTTACATCCTTCCCCCCTCCCCTGAAAGAAAAGGGAAAAAAAACCATTTCTCGCCTTTTTTCAATGTCACCCTATGTCTACTGCATGCTGCTGGTAGACGGGGTGCTGCAGCGCTGAACACCAGCATCCCCTTCCCGGTGGCAGATGGTACAATATGACTGCTATCCATCGTCATCATCAGCCCGTGAGTGCTCCTGGCTGGCCTCAGTGAGGTCGGCCAGGGGTGCCTGGGTAAAAATGGGAATGACTCCCAGTCATTCCCGGCAGATGGTACAGAACGGCTGGTAACTGTCTTCATCATAGCAACTGGAGGCTGAGCTCCATCAGCCCCCCCCCGTTTCATGTCTAAAGAAAAGATTCTGTACTGCCTGGACTATCATAGCAGCTGGAGGCTGCCTCCCCCTCATTTTATCTCACTAAAAAGTCAGTGTTTCTTATTCCTGCATTCTTTATTACTTCATCACACAAATAGGGGGACACTGCCACGGTAGCCCAGGAGGGTTGGGGGAGGAGGGAAGCAACAGGATACTACCCACAGTGCAACGCTCCAGAAATTGACGCTAGCCTCGGTACATGGACGCACACCGCCAAATTAATGTGCTTAGTGTGGCCGCGTGCACTCGACTTTATACAATCTGTTTTACAAAACCGGTTTATGTAAAATCAGAATAATCCCGTAATGTAGACATACATACCCTTAGAGGCAAATAGCATTAGAGCCGTACAGACGCTCGGCATGTTGCAGGCGGATCCCTGCCGAGCTGGTGGCAAGGGGAACTTGCCACTACCAGGGCGGGCCCTGGTCCCCCACCACCACTCCCCCACACCATTAGGATTGTATGGACTCTGGCCATTAGGCCGCACTGCCCTGAAACTTGAGGCGAGTTACTTGGACTCCAGCCGCTAGGCCACACTACCCCGCTTGCGAGGGGGATTGTACGGATTCTGGCCATTAGGCCACATTGCTCTAATGCGAGGAGCAATTTATATGGACCCTGGCCATTGGGCCACACTGCCCTGACACTTGGGGGGAGTTACGTGGACTCTGGCCACTAGGCCCAATACACGACCAAGGTAGCCATTAGGTTGCAACCGGCCACCCTCAGAGAGACGGGCGCATGAACTTGAGAGTGGCGAGGTTCCAACACCCCATCTCACCCCTGCCACAAAGGGTCGGGGTGGTACCAGGCCTGCCACAAGGCAAAAGTTGAGGCAAAAGTGCCCCTGGTGCTCCTGAGGAATGCTTTGAGGTCCACACATAGTGGGCTGATTGTCTGCTGAGGTTGTTGGCCAGGTCATTACCCAGTTTTGGTAGATAAGAGCTATAGCTGTCATCTACTGTTTCTAAAATCTTGAGGCTTCAAGGCAGAGAGGAGCTGACCATGCCCTCCTTTGCTATATGACATGATATATGGTAGTGGTGTTGTCTATCAAGATTTGTGGAGAGGCCGGCCCAACATTTGATTTTAAAAAACCTTCTAAATTAGACAGATTTCATGGAGCTGCAGGACATTTTTACAGAAGGATCTTGGGGGTAGAGATTTTCTGCAGCTCTGTGTCTTTAAGAGTCCCAGATGAGATTCCCACATTACCCACAGTACAGCTAATGGGGACCAAGAAGGGGGATGGAAGACATCATGGAGTGGAATTCAATGGTGTAATCTTGTTTGCTTATTGAGAATCTGGTTGTGGTAATCCCTCTCAATGCAGCAAGGAAATAAAGAAAGTTACATGCCAAAAAAGTAAGAAAGTCCACAGGAGATTCCTTATTAGCCCTTGTCCTAACAGATACAGAAGAAGTGATCACAGAACTAAAAATTAATAGTAGGTTAGGTACAAATGATTGTTACTTGATCGCATGTGCAAGCAGAATAAAGTCCAGAACAATAATACATATACTTGGTGTTTTAATAAGGCTAATTTTATAAAGCTGAAAACAATTATGAGCCAAAACATTTGGGAGAAAGAATTTAATCAGAAGAATTGTAATGGTAATTGGGAATCATTTAAGAACACCTTACTAGATGCCCAAAAAGCCACAGTCCTACAACTGAGGAAGAAGGCTACGCTCGTTAAAAAATCAACCTGGTTTAGAAGGGAAGTGAAGGCAGGGTAAATGAGATGACCTAGGTAATTACAGGCCATCTTAGCTGGATGTCGATCCTAGGCAAGATAATGAAGCTACTGATATGGGACTTCATTAATAAAGAATTAAACAAGGATAATGTAATTCAGGCCTGCACAACTCGTAAAGCGGCGAGGGCCACATTCCTCCAGAGAAAACAGCTGAGGGCCGAAACCTCCCGGCCCCGCGGAAACACCCCGCCCCAGAGCCGCCCAGCCCTGCAGAAACAAACCCTCCTTCCCCAGCGCCGCCCCACCAAAACAGCCGTGGGCCAAAAAGGAAGGTTGGGGGTAGGGAGGTGATACTTTATTTTAAATCAACCAGGGGCTCCCAGCTAAAGAGGTGGCTGGGAGCCCTCAGGGTCAAATTAAAGGGCCCGGGGCTCCGGCAGCTGGGGGAACCCGGCAGGGCCGGCTCTAGGTTTTTTGCTGCCCCAAGCAAAAAAAAATTTGGCTGCTCCCCTTCCCAGCCCTGGGCTCCCCCCTGTACCCTCTTGCTGCCCCAGTCCTGGGCTCTCCCCCCACCCACACACACACCCTGCCGCCCCAGTGCTGGGCTTCCCCCTTTCCTCCCCACCAGTGCCCTCCCTCCACCCTGCTGCTGCCCCAGCCCTGGGCTCCTCCCCACCAGTGCCCCCCCCCCGCACCTCCTGCCGCCCCAGCCCTGGGTCACTGGTAACTCGCTCCCAGGGCGGGTCATTCAGCAGGAATTTTGGATGTGCACAAAACACAGACAGGATTGGTTCCCGTATGGTTACAGAGCTGCAGTAAAGTGGAACAATTTTCAGCTTGTGTGATTGGAGGATATCTGGATGCATATTATAAGACTGTCCTCCATAAATGAGGGAAAGTTGAAGTGCCTTTATTATTCTTTTGTTCCAATCTTTCTTTCTATGGGGAATTTGCCAATGCAATATCACTGTCTTCCTCTCAAACAAACAAAAAGGCAATGGCTGTTGAAAATAGCAATTCCAGTCCTAATAAGCATTTCTTGCTCAATTTTATCCTACTTTTTCTACAGCAAGTTACAGTGGATCAGTATATTTGATTTGGGAGAAATGAAGTAAAAGCTGCCCAAACTGAGCTTGAGCATTCCTGGATTTTGAGGTGTTCAAATCTGGAAGGCAGGTGCTGGGGTGGGGGAAGGGGGCTGTGGGCTCCACGGGGGAGCATGGCAGCAACTGTCTGGAGCTGCATGGAGCCAGACACGCTGGTCTGAGTGGCACGGTAAGGGGGCTGGGGGTTGGAGAAGGGGTAGGGGGTTCCGGGGGGCAGTCAAGAGACAGGGAGGGTTGGATGGGGCAGAGGTTCGGAGAGGCAGTCAGGGGACAGGCAGCAATTGGATAGGCATGGAAGTCCCAGAGGTTTATCAGGGGACAGGTAGGGGGGGTGGGGTCCTGGGGGGAAGTTGGGAGGGTCTCAGGAGGGGGCAGTTGGGGACAAGGAGAAGGGAGGCTTAGATGGGGCTGGGGTCCCAAGGGGCAGTTAGGGGCAGGGGTCTCGGGAGGGGGCAATCGGGGGACAAGGAGCAGCGGCATTTAGATAGGGGGTGGGGTCCTGGGGGGCAGTTAGGGGCAGGGGTCCCGGGAGAGGGGTATCAGGGGACAAGGACTAGTGGTGCTTAAATAGGGGGTAGGAGTCCTGGGGGGGCAGTTGGGGCAGGGGTCCTGGGAGGGGGCAATCAGCGGCCGCGGGCTGGGATTCAAAGGGCTCTGGGCTGCCGGCAGCCGCGGGGAGCCCTGAGCCCTTTAAATCCCAGCCGCGGCTGGGAATCTCTGCGGGCAGCCCAGAGCCCTCTGATTCCCGGCCGCGGCTGAGATTTAAAGGGCTCTGGGCTCCCCGCAGCTGCGGGCAGCCCAGAGCCCTCTGACTCCCGGCCGTGGCTGAGATTTAAAGGGCTCTGGGCTCCCTGCCCCTGCGGGCAGCGCAGAGCCCTTTGAATCCCGGCCCCGGCGAGATTTAAAGGGCTTTAGGCTCCCTGCCCCTGCGGGCAGCGCAGAGCCCTTTGAATCCCGGCCCCGGCTGAGATTTAAAGGACTCTGGGCTCCCTGCCCCTGCAGGCAGCCCAGAGCCCTTTGATTCCCTGCCGCAGCGGGGATTCAAATGGCTCTGGGCTGCCCGCAGAGCGCCGTGTGCGGGGGATTTAGAATCCCCCTGCGGGCTGCACAGTGAGGCTCTGCGGGCCGCATGTTGTGCAGGCCTGATGTAATTAATTCAAATCAACATGCATTTATGGAAAAGAGATGTCGCCAAACTAACTTGAATCTTGATGAGATTACAAGTTTGATTGATAAAGGTAAAAGCGTTGACATAATATATTTAGACTTCTATAAGGCATTTGACTTGATGATGCACAATGTTTAGATTAAAAAACTAGAATGATATAAAATTAACCTGGCACACATTAAATTGTTTAAAAACTAACTAACTGATAGGTCTCAAAATATAACTGTGAATGGGGAATCATCACTGAGCATGACTGTTTCTCGTGGGGTCCCAAAGGGATTGGTTCTTGGCCTTACGCTATTTAGCATTTTTATTAATGACATGGAGGAAAACATATCATCAGCGATAAAGTTTGCAAATGACACAAAAATTGGAGGAATGGTAAATAATGAAGAGGACAGGACACTGATTCAGAGTGATAAAGACTGCTTGGTAAACTGAGCACAAGCAAACAATATGTATTTTAATATGGTTAAATGTAAATGTATACATCTAGGAACAAAGCATTTGGGCCATGCTTACAGGACTGGGGATTCTATCCTCAGAAGCAGTGACTCTGAAAAAGATTTTGGGACCACAGTCCCCTCTTGCCTTAAACAATATGAATCTATGAATACTGTTGACGACTCCAGGACAAGATTGCAGTTCCTTGCACTTTGCACATCTGCCAGAAAGAGGAAGTCTTTCTTCAGGTCCAGAAGCTGTATCAAAATCTAATAAACCACCTAAGAAGAAGCTCCAGGAAGAGGCTTTCTTTGTCATCTGAATCAGCATCCGCTTCATCAGGAAGGAAGCAGCTAGTTTGATGATCATGTTAAGAACCATAGACCGGATCTTTCATAGAGTCATAAATTCCAAGATCTGAAGGGACTATTGTGATCATCTTATCTAACCTGATGTATAACACAGGCCCTGGAACTTCCCTAAATAATTCTGAGGACATATCTTTTAGAAAAACATCCAATCTTGATCTGCATATTGTCAGTGATGGAGAATCCACCACAACCACTGGTAAATTGTTGCAATGATTAATTACACATACTGTCAAAAAAATTATGCCTAAATTTGAGTCTGAATTTGTCTAGCTCCAACTTCCACCCATGTAATCATGTTATATCATGTAGATACTATGGCCACACAATTCTACTGTAGTCAAGCAATCTTCCTGATGGTATTCTACCCTAAACCACATGCGAACAGAGAGGAACAGTGCTTTCACTCTTTGGATATTAGACAGGCCCTACTTTTCTATATACAAAGGACCAAACCATTCCGCAGATCTACTCAGCTGTTCATAGCAATAGCAGAGACAATAAAGGGTCTCCCCATCTCCACAAAGAGACTCTCATCTTGGATTACTTCATGCATCTGAGCATGTTATGAACTAACAAACATCTTGCCCACAGCTAATCTGACAGCTCATTCCACACGATCTCATGCCTCCTCTGCTGCCTTCGTAGTGCAAGTCCCTATTGAGGACATCTTCAGAGCAGCAACCTTGTTGTTGGTACACATGCAGTCTTGCAGTCAGCCTGTCCTTGAACTCCAAACCCATCTGCTGTACAATTTCTTGAGTCGCCTACCTTGGAATGGACATGTGCAAGCACTCGAAGAAGAAAAAATAGTTACTAACCTTTCCATAACTGTTGTTCTTCAAGATGTGTTGCACATATCCATTCCAAAACCCAGCCTCCATCCCCTCTTATCAGAGGCAGTCAGTAAGAAGAAACTGAAGGGGAGTGGGGTCAGCAGAGCCCTTTATACCAGCACTATGAACACACGGCATCAGAGGGCACTGGAGCAGACCCGATGGGTACCACTAGGAGAAAAAAATCTGGCAACTGTGCTCGGAGTGCACACACACCTACATTGGAATGCACATGTGCAATACATCTCAAAGAACAAGAATTATGGAAAGGTTAGTAACCATTTTTCCTCTACATTAATGCTGGGTTTCCTTTCACTTTTAATAAAACTTCTCTTTTGTTATACACAGACTCAGTGCTTGTGAGTGAGGAAGTATTGCTTACAAGAGAAATCCAGAGTGGTGGTAAGTTTTCCCAGATTACTGGATAGGGGCTCGAGCCGGTTCTGTTTTATATTGTTAAGAGAAAACCCTAGATATTGAACCTGGCCCTTGTTGCTGCCAACTCCACCTGACAGAAGGGTTACATTACTATAGGTGTATGTGTTAGTGGACAAAATGTGTAACTGATAAAGGATGCCCATAAATGCTCTGTAATTGATTAACATAATAAATGACAAAATAGACAAGACACATGTGGTATAGCAGGTGTGTTCTATAATCAATATGTCAGCAAAACAATTAGGTATGGATTGAAGTCTAAGCATTAAGATTTAATTGTGGTCACAGATGGCCCTAGTAGTGATAAATTAGTTATAAATATCATTATCTTGTTTTGAATCAATAAGTCAGAGCATGAGAAAGGATTGTTCTTTGTTTTGAAGAGTATGCAACCAGGAGGATCAGTGCATCATTACAACTGTCACCATGGCCCTGGCAGCAGAGTCCACCACATCCAGGGAAGCTTGAAATACTGAACGTGGGCCAAGACATCTGTCATAAACATACAGCTAAAGGTAGCATAAAATCCTTCTTTACCCTGTAAAGGGTTAAGAAGCTCAGGTAGCCTAGCTGACACCTGACCAAAAAGACCAATAAGAGGACAAGATACTTTCAAATCTGGAGGGCAGGAGAAAGGCTTTGTCTGTTGTTCTGTGCTTGCCAGAGACAGAACAAGAAAGCAAGCAATCCAACTCCATTAGTATTAGTAAGTACAAGCGAAGGAATGTGTTAGCTTACTTTTATTTTGGCTTGTGATTTCCTTTGTAGGAGGAGGGAGGTTTATCCCAGGTTTTGTACTTTAAGGTTTTGCCTAGAGGGGAGATCCTCTATGTTCTTGAGTCTTTTGTTATTCTGTAAAGTACTTACCATCCCGATTTTACAGAGGTGATTCCTTTGCCTTTTCTTTAATTAAAATTCTTCTTTTAAGAACCTGATTGATTTTTCATTGTTTTAAGATCTAAGGGTTTGGGTCTGTGTTCACCTGTACCAATTGGTGAGGGGATTATTCTCAAGCCTTCCCAGGAAAAGGGATGTAGGAGTTTGGGGGTGATATTTGGGGAAGGTAGGGCTCCAAGTGGCCCTCCCTAAATGGTTGTTTAAATCACTTGGTGGTGGCAGCGTTACTTAATCCAAGGCATAAGAAAAAGTTTGTGCCTTGGGGAGTTTTTAACCTAAGCTGGTAGAAATAAGCTTAGGGGGTCTTCATGCGGGTCCCCACATCTGTACCCTAAAGTTCAGAGTGGGGAGGGAACCCTAACAGCATCCCTCAGCAATGAGCAACAGACAGCTTGGTGACAAAGTGGGATATGGCTTCCCAACTGGAGAAGTCATACTGTGACAACAGGGTGTGATGTTTGGCAATCCAGAGTCGTAGACTTGCCAGGGAATAATTTTCTTTTCTGACATAAAGGTCAAGCTTTTTAGCATCTTTGTCTTTGGGGGTAGCCTTATTCCTTCCCTGATGACATCTCTCATTCACTGCAGCCACTCCAATAAGCCAGGGGTGGGGTGTAGACAGAATTGCTCAAAATGCTGGGATGGAACCTGGTATTTCCATTGCGTTCATTTGGCCACCAAAGAAATGGAGGAAGGGGTCTGCCAGATCATTTTGGCTGTATGAATGATAGCATCTTTTATAGGCAGAGCTACCTTCCCTTCTTCAGTGAGCTGGAGATCTTGTGTATATTAACCTCTACAAGCTCCATTTGGCTGTCCAGAGAGGTTGTCGTTCTCCTGAGTAACTCCTGATATCCTTCAAAGTCATCTGGTACTGGGCCCCAGGATGATGCCTCTGGTATCAGGGCCTCAACATGATGAAGAAGTGATGTGAAATGGAGGCAAGGGAAATTATTCTCTGGGTTGGTCTTCCAGTACTGGTACTGGCTGAACTGGCAGATGTTCCAGAGCCAGCAGTGGTGAGCTGAGTATACGGGCATCAGAAGTCTGATTGGTACGAACTGTTACAAGCCTCTCTGAGCTGATAGGAAAAGATCTAGTCATATAAGACAGTATACAGGTGGGTGCTGGAGGCATCCCACAAGGGAACCAATAGGGCCACTGGGAACTGATAGTGTACCAGGCTCCTGGCTTGTGTGGCCCATGAGTTCCAATTTCTGGACAAAGTCTTCTCAAAGACATGCAATGAGAGCAATTACATGAGTGAGCCCTAGGCTATCAATACCAGGGAATATGAGAGTCATCTTCAGAGTCTGATCACAACTCTGAGTACCCAGAGAACCAGGGTGGTGCGGTGCAGAGGGGGTCCTTGGAGACCTTAAACAGGACCTATGCCGTGAGCATGATACCAGGGACAGCATGGATATTTTCCTGGCTGTCAGTAACATGTGGTGTGGGGGATCTGGAGCCGGTCCTGTGGAAGGGGATAGTACCAACTCAGAGGAAGTTGGTGCCATGGTCAAGCAACCCAGTGCAGATGATCTAGAAGGCTACTTTAGTTGCCAGATAAGAATTTTCACCCTGAGGCAAAGATGATAGCAGTATTAACAGGTATATTAAGTCTCTACCCACAGTGTAAACCTGTGGTGTAGTCAGTACCAATAGGGCTGCTGACTTGCAGTGATCAGAAAAGACTGCTCTGTTGGCATCAAAGAAGTAGCCAGACTCGACAGTCCCTGAGAGGGCACCAGAGTCAATAATTAAGGTCTCGCTGAATGAGTCAGTACCAGCGAGCAGTAAGCCAAAGAGCATGCTTTACTTTTGTTACCTGATGGACCCTCTGTGGAATGGGTCTGTGACCCAGGGACTTCTTGGTGCCAACTGGCAGAGGGCACAGGAGGCGCACAGGGAACTTTCAGGGATCCTCTGCATCAGACTTATGCATAATATACTCCTGAGGGAATTCTGCACCAAAAAATTAAAAATTCTGCAGAATTCTGCATATTTTATTTGTCAAAATAACACAATATAATCATGCCGTTTTCAATTATTTTGGTAGTTTATGTCAATACAATACAGACAACAAAAAAGATTCAGGAAATGTTTTTTGACAAATAGATTCCTTACTAGCCATATTAGCACATCTATATGGCTCCACAGAGCAGATGACAATACTAATATTTCTATGTATGTTAAGCAAAGAAGACTTTAAGGGTATGCCTATACAGCAAAGAAAAAACACAGTGGGCCTATGCCAGCTGACTCAGGCTTGTGGGGCTCAGGCTGCTGGGGCTGTTTCATTGCAGTGTGGACTTTCGGGCTAAGACTAGAGCTTTAGCTCTGGGACCCTCCCACTCTGCAGGGTCTTAGAGCCTGGGTTCCAGTCCCAGTCCAGAAGTCTACACAGCAGTGAATCATCCCTGCAGCCCAAATCCTGCAAGCCTGAGTTGGCTGGGATAGGCCAGCCATGTGTTTTTCTTTGCTGTGTAAACAAACCCTAAAGGGTGGCATATCCTTAGGAGTGAAGTTAGGCCATGATCTTGCACAGCACTTAAATATGTGCATAAAGTTCAGCACCTGAGTAACCCCATTGAAACTAATATTTTACCAGATTGGGGTCTCAGTGACTGGCATGGCTAAATAATACTCAGCATGTCACTATACAGTCACTGGACTAGAATTGAAATTGTTGCAGACAATAGATTAGAAGGGCAACAGGAGAGGAGAGTGGAGAGGGTGGGGCTTGGTGAGGGAGTCTGGGGGCACATCTAGATGCAGGGGGTGGGGCTTGGCAGGGAACTGGATGTGTGTTGGGGGTGGGGTTGGATGCATATGTGTTGAGTGGACAATGGCACAGTTCCCTGTACAGTGACCCCTTCCCCCTGTGGCTGGGGAGTGATGGGGACAGAAAATGGAGGGTGCAGGTGTGGAGTTTCCTGCAGCTGGGGGAGGTTCCCGGGGGTGGGTCTGACCCAGCCTCAGGAGGGCCCATGCAAAGGAAGAGAAAGTCCCATCCTCCCCAGCCCATCTGGGACTAGCAGCTGAAGCCTGGCACACAGTAGCAGCCACTGGCCAGGTCGTCCTCAGCCCTGACCCCCCCAGACTCCTGGCGCACTGCAATAGCGAGCAAGAGGGACAGAGTCTTACACTCATGCCCAGCCCCACCCCGC
This sequence comes from Mauremys mutica, assembly GCF_020497125.1. Taxonomy (NCBI): domain Eukaryota; kingdom Metazoa; phylum Chordata; order Testudines; family Geoemydidae; genus Mauremys; species Mauremys mutica. The sequence continues at coordinate 150,024,813 of NC_059074.1, read as the reverse complement.
CCCGAGTCAGTGATTTACATCTCCCCCGGCAGCTCCAGACACTTGGACCAGATGCGCCTGGTTGGGACCGCTGCCCAGAAGGAGCCTGTGAATCAGTTATTCTCTCAAGAAAGAGTAAAACCTGTGGAGGACATGAATTCTGCACTTGTGCAGTGGCACAAAGTTTCCCCAGGAGTAATAATTGTCCACCAATGGGTGGCATGTGAGGTCTCTAATGAGAGCCAATAAGTCAATGATCATCATAATCACTGTGAAATGTATGTATGGACAATATTTAAGGAATTGTGTATCTATATGAAAAAGTATGTTCTTAAAGTATGGGAGGTAAGGCAGATCACCAAGAGGTCACTGACCTCGGACATGTTTCTTTCAGGCAGATGGTAACGGACACGTATCTCTCTGGCTATGTGTATATTCTGTACTGTATGCCTTACAATGGATGCCTGTTTGCAGACTAAGCCAGATACCAGTCAAAAAATTGGGAAATCTACATGAGAGAAAACCTACAGGAAAAAAAACACTCAGCTGCGGGGTGTCCTGTTTATGATTAAGATTAGTCTGGTGTATCAGGGCATGCAAAGAAACACACAGGATCCTTCACTAAGAAGGCAAGCTAACAGCATGTTTGTCTTACGAAAAGGGGGTCACAGCCAGCCTTATTGTAAAGCACTGGTGAGCAATCTTTTATTAGACATGAAAGTATCCTGTTAATAAAGTCTAGGCTCTAGAATGCATAATGATTTGATTTGATGGATAACCATTTGTTTCCAATACTTCTATGTGCTATTACTTGAATCTCTATGCTTTGTTAAATACATTTATACTTGATTTCCCCATAAACACATCTAAGTGCTGTGTGTTAAACAGAGTGGTGATCTGGGGTGGAACTGGTCAGCTGGGGTGTACTGTTTCTTTGGAAGCAGCGTATCTGTGAATAATATGAACGTCCAGTGGAACAGGGGTTGGACCCTCTTGGAAGACGTTCAGAGGTCTCAGCAGTTGTAATCTGCCTGTCACTAACATGCAGAGACAGCAGGGCCTGCAAAGGCCTACAGGGGAGTGTTTGTGTTAACCGTGGCCAGTGGAGTTGGAAAGCTGACCTCCTGGCAGGCACAGACAAGGTTTTCTCATGCTAAGGGGGAGTGGCATGAATTGCCTTGCAACTCTGGGTACCCCAGGAAACTTCACAGATACCCACACCCTAGACTTCGAGGAACCGAATGCTGACTTCTGTTTGCGTTTTTGAGGCCAGCCTACGAAAGGTTTGAACTCTGGGGACCTTGGCATAGGTTTACCAGTACCAGGCAGGGTCTAGAGACCCACAATAATGGAAAAATCCCAAAAGAAGGGCCAAATAAAAAGAAATAAACACAGAACTATAAAATTAATAAAAAAAAAATAAAAGTCCAAAGACTTTTGAGCAGCTCTAGGTAGATCAAGTATTTGTTCACAAAGAACACAAATGCTCTGACGACAGATGGAAAGAAGGAACTGAAAGATGGACTCAGACCTTTATACTCTCACTTGCAGCACAAGGAGCTTGGCAATGAGTGGTGCTGCCCTTATAGGTACCATCAGAAAAAACTCCTCAGCACTGGTCCTCAAGGCACACATTCACCTACAGTGTAATGGACATATGCAAGCAATCAAAGAACACCCCAATTTAACGATGGCTCCCCAATGTCAACTACTTTCTAAAACGTGTCAGTTAGCCAGTTTTTGATCTATTTAATGTGTGCTAAATTTTAATAAGAATGTTGTGCAGTACTAAGTCAAATTCCTTACACAAGTCTAAGTATATTTCATCTATGCAGTTACCTTTATCAACCAAATTTGTAATCTCATCAAAGAATGAAATCGGGATTATTTGACAAGACTTATTTTTCATATAATCATGTTGACTGGCAATAATTCTATTCCTAGCCTTTTAATTCTTTATCAATTTAATACCACCTCAGCTTTTCCCTTTTTTGGGGGGGGGGATCTAGGACTGATGTCTGGCTACTATGCAGAGAGTCATCAGTCTTTAAACTGAAGAATTCATCACCTTCACAAGGCAAGTCTTCCAAAATTGATACATACTTCTCTGAGCAAGCCCAATGGGCAGTTTTGCAGAAGGTCACTGAAACTCTGCAGCACTGATGAGGAGCATCCCACAAGATTAAATACACAGAGACCAACCCAGACCACTGCTTTCTCTGTACATGTGGAAGGGGCAGTTGAGTCAAAAGTGCCCTATCATAGCAAAAAACTGTTAATTACCTGTACGATAACTGCTGTTCTTTGAGATGTTAATGCAGATCTGTATTACACTCTGCATGTGATGCCAATCTTGGTACCAATGGTGATCCCCTGGAAGACTCAACAACTTTCGAGAGCAATACTGAGAAGGCGAGGGAGAGGAGGAAGATGTCTCCAAGCCCAACCCTGAGGAACCTCCAGAGTAGTCCATAGGCAATGAAGGAGCCACCAGTCCAACAAACATCCAGCCTTATCCAAAGTCCAGCCTACAGGATGCATCGGTACTGACAACGGTAAATCAGTTGGTGCTTTAACCACTAACACAGGCCTCATACTCACACTCAGTACCGAAGCAGACATTGGTGCCAAAGTCAAAGCTGGCACTGGACCCATAGATGCAGTGTGCACCGGGATCATCATTGGCACAGAAGATAATAGCTGTGTTGACAAGTCTCTCAGTACCGAAAAGGCAGATGACCTCAACTCTGCACCCTGAATTGGAAGAGGTGCAAAAGAGATTCCAATAATAAGGTCTGCAACCAGTCCAGACAGCACCAAGGACACTGAAGAAGCCTCCACAGCTGAACATTCCTCAATTAGTGGAGGGTCAGGAACAGCCAGGCAAAGCAAGTCCGATGCAGCCTGATACACCACTGGTGTGTAAACAGTCAGTGCTGACACTGAAGTTGTTGGTACTGGACTCAGAGGAAGCCCTACGGATGGTACCTGAGTCAATGGTAGAGTCCAGTCACCTCTGCACTGGAGAGCAAATAGCCCTGCTCTATGGTGCATGCGGGATGAATCATAATGTAGGTCTGCACTCCTCTTGGAAGTGGAGGAGGAATATCTCCCAGTTCAGGTTTAAAACAAATAAAAAGAAGTTCTTCTTCACGCAGTGCACAGTCAACTTGTGGAACTCCTTACCTGAGGAGGTTGTGAAGGCTAGGACTATAACAGCATTTAAAAGAGAACTGGATAAATTCATGGTGGTTAAGTCCATAAATGGCTATAAGCCAGGACGGATAAGGAATGGTGTCCCTAGCCTCTGTTTGTCAGAGGATGGAGATGGATGGCAGGAGAGAGATCACTTGATCATTGCCTGTTAGGTTCACTCCCTCGGGGGCACCTGGCATTGACCACTGTCGGTAGACAGGATACTGGGCTAGATGGACCTTCAGTCTGACCCGGTACGGCCGTTCTTATGTTCTATGTTCTTATGGAATGGCCCCAGTCCATTTTGTGATAAATTTTTCTAGGAGAACCAGAGGAAGAACTGTTTCTTTTTTTTCTGTGGGGGAGAAGAATATGAATTTGGCCTAACAACAGCCTGTGCCAGCTCAGATGCCCTCTGAGGGGCCTGACAATCTGCAGAGATCACCAGTGCTGGAACAGGCTTCATGGCCTGCTCCTGATGGTGCTGCTTCAAATATAAGTCTCTGTCCACCTGTGTTTTTCTTTTTGAATGACTTGCCGATGAAGGACTTTTCTTTAATGGGCCCTTCCCAAAGGCACAATAAACATTGTGTGTGTGTGTGGGGGGGCATTATCAGCGCTAACTACCCCACATGATGGACAATGTTTAAATGCTGGCGAGGGCATCACACCAGGCAAAATCCTATCCAACCATTTTTAATAAACTAAACTATAGGCACCACTAAACTAACTACAACTAACAACAATATACAAAAAACTCTGTGAAACAGCATAAGGTAAAAATCACACTGAGCATTCCAACTCAAGCCATGGGCAGTGAGGATGATTGGGGCAATGCTGCTCTTAAATTGCCAGGGGAGGGGCTATGCGTCCAGAAGGCATGAGTGCCACCCCTACAAGTACTGCTAAGCAAAATTCTCTGGCTTCTGTGCATTAGGTGCACACATACCTGAGTGCAGGGCCAGCTTTAGGGTGATTCACCCGATTCCCCTGAATCGGGCCCCGCACCCCTAAGAGGGCCCCGCAATGTCCCTAAGAACCCTCCGCCAATGTGCCATCGAAGGCACCGCCAGCCAATAGCGCTGCCGCTGAAGTCCCGCTGCTGTCTTCGGCGGCAGCTCAATTGCTGCCACGGAAGAAGGACCCTCCACCGCCGTGCCGCCGAAGGCACCGGCAGCCAATTGAGCTGCCGCCGAAGTCCCACTGCTGTCTTCGGCAGCAGCTCTTTCGAATTGGGCCCCGCAGTGCCTAAAGCCGGCCCTGCCTGAGTGGAATACACATCTGCAACCACCTGAAGAACTGATAGTGTCATGTGATTTTGCACACTCTTCCACTTGAACTGACTTCTTTTCTATAACAGATGCAGGCAAGGCCAATGAATAGAGTTGTTGGAGAGGAGGAAGCTTCAATAGCTGCTGGAATACAACTGGGAAATTCGGGGTTCCTAAGTTGTTCTTAATGGCTTAGACAAAAAGTTGGAATTCCTCAACATTAGGCAAGGTTATCAAAGCAGTTCTCAGCATGGAGGAAAAGGATTTAGAGAAGAAGTATTCCAGAAGGAGAGCTGAAGATACTTCTCATTCACCAATGAAGGCAATGACTAGGGATAGTGCAGTATTGGCCATGTCCAGCAGGAGGAGCCTAGAAAGGGCAGCGGAGGAGTATGCAGTTGCCTCTGTAGACCTGCACAATTACCCCAGTAGTGGTCTGAGAAATAAGAAATACTTACCTTGCTCTTCAAACCTGAAGGGGAGGGCACTGACAAAAATTAGAGACCCGTTATGACAAGCAATCAGAGTGCTAGTCACAAACAATAGTGAGACCTGATACAAAGTCAACTGGAAGAAAAGAGGCTAAAATCTAGGCTTTAAGGGTGGTAGCAGGGATGTAAATATGGAGAAACTACTAGGACCTTATCATTCTTCCAAAAGAAATGCACGTGAACAACATTTGCTTTAAAAAATCAGACATATTTCAATGTTGCAAAAGGTTATCACTAAATTTTAAGAATTTAATATTAATCTTAACTAAGAAGTTTCTTACATACGAATAGAAATCAAATTATTAACTGAGCACAAGTTGGTTTTTTTTTGTTGTGAAAAAATTCAAATATCAAATGAAAGTGTATTTGAAATTTCTTCAAAAAATGTCATTTTAATTAATTTGGCAAATATACATACCTTTTTCAAAAGCTGCTTAAACATATTCATAACTTCATCAACTTCTTGGAAAAAACTGTCCAATGTCAGAGATGACCAAGTTAATATAGTAAGTCCTTGTCTCAACACAGATTCTACCTAAACAAACAAACAAACAATAAAACAAAACAAAAAATTGTGATAACTAAATATAGAAAAAAATAAATATGTTAGGAATATAACAGACAATGGGACAGATGATTATAAAAATGAACAATGGTCCTGTGCACATTACTGAAAGTAACAGATGCAAACTAACAGAATCTATGTTTTGTTATTTCAAGGAAAACTGCACAGATTTACTCAATGTTTATTTAGGTTTTTATGTGTACCACAGCCATATTCACTGCTATGCTGACATTTCTCAAATGTACCTGTCCACCATTGACCTCTCTCTTCCTGGCCAGTCTCGCATCTCTTGCTAGTCCTCTAATATCTCCTCATGGATGTTACTTCCTTAAACTAAAACAAAATCTGAACTGTCCATATTTTCTCCTAAACCCTGTTCTTTGCTGCACTTCTCCATCACTGTGGACAGATTGAGATCACACCTCTGAAGCTCCTATGACTCTTCTCTTTCCTTTTTTATCACATCCACTTTCTCACTAAATCTTGTTGCTGCACTCCCTATACTATTTCTAAAATCCTTGCTTTCCTCACCAGCCACATCTCTATTTTTTGCCCAAGGTAACCTCAGACTTTCATATCAATCAGGTCATTCAGCTGTCAGTTTTCATTTTAAATTTCATCTGACTAGGGAAGATGCCACTCTTCACACCTGGGATGTCAGGAGAATGTTGGCTTTCTATTTGGAAAGGACTAAAGCCTTGAGGACTGTTTGTCTCTTTCATGGCCAGTATTAAAGTGGTCCCTGTTTTGACCCAAAGGCTCTCTCCAAATGGGTTTGTGCTTGTATCCCCTCTTGCTACAAGGCTGCTAATGTCCAGCCCCCTCCTATGGTTATAGCTATATGGTCATGGGTATTTTTGTAAAAGTCATGGACAGGACATGGGTCATAAACAAAAATTCATGGGCCCATGACTTGTCCATGACTTTTACTAAAAATACCCACCATGACTAAAACTTGGACGGGGGTCGTGGGTGCTCTGTGTGGGGGGGGGGGGGTCTGGGGACACCGCAGATGCTGGGGGAGGTGACCCGGGACCCCTGCTGGTACTGGGGTAGGGAGGGTTGGTGGGGCTGGCAGGGGTTTCCTACCTGGCTCCGCGTCCCTGCAGCTCCTAGGCAGCAGAGGCAGGAACCAGGGCAGGAGCTCTTCTCCTGCTCCCGCCACAAGTGCTGCCTTCCCCAGCTCCCATTGGCCAGGAAACGCAGTCAATGGGAGCTGCAGGGGCAGGGCTTGCAGGTGCCGGCAGCACGCAGCACGGAGACCACCCCCCCGCCCCTAGGAGCTGCAGGGGGACGCCCCAAGCCAGGTAAGCACATCCCCCAAATCCCTGCCCTTAGCCCCCTCCCACACACCCAAACTGCTGCTGCTGGCTCAGGGGCTGCCTGAGCCAGGCAGCTCCTGTGCCAGCACCAGCTGCTGCAGAAGTCATGGAGGTCATGGAAAGACATGGAATCCGTGACTTCCATGATATACATGATAGACTCGCAGCCTTAGTTATAGCGCATTCTACTAAATCACAATCTACTTCCATAGCCCTGATGAAGAACACATCCATTGCAGAAATATGCAAAGCTACCATGTGGACTTTGGTCCATACCTTCTTACAGCATAATATTTTAGTACATGCCTCTAGAGCAGTCACCCTCTTTGGTACTGCAGTTCTACAAACAGTCTTAGATGGGGCTCAAAAGCACGCACTTTCGTTGGGGAGTATTGCTTCAAAGTCACCTGAAGTGAAGCACCCATGAGGACATTATTCACAGAATGAGACTTTAATTATCCTGTACAGCAGTGTTTCCCAAACTTGGGGTGCCGCTTGTGTAGGGAAAGCCCCTGGCGAGCCGGGCCAGTTTGTTTACCTGCCACGTCCGCAGGTTCGGCCGATCGCGGCTCCCACTGGCCGCGGTTCACTGCTCCAGGCCAATGGGAGGCAGGAAGCGGCGCAGGCCAAGGGACGTACTGGCCGCCGCCGGGGACAGATTAACTTTTTGTGGGCCCGGCGCCAAACATATTTGTGGGCCCCCCCAGGGAATGATTGTAAAAGACCGGAGATCGACACACAAAATTGTCTTTGACACAGACATAGCTGCACAGGTTTTATTAACAATAGCTACACAAAGTGGTTTGGTTGAGTAAGTTACTCACATTAATGCTTGCTATGTAACATACAAATTACTTATCTGAAGCAAGACTAGTATGAAGAATGATGCTGTAAACACAATGTATGAATGTTTTATTCTGCCCCCCCACCGCCCACCTGGTTCTAGCCCATTCTCTTCTTCTCTCTCTGCACTGAGCTGCCCCTCCTCCCACAGCAGCAGGACAGGTTCTCTTCCTGACCTCTGGGGTGGGTGTTGGGAGTGGGAGGAGCGGAGGCTAATGTGGTTACTCCTGTAACTGGACTTCTACTTTCCAGTCAGCACTGCTAGCAGGACACTCTGGTCCCGTTTTCTACTGGAGTTTCCAGTCTAACACTGGATACCTGGCAACAGGGCTGCCAGAAAAGCCTTGGGGGGGTGGGGAGGTGGGGGGCAAGCAACCATTTTTAATAGTAAGCCTTAAGCAGTGGGGAGCAAGTAGTGGGTGGGCTAGGGAGTGGAGAGGAGCTAGTAGGCAGGGGCATGTCTGCTGTACTGCCCAGGGAGGTTGGAGACTGTTGGGGTCAGCTGACACAGTATCCCCAGCCCAAGTAATGTGATAGCCAATAGTGGATTTAGAGTTACTGAGGGAGGGGGCTCAGGGATGGGGATGTGGAGTGCTTACCTGGGCAGCTCCTGTTTGGTGTGAGGGATGCAGGAGCTCCCATTTGGTGCTCAGGGTGGGGGTGGGAATGTGGAGAGGCGTGCAGGAGTCAGGGCATGGGGGGCTGAGTATGTGTGGGGGTGCAGGAGTCAGGGCAGGGGGCTGGGTGTGTGGGCTCAGGTCATGGGGTACTCATGGCAGGAGGCTGGAGGCATAGGTGCTGACTTTTGGTTTTGCTGGTGGGTGCCCTCCCTAGGCTCCACCCCCACTCCGCTCCTCTTTTCGCCCACTGCTCGTTCCTCCCCGCCCCCTCCTCCGAGCACCTCTGCCAGTTTGGGGGGAGGCTGTTTTCAGCATATTTATAACATTAGAGAAAAAAGGTGGGTGAGGTAATATATTTTATTGGACCAGCTTCTGTTGGTGAGAGAGACAAGCTTTTGAGCTTTCACAGAACTCTTCTTCAGGAAGAAGAACTCTGTGAAAGCTCCAAAGCTTCTCTCTTTCTCTCACCAACAAAAGTTACTCAAAAGATATTACCTCACTCACCTTTTGTCGCTCTAATTTCCTGGGAACAACAGGGCTACAACAACACAGCATACAAAAATGCAAGATTCACATGAACAGCACAGAATGACCACCATCACACCAGGACACTATTTTCAGGATTCATCTTACCATAATGCCATCATCACACCAAGGAAGTAGCACTACCAGAACAATGAGATAAATATAGCCACATGTGCATGCCAAAAATTCACAGTACAAGCACACTGGGATCCACACAGCCGGATAGTACAGAAGTGTCAGTTTAGTTCTCAGTTTAGTGGGGATACACTCAGGGACTGAGTCCAAAGGTTCAGCTAAACACAAGGGCACCTGCAAATAGCAGGATCTACACTGGCACAACAGGAGGAGTTGCATGTCAGGGCACTAATTCCCAATCCCAGTGCAAGGCAATAGGGGATCCAGGCACCAGGTATTTAGTACCAGAATTTGTACTCCCAGGAGAGTGGAATGGAATTATAGAAGTTACGGGGGAAAAAGCCCTCTGCAATCATCCTGGCTCAGTCCATCTCCCTGCCAATGCAGAGCTGATCCTTACTGCATGTTTTGTCCAGTCTCCTTTTAAAAGTCCCAAGCCTTGGAGTTTCTAGCTGTGACACTCTATACCAGGGGTTCTCAGACTGGGGGTCGGGACCCGTCAGGGGGTCACAAGGTTATTACTTGGGAGGTCACAAGCTGTCAACCTCCACCCCAAATGCCTCCAGCATTGATAATGGTGTTAAATATATATAAAGTGTTTTTAATTTATAAGGGGGAATCACACTCAGAGGCTTGCTATGTGAAAGGGGCCACCAGTACAAAAGTTTGAGAGCCACTGCTCTATACCTCGGGGGAGCGGCATGCTATGCACTGCAAGCCCCATATTCATCATTTGTACATATTTTTTATATTTCATATAAAGCATGCCATGTAAGGTATTATGGGAAAGGTTATCATTTGCTGAATCCCACTGTTCTGGCAAAATATGTATATCATTAAAGTGTATAAAGTTATGAGATTGTACTGTATGGTGTGAATGAAATATGCTACACGTTTGGGAGTAGCCCAGAAGGCAACTCCCCAGGCACTTGACCAAATGGTTGGGTGGATGTTAAACAACCATCACCAGCCATTGTGCAGCAAGCGAATGACAATTAGCAATTCAATGCCCATCACCAGAGAATTACTCAACCCCAGGACTCAGCAATGCTCCCCCCCCCACCCCAACATGATCACTAGCCCTTCCCTTGGGAGACAATTCCATCCACACCCCAAGGCAAAGATTGCACTGCTAGGACAGTTTCCCCTGATAGCTTCAGTTTCCTTTTCCTATCTCCTCCCTCTCCCCCAACACGGTGCCTGGACTTGTGTTTGCCAGAGCACATGGACTAAACACATTACTACAACAGCAGATAGTTCTAGCCTTCCCTTGGGAGACAATTCCATCCACACCCCAAGGCAGAGATTGCACTGCTATGACGGTTTCCCCTGATAGCCTCAGTTTTCCTTTCCTACTCCCCACCCCCATGACCAGGAGATGCCCCCCCCCCCATGCCCGTCCTGGTCCAGCTGCCCGGCAGGGGCTGGTACTCTCTGTCTCTCTGTGTTGCAGGGGTGCAGGGGATGTTTTTGGAGATGCCTCTAGCTGAGCCTCCTGCCAAATGCAGAGAGTTGGGTGGCAGCTGGTGCCCCCCACCATGCAGACAGCCACCCCGCCAGCAGCCAGGTGCCAGCTCTCAGCACAGCCACCTGGGAAGGGGTTTCAGTCCACCTCCAAAGAACCTCTTTGAAATATACTTACCAGCTCAGCTGCTGCTACTGGCTGCCTTAAGTTGGGTGAGAGGTTGAAGCGAGGCTGGGAGCTGCTCAGCTGCAGAGCCACAGAAAGCAGCCTGCTGCCCAGGAGAAGCAGGTAGGAGAAGGAGGCGGAGCTGCACCTGTGGGGTCACTCAGCCCCTTCTCCAGGAGCAGAATTCCCCTCGCTGATTGGCTGGTGGCCAAAGAACACCTAAACAGCACTGCCCACTACACCAGCCACACTGATCAGCAACTCGAGGCAGAAAAACTTCCTTGATTGGTGGCTCTGCAATGATTCCCCGCCCCCGCCAAACAGCTCATGGCTCGTGCGCCCCCACGGCCCCATTCCTCCCCTTCCCCAAGGCCTGGCCCTGTCTCTCCTCCTCCCAGGAGCCAGGGCTGGCTCTGGTTTTTTTGCCACCCCAAGCAAAAAAAAAAAAAAAAGGCAAAAAAAAAAAAAAAAACCTGTTGGGCGGCCAGAGCGGCAAAGGGAAGAAAAAAAAAACCTGCGGGGTGGCTGGAGCGGCGAAGGGGGAAAAAAAACCCAAAAACCTGTGGGGCGGCCGGAGCAGCGAAGGGGAAAAAACCAAAACAAACAAACCTGCGGGCCAGCTAGAGCGGCGAAGGGAAGAAAAAAAACCAAAACCTGCGGGGAGGACGGAGTGCGGGTGCAGGGGGACTCTCAGCCCTGCAGACATGCCCCGGGCAGCGGAGTGCGTGCCCCGGCTAGCGGGGGGGAGAGAGAGAAGGGGGGCCGCCAGGGCTTCCTTCAGCGGGGCGCTCACCATGCCGCCTGCCAGGAGGGCTCCGCGCCGCTCTGGTTGGCAGGCAGGGAAGGACGCGAGCTGCCCTGCCGGGCTTGCTACAGACCTGGCACCGCTCCCAACAGGGTGCTCCCCTCCTCCACACATATGGAGGGAAACCTCCCACGCCCCAGCGTTTGATGTAGTACATGCAGGCTATGTTGTCTGTTGGGATCTTTGTATGAGATACTGGTATCAGCAGGAAGAAATGAGCATAGGCATTCCTGACCACCCTCAGTTCAAGGAGATTGATATGTAGAGATATCTCTGTAAGTGACCATTTGCCTTAGTAGTGAGGCTGTTTAAGTGCATGACTCAGTAGTAAGGAGCAACAATGGTGACATGTGCAAGAAGGGGATCCCTTTTCACACTTTGGCTGGGTCCTTCCACCAGTCTAAGGAGTTGATGATCCTGGTAGTGACAGAGGTTTCTCCACCCTATCCACCCTGTCCCTGTTCAGTCTGTAAACTGAACTGAACAATAGTTGAAGGCATCGCATATGGAGTCTGGCATATGCCACTAACAGGCTACCACTGAGAGAACACTTGAAAATACTCTCAGGGCCAATGAGAGTCTGAAGGGGGGGGACTCCGTGTTGGTAATAGTCATGTCCCAGAGAGAATATGAGAAATCATCTGAGAGTCAGTAGTATTGAAATGTGAAAGCAGGCATCCTGTAGGTCGAGAGCTGAAAACAGTCTCCCTGTTCCAGTGATGGAATAATCGTTGATAATGTAACCATCTTGAACTTCTGAGCTTTGATAAACTTGATGAGAGCTCTGAGGTCCAGTAGGGGTCTCCAATCTCTCTTTCTTTTGAGTATTAGGAAGTAACAAGAGAAGAACCCCTTGCCTCACAGATTTTGAGATACTGGCTCTATAGCTCCTAACTGGAGCAGTCAACCTACCTCCTTTCATAGTAGACTCTTGTGAGAAGAGTTCCAAAAGAGGGACAAGAAAGGGTGTTGTGGAAGGGGTAGAGAGGTGAAGTGCGTGGAGTATCCAGATTGGATGATCTCTAAGACCCATCTATCTGACGTTATGCACTCCCAGGCACTGCAGAACGCTGCAAAATAGTGGCTAAATGCATGCATAAGCATAGTCATTTGTGGGGAGTTGTCTTGCAACACCTTGACCTGCCCATCTAAAGTGATGCTTAGAGGTAGGGGGCTGGGTCAACGATTGTGGACCGTGCAGCTTGCATTTTGGGAATTTTCCTTTTTTTTCCACTGCAGCTCATAATGGCGCTGTGATGGGAATTGAGTTGTATATGGCCTGTGCTGGGATTGGGGGGCTAAAGCTTCACTTTTGCTCCAGTGTATAGATTCCCAGTGACCTGAGAGTGGCCCTGGAATCCTTCAAGTTATGAAGGGAGGCATCAGTCTTCTCTGTAAAGAGCTTCACACCCTCAAAGGGGAGATCTACCGTGGTCTGCACCTTCTTCAGAAATCCTTACACGTGGAGCCATGACACCTGTTTCATCACCACAGCAGTGGAGATAGATCTGGCTGCCGTTTCAGTGGTATCGAGGGCCAACTGTAGTGATGTTTTTGCCACTAGTTGTCCCTCCTGAATGATGGTTTTGAAGGATTCCCAATGACTCTCTGGCAGCTTATCAATAAAGTCATTCAGCTTATTGTACTTAATGTAATTGTATTTTACCATGAGTGTCTGATAGTTGGCAACACGGAATTGTAAGGTGGCCAAGGAATACACCTTCCTGCCAAAGAGATCAAGGCACTTTCAATTTTTGTTGTAGGGCATTGGCCTGGAATTGTGCTCTTGGCCATGGAAATTCATGGCTTCCACCAAAATGTTGGGTAGCGGTGGGAGAAAAGGAACTCTGATTCCTTTGTGGGGACATATTTCTTGCCTGCATGCTTGCATGTCAGGACTACCAATGCTGAGGTTAGCCACACCATTTTAGCTGGGTCTAAGATGGCTTCATTAATTGGGAGGGCAATCTTCAGGGAATCTGAAGAGTAGAGGATATCAATGAGCTGGTAGTGTATGTCCTTGACTTCCTCCAGTCGTATGTGGAAGACATCTGCTACTCTTTTCGCCAGCTCCTGAAACAGACAGAAGTCATCTGCATTGATGGTGGTGAAGGCATGACCACTTTGTCCAGGGAAGAAGAGGATACAGGCTTAGGTGTTATATCTTACTGTGTGTCAGCTTCTTGTTCCTCCATTTCTTGAGGCTCTGAGGCCCTAAATGCTGTGGCTGAAGGAGCATGCCAGGAAGGTTGTTGGGTGATGCTTGATGCTCGCAAGGCTAGCTGTCGATGTGCCATCCAAGGGTCCCAGTATGGGCATTGTGGTGGCATAGGGCCTGGTGGAGATATTCGTGGGTGGCCATACCAAAATGGTGGTGATGTCATCTGCAAGTACATTCTTGGACCCTATTGACAGTGGTTCTCATATGGAGCTTGCAAGGAGTACTGTGAGATCTCCTCTGGCTCACTGTCCAACCCCTCACTAGATAGTGGAGGGGCATGGCAAGATTGTGATGATATCCCCCATGCCTGGCAAAGGCTCAGTGCCATGATGTCAGTATGGAGAAGTGAAGACTTGGATGCCTCTAGAATGCGGAGGTCTCTGGTCTGACAGAATTCCACCAGTACCAATCATCCCGGTGTCATTGCCAGAGGGGAGAGGAAACCATCACCGGTCTCTCCAGTGCCAGGTAGACTCCTGTTGCTGACAGTACTGAGGTTGACTCACGTACCGCAAATATCTTTCTAGGGTGTTTGCCCTTATCTTCTGGTGATGACGATTTGGTGCCGTGCAAAAAGGGTCCATTGGTCAGATACTGACGGTCACCATGAGGCGTGGGTGCCACATGGTCTCAATGTCAGCAGTGTTGAGTATATTGAGTGAGATGGCAATTGCTTACAGCTACCCCTAGGCTTGCTGGGGGACTTTCTCACTCTCTTTTTAGACCTGTGAGAGGAGTCCCAGACTGCTTCCTTGATCCACTGTCCTTCAAGGTTGAAGGTTGTGGGGGAGTGTAGCGGGGTGGTCACCCTCTCCTGCCCTGCGGGGTTTAAAGACAGCCCTGGGAGAGGGCTGTTGCAGGGGAAAAAGCTGCTAGGCTGATTGGGGAAGTAGCCGCAGCTGGGCCACGCCCCAATCAGGCCCCAGCTGGCCTGTATATAAGAGGCTGGGAGCCAGGAGCTCAACAGACTCTCTCTGTTTGTAGAGAGAGATGGGCCTGGCTGCAGGGAGCTAGAGACAGGGTACCTCAGCGAAGCAGGGCTGGGGAAAGGCAGAGGAGCCGCAGAGCTCCAGTTTGGAAAGCCGCAGGCCTAGCAGAAGGCAAACAGGTACTGGAGGTTGCAGAGTAGTCTGATACTGCAGTCTGCCCCAGGGCGTGGGGGCTAGACAAAAACTGGCAGTAGCTATATACTGAGGCGAGGTGGAGATAGTGGGTGGGGGATCCCCGGGAAGGGGAGACCCTAAGACTGAGGGCTTACTGCCAGGGGGCAGCGCCCCAGATAACAGGGCACCGGGTCCGGGAGAGATGCGGGGGCCAAGCGGTAGTGGGACACCGGCCTGCAGAGGGTGCTCCTGGCTGGAAAAAGAGCTAATTCCCAAGGACAACCAGCAGGAGGCGCCACAGGGCTGAGTCCACATCCCTACAGGGAGACTCACGACTGCCAGAAGGTTGAGGTTGAAGAGATGCCTCCATGAAGATAATTTTTTGGCACAGCTCTCTGTCCTTGTGGGATCTTGGTTGGAGCTGCTGTCAGAGGGAACAATTTTGTTGGATGTGGCCCCCGCCGAGGTAGCAGATGCAGTGAGATTGCTTGTCAGTGACCGGGATCACCTCACTGCAAGTGAAGCATTTCTTGAAGCCCGGGAAGCTGGGGCATACCCTTGGTCGGGGGTGGGGGGAGTCCCCCTACACCAAGGGTTGATAAAAGAACAAAGTCCTCTCTCTCTTTTTTTTAAGGCATTGGCCAAAGGAAAAACAAATGAAGAAAAGAGGCTTTAAGGGAAGTTAAAAATTAGCAACTGTAAAGGAGTTAATGATCTGTGAATGGACAGCTAAAGCTTTGTCTCTAGCCAAGGGCAGTTGAGACGGAGAGACAGTGCATTCATGGATCCAACTGACACTACTACCAAAGTTCTCCAATCATCAGCACAGGAAATCAGACATAACTACAGTGGAGCACCCATAGGGACACTACTCAAAGAAGAAATAGCTGCTCTCTACAAAAACACTGGGGGGAGGGGTAAACATCAGGGATGGAGAAAAGCTATTTAAGCTAAAGGACAATGTTGTCACAAGTACAAATGGGTATAAATTTGTCATGAATAAATTTAGGCTGGAAATTAGAATAAGATTCCTAATAATCAGAGGAGTGAACTTCTGAAACAGCTAGGGTGACCAGATGTCCCGATTTTACAGGACTGTCCCGATATTTGCTTGTTTGTCCCGCGTCCCAACTAACGTTTGGTCGGGACACTGGACAAACAAGCAATTTTGCCCTCCGCTCCAGCGCACAGACGGAGCCTGGAGGGGCTCTTGCCCCCCCCCTGCCCCCAGCCCCACCCCTCCTTCCCCCATTGGATCCCTCCCCAAATCCCCACCCTGGCCCCGCCCCCAGTCCCGCCCAATGGATCCCTCCCCAAATCCCTGCCCTGGCCCCACCTCTTCCCCAAGCACACCGCATTCCTCCTCCCTTCCAGGCTTGTGCTAATCAGCTGTATGGCGGCGCAAGCCTGGAGGGAGGGGGTGGCCCCCAGCACTCACCCTGAGAACTGCTCCAGTCCAGCTTCTCTAGGAAGGTGAGCATGGCCCGGCAGAGATCCCACAGCGGCTCCCTCCACCCGAGCCCCCGGTAGAAGGCGAGGCAGGCCTGGGCCTCCTGCGCTGCACCCTTGGCTCACGGAGCGGCCCGGCCCGGGCGGGGAGGGCGGCCGGGAAGCAAGCCAGGCTGCCCCGGGGATCTAGCGCAGCACGTGGGCTTTGCAGCTCCGGGCCGGGGTGTTATATCCTTGGGGGCAGCCGGTTTAGGAAGAAATCACTTGAGGCCAGACAGCAGACAGCTAACAAAACCACCATTTTATTTACAGACTCAGAGAACTCACTCAGCCAGCTGAAGCTGGCTGAGCTAACCCATAATAATCTAACTCAGTTGCCATAGCAACAAAAACCATGACAACCAAATACACAACATATTCCTCCCCCCTAATAAGAACATCCCCTAAATAAAACACACACTAGACTACAGAAGGAGGGTAGACTGCCTCCATTCCCGGCTAAACCCTGGGGATTATTTTGCCCCATAACCGTGGGTTCGCCCTAGCTAAAGATCCAGCCGATGAGGAGGCCTTCTGTCTCTAGGTGGATTATGGCGAACTTCTAGTGTTATTGCACCCGAAAGCACTAGGGGCTCAGGGTCCGCAGCACGAACAGGTGAGGAGGTGGTATCAGCTCGTGCTGGGCAAAGGGGTATCTCAGCCGCCGGCAGTAATGGAGGAGAACAGTTAGGAACAGGTGACTCGTGATTCGGTGCCTCACCAGAAGAGGTGAAGTCAGACCCCTCAACTGCAGATGGGTCCTGAGGACTGGCATGACCTGGCAACAGCTGATCTACATGTCGCCGCCAGGTAAGATTCTCTGCAGTCCGGACTGTGTAGGAAACAGGTCCTGTTTGAGTGATGACTGTGGCCGGGACCCATTTAGCTCTGGAAGTATAATTCCGAGCCAAAACTGGCTGTCCTGGGCTAAAGGTTCGGTCTTTTGCTCTGGGTGTCCGTCTGATGACTTGATATTGCTGCTGATGTTGCACAGTTTGTCGGGGTTCAGAAGGTTTCAGCAGATCAAAGCAAGTGCGCAGCTGTCGTCCCAACATTAGAAAGGCTGGGGATGCCTGGGTCGTAGCATGAGGTGTGTTTCTGTAGGAAAGTAAGAAGGTATCCAGACGCTTTTGAATGGAGTGTTGTCCCCTTGCTGATTTCAAAGCGTTTTTCATTGTCTGCACAAATCTTTCAGCTAATCTGTTGGTGGACGGATGATATGGTGCTGACGTGATGTGGTGTATCCCATTTGCCTTCATAAAATTTTGAAACTCCTGAGAAACGAACTGTGGTCCGTTGTCGCTCACAAGTTGTTCTGGCAGACCAAAACGACTAAAGAGTCCTTGTAGTTTTTGGATAGTACTCTCTGCAGAAGTGGACTGCATTATAGAGACTTCTGGCCATTTAGAATGGGCATCTATTGCCACCAAGAACATGCTTCCTTCAAGGGGGCCAGCAAAGTCAACGTGAATACGTTGCCACGGGTTTTCAGGGCAGTCCCATGGGTGTAGGGGTGCCCACTGGGGTGCATTCCTCACACCCTGACATGACATACAAGCTTTTGCCTTCTCTTCAATAGCGCTGTCCAATCCAGGCCACCAAAAATAGCTTTGTGCAATTTCCTTCATGCGCACTATTCCACAGTGACCGGAATGTAGCTGTTCTAACATCTGTGATCTCAGTGGTGGTGGAATAATGACATGTCTCCCCCACAACAAACAACCAGATTGGACCGATAACTCCGTCCGCTTGGACATGTAGGGAACAAGGTCGGATGAGACCGGAGAGGTTTGTCGAGATTTTCCATGCATCACCAGGTCCATAACTTGGGACAATACTGGGTCAACGCGAGTTGCCTTCTTTATCTGAGTAGCACCGGAATCCCATCTTCGTCGCCACTTGTTATATCCTTGGGGGCAGCCAGTTTAGGAAGAAATTACTTGAGGCCAGACAGCAGACAGCTAACAAAACCACCATTTTATTTACAGACTCAGAGAACTCACTCAGCCGGCTGAAGCTGGCTGAGCTAACCCATAATAATCTAACTCAGTTGCCATAGCAACAAAAACCATGACAATCAAATACACAACACGGGGCGCGCTTAGCTGTTGCGGCCACCATAGACTTGGGTGGAGACGGAGCTGTGCTGCCTGGCAGCAGCGGCGGCGGAACAGGGGGCACTCCAGCAGCTTTTTTTTTTTTTCCTCCAACACCACCCCCCCCGTCCCGATATTTCATCTTTGTCATCTGGTCACCCTAGAAACAGCCTCCCAATAGGAGTAGTGGGGGTAAACAATCTAACTAATTTTAGGATGGAGCTTGATCAGTTTATGAACTGTATTAATAGGACAGGTTCCCTCTAATTTTTTCCATCCATATGAGGAATGAATTTTGTTATGTGCACCAATATCAAGTTAGTGTGCGAATGTGTGCAACCAGTAGAAACAAAAAACCTAGATATAATATATATTTTAAAAAGTTACCATAGGGATAATTACTTCAGTCAGGACAGGTTAGGCATTTTAGAACTCGCTACTCAAAGAATTAAATTTAAGCATAAGAGAGAAATAAAATTATGAAATGCATAGACAAGTCAAAAAACTAAAACAACAGCACTCTGAAGGAATAAAATTACAGAGAATATATGTGCATTGGAGGAAGTACCAAGAAGTAACAACACCACAAGTATGGGCTGGGAAGTGAGTGTGTCAGAGTAAGAGTGTGAGTGTGTGAGACAGAGAGAGAGAGAGAGAGAGACACACACACACACACACACACACACACACACACACACACATAGAGAGAGACAGAGTGTGTGTGTGCTGGCTCCTGGGGAAGTCTATGACTAGGGCCCTACCAAATTCACAGTCCATTTTCATCAATTTCACGGTTATAGGATTTAAAAAATCATAAATTTAATGAATTCAACTATTTAAATCTGAAATTTCACGGTGTTGTAACTGTAGGGGTCCTGACCCAAAAAGGAGTTGTGGGGCGGTCACAAGATTATTGTAGGGGGGGGTTGTGGTACAGCTACCCTTACTTCTACGCTGCTGCTGATGGCGGCTCTGCCTTCAGAGCTGGGCAGCTGGAGAGCGGTGGCTGCTGGCTGGGAGCCCAGCTGCAAAGGCAGAGCCACAAGCAGCAGCTGCACAGAAGTAAGGATGGCATGGTATGGTATTGCCACCCTTATTTCTGTGATGCTGCCTGCAGAGCTGGGCCCTCAGTCAACAGCCGCCACTCTCCGGCTGCCCAGCTCTGAAGGGAGTGCAGAAGTAAGGATGGCAATACCACGACCCTGCTAAAATAACCTTGTGACCCCTTTGCAACTCCCTTTTGGGTCTCTCAGGCATTAGTGTGAATCAGTAAGATTCTGCTGTGAAGAATTGTTTAATTTGGAATCTTAGTGTTAAGAAAATTACAAACAATTCTAAAGCTACACTAACTTCCAGTATATTCTAATTAAAATATATTTAGCATTACCAACCTTTCTCATTTTTGGTGCCATCAAATTTACAAACACTGTTGGTACTTCCTGACACAAATCTTCGTAACATTGCAGAAGATTCTGTTAATATTAAAAAATGACAATTTCATTAGCAATATTTTTAAAATATTTTTCTTTATTGAAGATTTTCATAGAAACAAACCAGTAGAAATAAAAACAAATCAATATAATGGACATAAGGAAACAGGAAAATGGTACCGGACATATTCCCCCAGAATATTTCTAAATGCAAAATCTGACATGAACACTTACAATATTTATCTAATTGTTATCATCAGTGAAAAAGAGCAAGATTGTGTTTTTCTGTATGGGGTGTGTGAGTGCAAAAGAGAAAGAAAAAAAAAAGGATACTTCCTACCTCACATATCTAGTCCCTATGCACATGTCCCAATCAAAATACCAGTCCTTGTGCTTAGAAAACACAAAACACCAGCCCTTGCTCAAGACTAGTATCAGAAGTGGCAGTAGCCACCCCATAGGGAGCAGAGAGAGGCAGGGCCATGCCCTCTCTCACACTGAACTAGAGGTCCTAGTTCTTGCATATAATAGTTAAAGTTAAAACTCACTTCCTGCTATCAATCCAATTTTCAGCAACCTCCCATCCTGTCCCTTATCTTCAACAAAAAACAAACAATCATGAAATTTCACATGCTACATCTCATCCCAAAGTGGCAAGTTTGGAACATTCTGGCAAGTTTGGAACAAATCTCACAAGAAGTTAGGGTTTTCCAACATTTAGTTTTCAGAGGTTTTCTGATTACATTTTTGGCTCACAATATCTCCAAAACAGATTTACAAAAAAATTCCAAAGTGCTTCTCCAAAACGCCCTAACAAGTAGAAATGCTTTTGAAAAAGTAAACAAAAAGATTGCAGAGATATTTAAATATCACCAGAATATAAAACACACATATATACATTTAAAAAACCCACAAAAAGTATAGACAGATGTATTTTATAAAGTGTATATACTTGTATCTTTTAAATAATATATATAGTAATGCATGCATCTGTTTATTGCATGTTTTGCAAAGCGTGCATTGCATAGATTGGAGGACCGTCAGGTAGGGAACCACTTGTAGTGCTGTCAGATCCAGTCTAGAAGGAGATAAAAAGGGGAAAGTTACATGGGGAATTAGCATGTCTACATGGAAAACAAGAAGGAGGAAGTAAATATGCAGAGATGGGTGGTTGTCTGGGATAGAACAGGGTTCATTTCTGGGAAGCTAGCAAGATCCATCAGGGTCCATGCACACTTGCAAGGTCCAATGAAGGTTTGCCAGGTCTGTTGGAGTCCCTAAAAGGCCTGCAAGGCATTCTGACACTACACAACCTTAAACATATTTAAGGAAATTCCTAAGCAAAAATATTCGTTAACCCTGAGTTCTGGTTTAAAGAACCAACTGGGTTTTTTCAGCAAAAAAAAATTAAACATTTTAGTTTTCTAAAAACAACCCACAAATATTAGGAAACTTAGAAATTCCAAAGTAAAGTTCTACTGAACAAAAAAACCTGTAACAAGCACAGACCTGAAAATAACCTGAAATTTAGGACAACTTTATTAATCTATCACACAGGTTAATTAAGATTAAGATATTAGGATCTAATTCAGCATTATGTTACTTCAGTTTTACATCAGTGCAACTCCATTCTGGATTGTTTTTTAATGGAGTTGGACTGACTTAAATCTGTTGTATTGCAATACCAAATCTGTGAAAACTAGCCTGGGATATCTGGCCCCAGTATAAAGACGAACCTCTGCTGCACAGCCAGAATACAGACTCCAGCATTACTCCCCTCATGTCTATTACCAGCACCGGGGGCATGACCAATAAAAAGAGAGAGGAAGAATGATTTTAAGGTACTAGACTGAATTTGGGAGAACTCCATAGTGTAAATCAGAACTCTTAATATTAATGTTATACGGAGGCTTGGAAGGATTCAATTTTTATCAGTAAGTGTCGACTTTAAAATATGCATATGAACCGAAAAAAAATTCCATTGATAATAATTAAAATGTACAGATATACAAAGTAAGAAAAATGCTGCTTGAAAACTTATTAGAGTTTGATGTAAAGATATTTATTTTGTACATTTTTATGTGATGTCAACAATTTGTGTTTCAATGGATATAAGTTATAAAGGTTTAACTTTTTGAATTTTAACATCTTCTGTCATTAAATAATTGTCTGTCTCATACTGTTGCCCCACCATAATTTCCTACAACTGTGAAAATTTAAATAGAAAAAAAAATGCTTAAAAATAAGAAGTTATTCAGTTTGTACAGTAACTATGATTCTTCAAGATGTATGTCCCTATAGGTGCTCCACTGTAGGTGTGTCTGCAACCTGTGCTTCTGATCAGAGATCTTTGGTAGCAGCGTCCATTTAGCCCATACATGTACTATCTCCTCCTTGTGTTCTGTCTCAAGGCTAACTAGCGATGCATGGGCAAACCATCCTTGGTTTCCTCTCTACCATGGAGCCCCCACATTAAGAACTCTGAAGTAGAGGCGAGGAGCATGGGTCGTGGAGCACCAATAGATAGAGCCTTATGAATCTACATTAATGAGAACGCAGAGGGAATTTTAGAATCAAAACAACAATACGGAATCCAGCCATGGTCCCAGGACTGGAGGAGGCTCTGCCACCCCGCTGCAGCCCCAGGGTCGGAGGGCTCTGCTGCCCTGCCCATGGCCCCAGAACCAGAGGAGCTCTCTACCCTCCATGGCCAGAGGAGTGCTCTGTCACCTCACTGCAGCCTGAAGTAGCTCTGTCCCACCCCCACTCCGATGTGGCCCCAGGGCTGAAGGAGTGCTCTGTCACCCCACTGAAGCCCCAAGGCTGGAGGAGCACTATGCCACCCTGGCCATGGCCCTGGGGCCAGAGGAGCTCTCTGCCCCACTTGCAGCCCCAAGGAGCTCTCTGTCCCTGTCCTTCCCCACAACATGGTCCCAGGACTGGAGGAGTGCTCTGCCATTCCACCAAAGCTCTGGGGCCAGAGGAGTTCTTTTCCCCCTGCCCCCGCATCCCTAGGGCTGAGGAGTTCTCTGTTCCTCCACCATGGCCCCAGGGACAGAGGAGCGCTCTGCCGTGGTCGTGGCCCTGGGTACGAAGGGGGGCTCTGCCCTGCCCACAACCCTGGGGGAGCTCTCTGTTCTGGCCACAGCTGTAGAACCGAGATGCTCTCTGGCCTGTCCACAACCATTGGGCTGAGTTGATATCTGCCCTGGCCACGGGGCCAGAGGAGCCCTCTGCTGTAGCCACAGCCCCGGGGCTGGAGGAGCTCTCTGCCCCAGCCACAGCCCTAGGGGAACTCTCTGCCATGGATTTGGCCATGGGGGCAGAGGAGCAATCTGTCCCAGTCACTGCCACAGGGCCTGAGAAGTGCTCTGCCAGCCCCGGCCACAGTACGGTTTATGTACTCTTTGGCTAGGTGGCCTGGTGACAGGGAGATGCATGCCATCTATGACCTCAATGCAGTTAGAGAACCCCATTGCAGCAAAACCATCCACTATGTACCATCCACATTACCCAGAGTCACTACCCTTCTTAGCAGAAGTTGATTAATGGCCCTGCACACTTGGATTATAACAGCTCCCACAGTGGATTCACCAACTCTAGATTGATTCCCCACTGACTGGTAGCAGTCTGGCATTGCACACTTCCACAGAGCAATCGCCACTCACTTCTCCACTGTTATAGCAGGTCTCATTTTAGTGTTGTTGTGCTTCAGGGCTGGGGAAAGCTCTTCACAAAGTTCCTGGAAAGGGGCCTTCTGCATTCAAAAGTTCTACAGGCACTGTTCATCATCCCGTACCTGCAGACTTATGCGATGAGGGGAAAGCAGTGGATGTGCTATTTCTGGACTTTAGCAAAGCTTTTGATACAGTCTCCCACAGTATTCTTGCCAGCAAGTTAAAGAAGTATGGGCTGGATGAATGGACAGTAAGGTGGATCGAAAACTGGCTAGATGGTCGGGCTCAACGGGTAGTGATCAATGGTTCCATGTCTAGCTGGCAGCCGGTATCAAGTGGAGTGCCCCAAGGGTCGGTGCTGGGGCCGGTTTTGTTCAATATCTTCATTAACGATCTGGAGGATGGTGTGGACTGCACCCTTAGCAAGTTTGCAGATGACACTAAACTGGGAGGAGTGGTTGATACGCTGGAGGGTAGGGATAGGATACAGAGGGACCTAGAAAATTAGAGGATTGGGCCAAAAGAAATATGATGAGGTTCAACAAGGACAAGTGCAGAGTCCTGTACTTAGGACGGAAGAATCCCATGCACTGCTACAGACTAGGGACCGAATGGCTGGGCAGCAGTTCTGCAGAAAAGGACCTAGGGGTTACGGTGGACGAAAAGCTGAATATGAGTCAACAGTGTGCCCTTGTTGCCAAAAAGGCTAATGGCATTTTGGGTTGTATAAGTAGGGGCATTTCCAGCAGATCGAGGGATGTGATCATTCCCCTCTATTCAGCACTGGTGAGACCTCATTTGGAGTACTGTGTCCAGTTTTGGGCCCCACACTACAAGAAGGATGTGGATAAATTGGAGAGAGTCCAGCGGAGGACAACAAAAATGATTAGGGGGCTGGAGCACATGACTTATGAGGAGAGGCTGAGGGAACTGGGATTGTTTAGCCTGCAGAAGAGAAGAATGAGGGGGGATTTGATAGCTGCTTTCAACTACCTGAAAGGGGGTTCCAAAGAGGATGGATCTAGACTGTTCTCAGTGGTAGAAGATGACAGAACAAGGAGTAATGGTTTCAAGTTGCAGAGGGGGAGGTTTAGGTTGGACATTAGGAAAAACTTTTTCACTAGTAGGGTGGTGAAGAACTGGAATGGGTTACCTAGGGAGGTGGTGGAATCTCCTTCCTTAGAGGTTTTTAAGGTCAGACTTGACAAAGCCCTGGCTGGGATGATTTAGTTGGGTTTGGTCCTGCTTTGAGCAGGGGGTTGGACTAGATGACCTCCTGAGGTCCCTTCCAACCCTGAGATTCTATGATTCTATGATCCCACCAGTCAGTGCTTATTTCCCGGAACCAGAAATGGCGCTCCACCATGTTCAGCTGCTGCACGACTACCAGCAGCAACTGGAAATTGTTTTATTCTATGGCTTGCAGCAGGGCTGCTTGAATGACATTGCACTGTTTCACACAACATCTCCTATCTCAGCTCTGGAAATACTGCAGGATAAGATGCGGGGTGTTTGTAATGCTCACCACAAGAATGCACAGCTGAGCGGGGACAATGCTTCTTGGGCTATGGCATGCGCATGGCTAATCCAAGCTTTTGAAAAAAGCGTGAGAAAGTATGTGTTGTTTGCCATTGATATCAGGGTAGGGAGACAGGGAGGGAGGAAACTGCATCATGGGAGGCTGAAGCCATGTTCCCATTACCTCCTGTGACAATATCTTCGTCCCATGAGGCATTGCAAGCCCTTCCTAAAAAAACCCTGCAGATAGTTGCATTGTGGGATAGCTACTCATGGTGCACTACTCTGTTCATCGATGCAATGCTAGTGAGAATACACCCCACTGACACAATGGGCATGGTGTGGACATGCACAATCAACTTAATTACTGCCGCGGCTGGATGTCGACTTACATTAAGTCAACTTAACTTTGTAGTGTAGACGTGTCTTGTGAGTGTGCATCTGATGTTAGGAAGGCTACTGGGCAGGAAGCACAACACTTAAATCCTGGTCTTTTGATCTTCGGATCGGCCATTCAAGTATCTTCCACATAGGCATTTCCTGGTATTGGTTCCTATCTAAAATCTTAACTATGTAACTATATACAAGGCTAACTAAATCTAGGTGTGTTAAAAACTTGGCATTTAGTTAGTCTAAGAAGGATCTGTACCAATGATCCAGAGAGGCTGCTAAACAATCACTGACAGCAGTTGGAACAAACTGAAGCAGGTGGAGCACCACACACCTCTTTCAGGTGTAGAACTTTCAGGAATAGTGAAGTGAGGGAAACAAGGAGGTGCACAAGTGCTCCAACGGGCACTGCTAGCTAAGTTTCCGCCATTAAAGCTGCACCAGTCAGTGCATCCCATGAGTGAGACTATGTAGAGGCCACTAAAAGAAGTGGCAATAATTTTACTTCACTGAACAAGTCACGTGCAGTAGTCATAAAATTATTACATCTCAGTATTTTCAGATTACATAGCATCTCCACAACCATCACAATGATGACATACACAAAACAAAACAATGGTATGGAGAAGGTTGACTGGACATTTCTATTTTCATAGATTCATAGATCTTAAGGTCAGAAGGGACCATTAGATCATCTACTCTGATCTCTTGCATACAACAGGCCATTACATTTCACCCAGTTACCCCAAAACTAAGCCCAATAAATTGTGTTTGACTGACCTATATCTTCCAAAAAGGCATCCAGTCTTGATTTGATGACATTAAGAGATGGAGAACCCTCTACTTCTCTTGGTAGTTTGTTCTAGTGATTAATCAACCTCACTGTTAGAAATTTGTGCCTAATTTTTAATGTTAATTTTTCTGGTGTAATCTTTCAGCCACTGGTTCTTGTTATACCTCTCTCTGCTAGATTAAAGAGTCCTTTAGTACCCAGTATTTTCCTCTCATGAAGGAGCTTGCACACTGTAATTGAGTCACCTCTCAGTCCTCTTTTTGATAAATTAAACAGATTGAACTCCACAAGTCTTTCACTGTAAGGCATTTTCTCCAGCCTATATATCGTAGGTCATAATCTCAGGAACAGAAGGATATTCAATTAAATTGAAAGGCTGCACATTTAAAATTAATAAAATGAGATACTTTTTCACAGTACTCAATTAGCTAGTGGAACTCATTGCCATAAGATATCATGGAGGCAAAAATATTAGCAAGATTAAAAGGTTATACATTTATATGAATAATGATAACACCCAATTAAACTACACAATTAAAATAGTATGGATTAAAAACAAAACAAAAGAAGAATTTTGGAAGGGTTATAAACACACTTGCTTCAGGCCATAAGGAAAACTATAACCAAAGTCACGAAGAAACTTTCTCTACGGGCAAGGTTCCTTGAACCTTCTCTGAACCATCCATTACTAGAAACTATTGGAAACAGCTTTATCCGGGTCTTATCCAGTATGGCAATTCCTATGTTCAGTAAAATCAGCCATCTGGCATCCTCTCCTACTTCTCCACAGTCTTTCATCCTACGGAAAAGCTCCCTATTATCTCTTCCTTTTTTCCCTATCCTCACCTTAATTCAGGCCTAAAATCTACGTCTTAATGTTGAAATCTGAATGGATTGTTGTCGGATTGTTTTGCATAAGAGTGTGGGAAACTGACATGCAAGTCTCAAGGATGAGGCTCGTTCTTATCTGCTGGGAGGCAATAACAGGATAATAAATTAGAGGGTTGGCCAGGATGTTAAATAGCCAATGAAGTTACAGCTGTGCTTGTCTGTACCTTATTAACCAATTAGCAATTGCTTGATTGCTTGCTTTAAGTGTATAAAGATGTATGCTGGAGAGAAATAAAATGACTTTGCTTTCAATCATATTGATGGTCGAGCTCTGTCCACGCACGCCTGCGCTGCAACAGATTGTTTCCCTGTCTGCAAGCATTCCTCACTGTGTTCTTCATATGCTACTGTACAAATGATTATAAAGCTTTCCAGATTGTATTGCATAATCTACAGTACAGTACTGCTCTGAAAATTCAAATAAAGATGCCAAGGGCTAGTGCACCATGGACCAACACTGAAAAAGTTAGGCCCAAGATCAGAATTAAGGTAAGAAAGATCAGGGAGCTGCAACCAAAATAGAGGAGAGGGAGAAAGAGGCTCTGGAAAATTGCCATGAATGAAGATAAATTCCCCCTCCTACTTGTGTGTCCCACCAAATCCATTCTGTCTATATTAAATTATATGATCCCCAATCTTACCACTCACACAAGCAGATAAAACCTTCCGGAAATCCAAATTTCCCCTTAACACAAAAACACCTCAGTTGTCAAACTGTCTTATTCATCAACCTTTTTCCTGAAAATTGGTGATAAAAAATGGGAAACCTTTCTTTGGATTATTTCAAAAAATCTGGCTCCTCTTAATTAACGTTACAGTGGAGTCTCATTTTACACGGGAGTTAGGTTCTAAAGTCAGTGCGTAAGGCGAGAATCGCGTATAGTCAAAATTACCCTTGAAAATCCCTTAAATTGCCCATAAAGTACATGTAGACGGGCCCTTTGTTGCTCGTGGTACAAATTAGCTGCAGACCACTCTTTTGCAAACCCCAGTGCCTTTCATTTCCCTGTCTTTTCCCACCACCACCTATATACAGCTATATACAGTTCAGTATCAATCAGGTAGCCCCTTGGGAAACAGCTTGCTCTTCCAGCTAGCTAGGAGCAACAGGCCCTCTCCTCACTTTCCTGTTCCTCCCCTTCTGCTTCCTTCCTGCCAGCTTTATAGGCCTTCCCCTATCAAGCTCACAGGTGATTCTCTTCTAGCGCTTTAATCAGCCACATCCTGTCAGCTCCAATCACTTCCCCTTACTGGGAGCTGAGCTAGGAGGCTCTGAGCTAACAGGGGCTGGGTCAGTGCCTTTTGGCCAGCACCCTGTTACAGTACAGTATACTGTACATGCTTTTGTGTATACAACCCTGTACAGTAATATGTATAAATGTATAATGTATACAGTAATGTACAGTATATAATAAAGAATACATATGCAAAATATAATTTTACAGTACTGTATTTTTAATTAAAGGGGGTAATTACAGGGGGTCGTCAGGGCTTGATGTCGATCCAAGAGACAGAGGTGACGGAGAGCTTGGGTGACGGAGAGCAAGATGTAGACGAAGTGCTTGGCTCTGGTTCAGCTCGAGAAGTTGATTGTGTAGGCTCATCTGCTGCTGGTTGTTTTTCCTTGAAAAACATGGTGATCGGCAACTGTCACTGTTGTCTCTTGAGCTGCTCAAACATTTCTTGATACAGTCTCAAATCGTCCGTAATACTATATATGATTTTGAGGCTACGTTCCATAGAGGGATTGTATTCAGAAATTAAATCATTCAAGTGTTTCGCTGCTTGGAACACTTCAGCAAATTTATGAAGATTCCAACTTGCTGGCTCTTCCTGTTCATCGTCATCATCTTTATCTTCTGTACACGATTTTATCAGTTCCTCTAACTCTTTGTTAGTCAATGTTTCTCTATGGCTCTCAGTTAATTCTTCAATTTCTTCCTCAAGGATGTCGACGAAGCCATCACCACCCACTTGCCTGGCCAACTGAACAATGCATTTCACTTCTTTGTCAATGGTCAGGAAACCCTTAAAATCATTCACACATTCTTTCCATAGGTTTCGCCAACATCCATTGCCTGTTTAATTTAAGTGATGCAATCGGCAATGTTGAAGGACTTAAACACTCCATCACATTAAGATTGGGATCAGCATCCATAGCGCTACATATCCGTGAGAACGTAAGCCTCATGTACATGGCCTTTAAACAGCGAATCACGCCTTGGTCGACAGGTTGGAGGATGGAGGTGATATTGAGGGGGGAGAAAGACGACTTCAACATTGTTATGTGCAAACCGGAGTGCCGCAAGGTGGCCTGGAGCATTGTCTACGATCAGCAACACTTTAAAGTCAAGTCTTTTCTCTTTGAGGTACCGCTTGACCTCCGGAATGAAACACTTGTGGAACCAATACAGAAATAATGCTGCCGTCACCCAAGCCTTTTTATTTGATTGCCAGAACACAGGCAGGAAATTTTTGTTCTTGCCTTTTAGGGCACGGGGATTTGCAGCCCTGTAGAGCAAGCCCAGCCGCATTGCCACAAAACAACACAGCCACATGGTCTTTAGCTGCTTTGAAGCCAGGGGCTTGTCTTTCTGATTTTGAAATGTAAGTAAGGTTGGGCATTTTTTTCCAGAAGAGCCCAGTCTCGTCAGCATTAAAAACTTGTTCCAGAAGATAGTCCTTTTCTTCTATGATTTTCTTTAATTGTTCAGGGTAGGCTTTTGCTGCCTCTTCATTGGCAGATGCAGCTTCACCAGTGGTCTGCACGTTTTTGAGATTGAAGTGGTTCCTAAAACTGTTAAGCCAACTTTGGCTGGCTTTGAATTCCTTCTCATCAGAATTCAAACCGTCTTCAGCAGGAGGTTTGAAGAGCGCGTAGAGGCTAAGAGCCTTTTCTCGCAACGTGTTGCCATCAATAGGCACACGTATACAGTTCATGTCTTCCAGCCATAAGTTTAATGCCTTTTGTCTTCACTGAAGTCTTATCATGCACCTGGCTCATCACCTTAGCAGTTATTGGAGCACTTGATGCCACGGCTTGATGAATTTCTCTCTCTCGAATCTTGATGGCACGGATGCTAGATTCGTTGTGGCCATATTTTTGTGCCACACTGGAGATCGACATACCATCTCTCAATAAGTCCAACACAGCCAGTTTTTCCTCCAGCATTGGAACAGATCGCTGTTTCTTCGGTTGAATTAGGGTACGTCTACACTACGGGATTATTCCGAATTTACATAAACCGGTTTAACAAAACAGATTGTATAAAATCGAGTGTGTGCGGCCACACTAAACACATTAAATCGGTGGTGTGCGTCCACGGTCCAAGGCTAGCGTCGATTTCTGGAGCATTGCACTGTGGGTAGCTATTCCGTAGCTATCCCATAGTTCCCGCAGCCTCCCCCGCCCCTTTGAATTTCCGGGTTGAGATCCCAGTGCCTGATGCGGAAAAAATCATTGTCGCGGGTGGTTCGGGGTAAATGTCGTCAGTCACTCCTTCCGCTGGGAAAGCAACGGCAGACAAGCATTTCATGCCTTTTTTCCCTGGATTGCCCTGGAAGATGCCATAGCATGGCAATCATGGAGCCTGTTTCGCCTTTTGTGACTGTCACCGTATGTGTACTAGATGCCGCTCACAGAGGCGATTCAGCAGCGCTACACAGCAGCATGCTTTTGCTTTTGCATGATAGCAGAGATGGTTATCAGCCATATTGTACCATCTACCATACCATAAATTGGTAATAAGATGATCGTGGCTACCAGTCCTTTTGCACTGTTCCATTTGCTGCTGTCATAAGTGCCCCTGGCTGCTCTTAGCCAGGGGCGCAAAAGCCAAAATTGGGAATGACTCCCTGAGTCAATCCCTCCTTTTTGGTATCTAAAAATAGAGTCAGTCCTGCCTAGAATATGGGCAAGTGTACTAGAGAACCACCGTATCAGAGAACCAGAGAGCACAGCTGCTCTGTGTCAGATCCTGCAGAAATTATGAGCTGTATTCTATTCACAGGGGGTGCTCCTGCAACAACCCCACCTGTTGATTCCGTTCTTCCCTCAGCCTTCCTGGGCTACCGTAGCATTGTCCCCCCACTTGTGTGATGAAGTAATAAAGAATGCAGGAATAAGACACAGTGACTTGTTAGTGAGATATGAGTGGAAGGCAGCCTCCAGCTGCTATGATAGTCCAGACAGGACAGTAAGGAGTGTGTAGGAGAGGAGCCCAGCATCCCTCTGCTAGTTCAGGGGCAATTGAATCTTTTCTTTACACATGAAGGGTGGGGGCTGATGGAGCTCAGCCCCCTGTTGCTATGATGACGATGGTTATCAGCCATACTGTACCATCTACCAGGAAAAATTAGGACCAGGCGCCCTTGATCGACCTAACAGATGCTAGTCAGCATGGTTACCAGTCCTTTTGCACTGCCCCATGTGCCAATAGGCTGATGATGAGGACGGGTACCAGTCATTTTGTACCATCAGCCATCCATAGCGTGGGGGGAGCAAGGATGTTGGTGTTGAGTGCTGCACCATCGCGTCTATCTGCAGCATTCAGTAAAGATAGGGTGACATGTAAAAGAGTCAAGAGAGGATTGTTTTCCCTTTCACTTCTGGGGGTGGGTGGGGGTGTGCGTAAATTGCATAGCTATGCCCTGACCCACCGCGGACACTGTTTTTGACCCTAGAAGCATTTGGAGCTCAGCCAAGAATGCAAATGCTTTTCAGAGACTGCAGGAACTGTGGGATAGCTTGAGTCCTCCAGTCCATGAGCGTCCATTTGATTCTTTGGCTTTCCGTTACGCTTGTCACGCAGCAGTGCACTGTGTCCCTGCTATGGCAACTGTCTGGAGATATTTAAAAAATGATTTTGAATTTCGTCTTCTGTAACGGAGTGCTGATAGAACAGATTTGCCTGCCCTTACAGCGATCACGTCCGCATCGTCCATGCGGGAGCTCTTTCTTTCTTTTGATTTTTAACTGCATCACCACCCGTGCTGATCGGAGCTCCACGCTGGGCAAACAGGAAATATTCAAAAGTTCGCGGGGCTTTTCCTGTCTACCTGGCCACTGCATCCGAGTTCAGATTGCTGTCCAGAGCGGTCAGTGGTGCACTGTGGGATACCGCCCGGAGGCCAATACCGTCGATCTGCGGCCACACTAACCCCAATCCGATATGGTAATACCGATATTAGCACTACTCCTCTCGTTAGGGAGGAGTACAGAAACCGGTTTAAAGAGCCCTTTATACCGATATAAAGGGCCTCTTAGTGTGGACGGGTGTGGCGTTAAATCAGTTTTACGCTCCTAAAACCGGTTTAAACGCGTAGTGTAGACCAGGCTTTAGTTGGCTTGCGTTTAGGGGTCATGTTGTACGAAAAAAATGTATCTTTAAACACTAGAATCACACTCAGCGCGGCAAGATGCTCACGCTATGAGAGGCACGTGGGAACTGAGACCAACTGAGGGAACAGCAGATTCACATTTCCCATCTCAAGCTCACTCCAGGGCATACGCTCATTTTGTGGAATGGTGAGTGGAATTGCCTGCACTATTTACAGGTATCGTGTTGTTTTTCTTTTTTTTGCTGAGCACGTATAGTTGAATTCGTGTAAGTTAAATGCGCGTATGATGCAACTCACCTGTACTGACATAGAGTCAAGACTCGAAATGTGGTATTAAAAGACCAGTATGCAGAGTATGGCACTATACTCTAGACAATATTAGTTATTTCTTTTAAAAAGAAATAGTGGGTTTTTAAACTTACCTCCAAATACAATTTGTTTGCCTTCAGAGTATTTTCTATTTTTACTACCCTCTTTGCTTGCTCTGGTACTTCGAGACCCATCTTTATCATACACTTAGTCTCTCGGACAATCTCTAGAATTTTGGGATCAAAATTAACAAGCAACTTCCCAGTTTCAGGATGACGTACCAGTAGTGTAGCTTGTAATGCTGCAAGTAAATTAAAGTATATTTTAAAATAAATATTCATAAACTATTGAGTGTTTCTATTTTATAATGAGTCCTTATTAGACTTCTGAGAAAATGTGAATGATTGGGCATGAGGCAATTATGGGTTCAATCCTGCAAGGATGTAAGCACTTTCAGGAGCTGCTCAATTTCTTGCAGGAACAAGTCCAAGAAGATAATACTGAGACAGGAAGATCAAGGAAAAACAAAGCCAAATAAAACCCAAAATGTAAGGCTAGAAAAATGCTAAAATCCAATCCTGCAACCAGACCATACATGTGGGAACTTTTTCCCATAAGGAGTTCTGTTGGCTTCACGGGGGTTCCATGTGAGCACAAAATTCTACTTGCATGGATCTATTTTCAGAGTTAAAGTCCAGTGGTTCATCCTATTTTCTGTCTCTGATAGCAGCCTGTGCAATCAAAGTTGATGATAGTGTGATCTTCAGTCCAGCAGACCAAGGCATAACAAGAACAATGACTGGAAGCTGAAGCTAAATAAATTCAGACTAGAAATATGGAACAATGTTTTAACGGTGAGGTAATTAAACACTGGAACAGCTTACCAGGAACAGCTTACACTGGAAATATTTAAATCAAGATTGGATGTTATTTCTAAAATATATGCTCTAGTTCAAGCACAACTTTTGGACCGGAAGCAGAAATTAATATAGGAAGGGCTATTGTTTGCACTATGCAGGAGATCAGGCTAGATTAGCGGTTCTCAAACTGTGGGTCAGGACCCCAAAGTGGGTCACGACCCTGTTTTAATGGGGTCACCAGGGCTGACATTAGACTTACTTGGGGTCCAAACCTGAAGCCCGAGACTCACCGCCCAGGTCCGAAGACAAAGACGAGCCACACCATCCAGGGCCAAAGCCCAAGGGCTTCAGCCCTGGGTGGCGGGGCTCAAGTTACAGGCCCCCTGCCTGAAGCTGAAGCCTTTGGGCTTTAGCTTTGCTCACACCCAGGGTTGTGGGGCTCGAGCGTTGGCTTTGGCCGGCCCGGGGTGGTGGGGCTCAAGACAGCTCAGGCTTTGGTCTCCCCTTCTGGGGTCGTGTAGTAATTTTTGTTGTCAAAAGGGAGTCTTGGTGCAATGAAGATTGAGAACACTTTGGCTAGATGATCACAATGATCCCGTCTAAGCTTAAAAGATATAACTATGAATCAGGGCACCTCAACATGGTTTAGAGGCATTTAAGGTATGTTGAGGTACCCTGATTCATAGTCATATATTTAAACACAGTTATCTGTTGCTTTCAAGTTGCACGATATCTATAATATGATTGTAAGCTTTTCAGAGCAGGGATCATTTGGTTAAGCTTGTGCTTAACCCTTTGTAAGATCAGGGCCTTCCATTGTAATCTCTTCAGAGATGGACTGGTTTGTTTTTGGTGCCTAACACACTTTTGAAGCTCAGTGAACAAACAAATTAATAATAATTAATGTTTTAATTGCTAAAAAGTCATGTTATCTTATATCTGGGAGATTTTCTTTTTCTTTTATATATTACTACTTTAGCTAGTTGTACTATAATTCTTATTCAATATAACCTACATAACTAAAAATATAATGTAATACCAAGATAATTGTGCTTTACAAATAAATCAATCATTGGCCCCACCCTGCAAGTAGTTCCATAATGCAAACCCCTTCACCCACACAGTCATTCAGATGCAGGGGTCTGTCCTATCATGTATACTTGCAAAAGCAGGACTATAATTTGCATTTTAAAGGCTAAAATATTTAAAAAAATAATTTAAGTTGATTTTCTATAAATCTAGCAGTTGTCAACAACACACAAGAACAAATTGCAATAAAATGTTATAACAGGCAGAACAAGGCTGATGTGAAAAACTTACACACATTTATTAGAAGTCTAACATACCTAACTACTCACCATATTGTAGCTGAGAAATTTCCTTCACCCAAGCCATGTGATAGAGTACCTCAAATTCCACCAATACATAGGAAATTTTATTGAATAATCGAACCACTGCTTTACCTTCTGGACTTGTCAAGATATCTGAATTTTTCTATTAAAACATTGCAAATTAAAATTATGAACATATCAAACAGCGTTTCAACTTGATGTCAAATGAAAATTGTTTAAAATTATTTACTATGAATTTTTGAAGCTTTAAATCTCAAATTAAATTTATATTTAAAGCGTGCTATCAAGTATAGTATCATCCAAATATATGTCCTGCTGAAATCAATAGGAGATTGGCCTAAGTAATAAAAAAAACAAAAAAAAAACCTCTGCCTTTTTTTTAAATAATACTTTAAAAAGTGACAATTTTACTCTACTGTGTAAAGGACTTATAACTTCTGTTGAAATGGATGCCCAGCACTACTCAGGATTTGGATTAATCTGAATAAAGGAGATTTTTGAGGCTAAACACACACAAATTTCACTTTTATTATTACTTTAAATAATTACATGCAAAGCAATTAAATTATTCAAATTATAAATAATTTGGATTACAAAAAATGTCACATACAAAGTTATTAATCAAATAGCAAGGTGCTGTGGTATTTTTAATTTGATTGAGAACTTTTATTTATATTTATATTTGAAAACCAAACAGGATAGCACTTTGCTAGATGATGGACAGAGCATCCAGTAAGGCCTTCCTTACTGACTGGTCTCATCCTGCCTCATAGGTGCTATTATCTGTAATGATGAAATATATCTTCAAATGATACTTCATTCAATGATCTGAAAACATTTACTCAGTTCTCTGAAAACATCTGCTCAGTGTGTAGCAGCAGTCAAAAAGTTAACAATGTTAGGAACTATTATGAAAGGGATAGATAATAAGACGTATCATAATGCCATTATATAAATCCATGGTACGCCTGCACCTTGAATACTACATGTAGTTCTGGTCACCCCACCTCAACAAGATATATTATAATTGGGAAAAGAACAGAGAAGAACAACAAGAATAGTTGGAGGTATGGAACAGCTTCCATATGAGAAGACATAAAAAGACTGGGACTGCACAACTTAGAAAAGAGACAACTAAGGGGGAATATTAGAGGTCTATAAAAACATAAATGGTGTGAAGAAAGTGAATGAGGAAAAGTTATTCACATAACACAAGAACCAGGGGTCACCCAACAAAGTTAACAGGCAGCAAGTTTAAAACAAACAAAAGGAAGTACTTCTTCACACAATGCATGATCAACCTGTGGAACTCATTGCCAAGGGATGTTGTGAAGACCAAAAGTATAACTGGGTTAAATAAAGAATTAAACAAGTTCCTGGAGGATAGGACCATCAATGGCTATTAGCCAAGATGGTCAGGGACACAACCCAATGCTCTGGCTGTCCCTTAGCCTCTGACTGCCAGAAGCTGGGACTGGATGACAGGGGATGGATCACTCAATAATTGCCATGCTCTGTTCATTCCCTGTGAAGCATCTGGTACCAGAAAATGTCAGAAGACAGGATACTAGGCTAGATGGACCATTGGTCTGTCCCAGTATGGCCATTCTTCTGTTCTTATGACTGCATTTCCAATAATTCAATGCCTGCTACCACAGTGCTGGAGCACTTGTTTAATACTGAGTCAAATACCACCACTACCTGAATCCCCAGAAGTGCTTCTTGCAGAATCAGTGTTTTCCTAGCAATTTCACATGCAAATACTGATGTTGCCTCGCACATGAGAAGTGACAAGTTCAAGCCAGAGGTGGTCTTGTCACTGGATCACAAGTAAACCAAGTATGGATTGTTTATTAAATCTATAATTTTCCCTCACATCAGTAATGATCAACTTACATAAAAAAAGTTGATTGGTTCACTTATCCGCCGGAAAAGCTGCCTCACCCACAGTATCTTTCCTGCTACAGGGGGCATGTTTCGGGCAAGAGGAGGGTCATCTTTTTGAGCCTGGTAAAGCTAAAATAAATTCACTATTAGTAAATGTAAGGATATAAAATTGTTGAAAAATTAAAATGGTTTCCTCTAATATTTCAGATTAATATCTCTTCCCTGGCCAAAATGTAGGGAAATGATGGAGCTGCCAGTAATGGTTTCTTCACTAAAATAATAATATATTCTGAACAGATATAGCTTCTAAATGGAATTAAATGCCCAAATTGCTGAGAGAAATGGCTGGGGGCCTTCCTCCATGTGTTCGCTTGAGGTGGACCCAGCGGTGCCCCTGCTGCTGGCCAAACTCATGAAGGTGGGGCCTGAAGATGATCCAGAGGCCTTTCCTGAAACTTTTGAATGGGTGGCAAGAGCAGCACACAGGTCACTGTAGCAATAGGCAGACTTACTGGCCCCACACTTGACCAGGACAACAGAGGCTGCCTATTGTGTACTAGACCCAGTGATGGCATGGGATTATGCCCAAGTCAAAGCAGCCATTTTAGACTCGTTGGATATCCCAGAAATGTTCCACCAGCAATTTCATGAAGAATGATATTCCTCAGGGGCCTAGAAACTGCAGGACTTGTGCCAGCAGTGTCTAAAACCCAAGACAAGGACAGGGTTTCTACTGGCCTGAAGAAGAGCTCCTCCTGAGTTCTCCCTCACAAGAGTTCAAGAGGTCCACTTCACATCAACAAGCCAGGTGAGACCAAATATATTACCACCCTAGATCTTACAAAGGGATACTGGCAAATCCCACTAACTCTGGAGTCTCGAGAAAAAACAGTCTTCCCCTCCACACACACAGCCTACATCAGTTTCAGACCATGCTGTTTGGGCTACATGGGGCCCCACCACCACTGTTCCAATGTCTAAAGGACAGCTAGACAATAGTAATGTCATGGCCTACCTCAATGATGTTGCTTTCTATAGCCAGAACTAGGAGGACACTGTGAAGAAGGTAGCTGCTGTACTCCAGTCCCTCAAGGAGAACCCCACAAAATGCTGTATAGGCATAGACAAAACTACTTACCTGGGATATACATTGGGGAATGGACAGATACAACTTCTTATAGACAAGGCACAGGCCTCAAAGGCCTGCCTTGTTGCCACCTCAAGGAAGTATGAGTGTCAGGCCCTGTGGGTCTTGAAGCCTGGTCCGCAGTGGCCCTCTGAATCTTCATGCTCCAATCCTCCACCCAGCAGCTAACAGACAACATCTGGGACTGGGATTCATGGAGCCCAACTGGGACACTAGCCCCACCCCCACATTCTGATTAGAAGAGCTCCAATGCTTCTGGATTTAAGCCAGAATTGGAAACAGGAAGTTGTCTGTATAACTGGGCTTCACCCTGCCACAGACTGCTGGTCTGGTGTTTATCTGCTCCTGCCTTCTGATCCTGACCTTCTGGCATCCTGACTTGGCCTGACTCTTGGTAACTGCCTCCTAATTCCTGCCCGCCGGTTGGTCCCTTGATTCTGATATCCTGGTATTCCACCCAACCTGATTGCTGGTAATTGGCTTCTGGTCCCTGGACCCATTCCTGACACTAACTCCTAGTTCAGGCCGCCCAGGCCCCAGCCCTGATAACCAGGTTTTGGAACTGGCAGGATCCTATAACTGGTTTGTGCCAGGAATATCATCTATTGCAGCCTCTCTCATCGATCTGTTCAATGACAGCAGCCTGAGAAAGTTCTGCTGGATAGAAACTTGTGAGAAGGCCTTTCAGACCCTAAAGGATCACCTCTGTGGGGAGCTTGTTTCTACAGCTCAGACTTCACCAAGGAATTCCTCCTACAAATTGATACCTCAGAAGTTGAGTTGGGGGCTGTCTCATCCCAGGTGGTCAATGGCAAGGAACTCTCCCTGAGCCACAAACAGTTCCTAAGAGAGAAGGCTTTCTCCATTATAGAAAAAGAGAGCTAAGCAGTGAAATGGGCAATACAGCCACTCCAATATTACCTTCTCAGAAGTAAATTAATCCTTGTCACTGATTACACCCGTGTTGGTGTCACTGGGCGTAGCTACCAGGTAACTCGGGGGGGTGGAAGACCACGAGTGTCGATGAAGCCCCCCTGCTCTGGGTCTAAGTGAGCCACAGTAACTCCATCTTGTGAACTTTAACCAACCTGCATGCTAACAGCCTAAAAGCAAAATCTGTGAGAGTCAGCTTTTTAGCAGACAGCTGCAGCTCCGCTTAAACTAGCAAAAGTAGTGAGGAGGCGGGGGAAGGAAGGGGAGAAGGCTTCATGTGCTGAACTGCCAAGGCCAACAGATAACCATACGAATGAGAACTTTTCTAACAAGCTATAATGTAATGCCTAATGTAGCTGCAGTTAACAAGGGAGGGGTAGAGGGGGATTGAAACAAAGGCTTTTACAAACAGCTTGACATATAAAAAGGGGAAACTGCTTGTTTTTGTTGCGCTGGATCTGAGATACTATTTCTCCTAGTGCCTGCTTTGAGATCTCAAAATAAACTTGGTTTTTGCTTCTCCACCCTGGTGTGTCAATCAGTGCTACGCACACTGGGCAACGAACCACTGCTGCCTCCTCAGGCCCTTTGGGCCGGCAACAGTTTTGGCGTCCCTGGGTGGGCTCGAGGCAAAATTTAGCCTTGCCCGGATCCCTCCTGGAGGCCGACGGATTGCGACAATGACCGATGCTCAGCGCGCACCGGTGAGTTCATCGGGGGCCTCGGCGGAGACGTGGTTTGGTCGACCCCGGAGGGCACAACGGTGCAACGCACTCAGATAGTGGAGAAGCAGCTACGGGCGACGGTGGGGAACCGGTCCTGTGGATCAGGTAGGAACAGTCCAGTGGTGTGGACTTTTGCCCGAGGCTCGGGACGCCCAGCCGTTGTAATTCCCACTAGACGAGAGAGCGTTTTATAGTGGGTCAAGGGCAAGCCCATGGTATGGGGCAAGGACAGGGTAAGGTTAGTAGGGCAAGGTGTACGCCCCTAGAATGCATTCTAGCACATTGGAAGGTGCTTGGTTCGGATCCGATGACTAAGAGTAAACTAAAAAGGTTCTGTACAGTTGACTGGCCTCAATATCAGCTAGAGGACCAGGAAAGGTGGCCACCAGAAGGATCACTTAATTACAACACGATCCTTCAATTGCTTTTGTTTTGTCAGAAAACTGGTAAATGGAATGAACATCTCTATGCATATATGTTTATGATGTTAAGAAATAGGACTGACATTTTACATAAGTGCCATTTGACTTTGACAGACTCGGTAGTGACTGCTGCTAATCCCCAGAACCCTCCCACGGTTGTAATGGCAGAATCGGTGTCCCCTTCGGCTCCAACACCCCCACAGGTTCCAGGGAATGCCCCCTCGGTGGGATTGTATCCGTTGATTACTGAGAATGTGGTAGCCCATCCTGGAACACAGGAGCGTGCAGCTCAGATTGTGCCAGTGTACTCTCATGTTCCTTTTAACCCTGTACACTTAGCTGCCTTTAAGACAGAAGCAGGGGAATTCTCAACGAATCCAAGTCGGTTCATTTCAATCTTTGAAGGGTGTCTAGCTAGCCATAAGCCTGACTGGGATGATTGCAACATACTTATGAGAACTTTGTTGTCTGAAGTAGAAAGGAAGCAGGTTATAGCTAAAGCTAGGGAAGAGGCACAGATACAGCATGAAGCGGATAGAGATAGAAAACCCTCGCCAGAAGCTGCTGTCCCCACAGTGGACCCCAGGTGGAATCCGAATGAGGAGGGGGGTTTGAAGATGCTTAACTCCTATAAGGAATTGCTTATGTATGGCCTTAGGCACTCGGCTGTCCGACATAACAACTGGGCAAAGCCGTATGAGCTAATCCAGGAGCCAAAAGAGAGTCCAGTGGCTTTTCTACAGCGTATTCGGGATACCATCCGGCAAAGTACTAGTGCAGACCCTGACAATGCAGCAACTGAGGCAATTATAAAAGGTATCTTTACTAGCCGTGCGGCCCCTGATATTAAAAGGAAATTGCAGAAAAAGGAGGATTTAATGGGAATGTCTATGGCTCAGATTTTGGAGACTGCCAACAGGGCCTATGCCCTTAGAGAGGGAGAGAAGGAAAAAAGGCAAGTGAAAATGATGGTAGCGGCGGTGCAGGCCGGCGGCAGAGAAGGGTCACAGAAAGGTGAAAGGGGCCGGGGAATGAGAGGCCGTGGACGTGGGCGCCCCGGTCCCCGGGAAAGGCGTTTGGGGCGCAACCAGTGTGCCTTATGCCGGAAGGAGGGGCATTGGAAAAATGAGTGCCCTGAAAGGGAAGATACCCCCATGATGGCAACAGAGGATCAAGATTAGGGGTGTCAGGGGAGACGGACCATCCTGCCCCCGGAACCCCGAGTAAAAATGAGGGTGGGAAATTCAGAAATAGACTTTTTAGTGGACTCTGGAGCAGCACGAACTGCCGTGAATCAACCCCTTCAGCTGCCAGTAGCTGACTCCCTTACAGTGATTGGTGCCACGGGGAAGGGAACCAGGTGCCCAGTATATGCCCCAGCGGAATGTGCCTTGGGAAATACAACTGTATCTCACAAGCTGGTTTACCTCCCTGACTGTCCAACACCCCTATTAGGACGGGACCTGCTTTGTCGTTTGGGTGCCACTCTGCATTTCACTCAAGATGATATAACCCTTACCTTACCCCCTGAGAATGCCTGGATAATGGCCCTTGCAGTTGAACCCTCAGCCATGCAAGCCCCAGAGTGGAGCCAGTGGGAGGACCAGGTGTATCCCCTTGCTTGGGCATCAGGGGTCCCTGGAAAGGCAACCCATCACACCCCTGTTAAGGTTCAACTCCTCCCAGGAAAAAACCCAGTGCGGATCAAACAGTATCCAATTAAAAGGGAGGCCAGAGAGGGACTGCAAAAGACTATAGCTCGATTCCTAGAGCATGGGGTACTACGAGAATGCCAATCAGCTTGGAACACCCCCATCCTGCCCGTGCAAAAGCCTGATGGGACGTATCGGCTGGTACAGGACTTGAGGGCAGTCAATGAGCGGGTTAAGACTCTGCACCCCCTTGTTCCAAATCCGTATACACTGTTAGCTTCTATAGGGGGGCAGTATACCCATTTTTCAGTCCTAGATTTGAAGGATGCTTTCTTTACAATTCCAGTTGATACCCAATCTCAGGAGATTTTCTCCTTCGAGTGGGAAGGCATAAAAAGGGTTAAGAGACAACTCTGCTGGACTGTGTTAGCACAGGGATTTAAGAACTCCCCTACGCTTTTCGGCCAGGCGCTGGCCAAAGACCTGGAGGAGTGGAATACTCCGGACGGGATTCTCCTCCTGCAGTATGTGGATGACCTGTTAATAGCGGCGGTGGGGTTAATCCCTTGCCTCCACGCCACTGTGAGCCTCCTGAATTTTGTTGGGCTCAGAGGATACCGGGTGGCTCGGAACAAGGCTCAAATTGCCCTCTCAGAAGTACAGTACTTAGGGTTTCACATAAGGCAAGGAGAACGGCAGCTCTCTAACGAGAGAAAGGAGGCTATTTGCCAGATTCCTATCCCAAGCAACCGGAAAAGGCTTAGAGCATTTCTGGGCATGGCAGGCTTTTGCAGAATGTGGATCCCAGAGTTTGGACTGTGGGCAAAACCTCTGTATGAATGTGTTAAGGGAGCGGATCATGACCCCTTTCACTGGTCCCCAGAAGCGGACAGGGCATTTAAAATCTTAAAGAGGAAGTTAATGGAGGCTCCAGCCCTGGGTTTACCGGATCTATCTAAGCCGTTCCAACTGTATGTACATGAGAGAAAAGGGGTAGCCCTGGGAATGCTTACTCAGCTGTTAGGTGCTTGGAAACGTCCTGTAGCCTACTTTTCCAAACAACTGGATCAAGTTGCCAAGGGTTGGCCGGCATGCTTGCGGGCGGTCGCAGCCACGGCCCTGGTACTTGGGGAAGCTGAAAAACTGACACTGGGAGGAGCTATGCACGTGTACACTCCCCACATGGTCCAAGCCCTGCTGGACACTAAGGGTGGTCTCTGGCTCACTCAGGCTCGGGTGGCTCGGTACCAGGCAAAATTGCTAGAGAACTCTGAAGTTACCTTGCAAACCTGCCCCACCCTTAATCCAGCTACCCTGCTACCAGAAACAGAAAAGCAGGAACATGACTGCCTGGATGTCATAGATGCCCAATACTCCAGCCGCCCAGATTTAAAAGATCAACCGCTCTCAAATGCAGACTGTGAGTGGTATACTGATGGGAGCAGTGCTGTCATAGATGGGCAAAGGAGGGCGGGCTATGCTGTTGTGACCCTCTACGATACAGTGGAAGCAGAGAGTTTACCTGCTGGAACATCTGCCCAGCTTGCTGAACTAGTAGCCTTAACCCGTGCACTTGAACTGGCAAAAGACAAACGGGTTAATATTTTTACTGACTCAAAATATGCTTTTGGGGTATTGCATGCTCACGCTGGTCTGTGGAAACAAAGGGGAATGTTAACTGCTCAGGGTTCTCCGGTCAAGCATGGGTCTCAAATTCTCCGGCTTTTAGAAGCAGTACAGCTCCCCTCAGCGGTAGCAGTGATACATTGCAGAGCTCACCAGAAGGAGGATCAGGATGTAACCAAGGGCAACGCTAGAGCAGACAGGGAAGCCAAACGTGCTGCTACCCTGAAATCACCAACAGAGGAGAATGCCCAAATGCATGCCCTCATTCCATCAGTAGGTGAGCTTGCAGCCCCTAAGTACTCCTCTGAGGACAGATACCTGGCTGACAGGTTTGGTCTCCAGGAAAAGGAGGGATGGTTTTACTCCACAGAGGGAAAAGTCCTCTTGCCCAAGGGCTTAATCCGACCAGTGCTGCAAAAACTGCATCAAACCACCCACGCAGGCAGAGAGGCTCTTACTCAGCTTATGAGCAAGTATTTTCTAACCTCTGGACTTAGACCCCTAGCATCCCAGGTACAGGCTGAATACCTACTCTGCCAAAACAACAACCCTCGACCAGGAGTGCCAGTGTTGCCAGCTACCTTGGAACCTACCCCAGGCCCAGGATTGGTGTGGCAAATAGACTTTACTGAGTTTCCTAGAACCCAAGGGTACAGGTATCTCCTCGTCATGGTGGATCGCTTCAGTGGATGGCCCGAAGCCTTCCCATGTCGTAACAACACTGCCAAAACAGTGGCTCTTAAGTTTGTCAAGGAGATCATTCCCCGCTTTGGGCTCCCCCAGTGGATGGAATCTGACAATGGAACGCACTTCACATCTCAAATTGTTCAAAGGATTTCAGATGTCTTGCAAATCTCCTGGAAGCTACACACACCGTGGCGACCTCAGGCCAGTGGTGTAGTGGAACGTACTAATCAGACACTCAAGCGACATCTCTCTAAGATTTGTCAGGAAG
This sequence comes from Mauremys mutica, assembly GCF_020497125.1. Lineage (NCBI taxonomy): Eukaryota > Metazoa > Chordata > Testudines > Geoemydidae > Mauremys > Mauremys mutica. The sequence continues at coordinate 149,980,617 of NC_059074.1, read as the reverse complement.
CCTCTCTTAAGTGGCCAGATGCTTTACCCCTTGTGTTACTCCGCATTCGTGCTCTCCCCAAGGGCAGGTTAGGGCTTAGTCCCTTCGAGATTATGTTTGGAAGGGCATGGCCTCTGGATGGTACACCAGTTCTGTTAGGGGAGTGGGAGGTAGGCTGCGGGTTTTTGTCTCAGTACATGTGCTCTCTGTCTGCTGTTCTTTCTTCTCTTCACAGGTATACCAAAGATTCACAGCCTCCTCTACTGGATACCCCGGTCCACTCCTTGCAGCCAGGCGATTCTGTACTCGTTCGGACCTGGAAGGACGAGCCTCTCCAAGAGAAGTGGAAGGGACCCCACACTGTCCTGCTTGTTTCCCACACGGCGGCGAAGGTCGAGGGACACAAGAACTGGATTCATCACTCTCGACTGAAAGCAGTGCCTGCTCCTGAACAGTGGACTGTGCAGCCTGCTAAAGAAGCAGCTTCTAGCGACGACTTGGGACTTAAGCTGCTATTTAAAAGACAATAAGAGTCACTGGGAATGCCCTGTGATCTCTCTGACCAGCCACAGCGCACTTCCCACGAGCACCCTGAACATTGGTTTTATCTATTCACAGAAGGCCGACCTAATTTCTGGTCTTGGTCCTTTTATTTTCTGATTTGTTTGGTGGCTTTCATTCTTATCCATTGGGCATTTGGGTTGCTGTAATTGCCAATATGGGTTCAGGTTTAGGGTCTCTCACAACCTTCCTTTTTGTTACAGAGGTATTCCTTTTGTTCCCTTCTGCTACACCCACAGCACATGCAGAATGGGGACCTCTCCCTACAGATATGGCTACCAATACATATGAAGCCCTGAAAATTGCTTTTGCCCGTGAGTTTAATCTCTCCAACTGTTGGATATGTGCCCAGATTCCCCATCATTCAGCAGGACTGCCCTGGCGTGCGGTTCCCCAAAATTGGTCTGATATTTGCCAGGAAATATTGGTAACTTCTTATAATATGCGGCAGCCTTTTATGTCAGGCAGAGTTGGAGGAAGCCTAAGCCATAATTGTTCTCAGGAGCGCTTTTATAGTTTGACCAACAGCTCCTGGCAACCCTTTGGCAACCTCTTACAAAAACCTACCCCCATCAGACTCCGGGTTGTACCCCAAGGTCTGCTTTGTTTTAGGGAGCCTTCTTCACCTAAGGCCCTCTGGTTTGCAGGTAATAGTTCCTGTCACTATTACTTGTCTCCAACAACTAATGTTACAATCCCCTTTCTCAACAGCACTGGCCAGGATACTGGGGAAGGGCTCCAGTACTGGCCCCCTCATATTGCCACCCAGCGCCAGCAGGGGATTAATGGACTGGTTGCTAATGGACAGGCATTTTTTATATGTGGCCGTAATGCCTACAAGTGGCTCCCACATGGGTGGCATGGAAGTTGCTATAAAGGATTCCTTGGCCCTCCCCTCCGTGTTGTGGCCCACGCTCCCTCAGGTCGCCCCAGGTACCACCGGTCCCTAAGCGCTACCCTTGAACCCATCGGTGAGGGAGACAGGTTTGGAATGATATTCCTCCCTTCCTATGGGGTAGGACGAATGGCCCAACTGTACAAGAGACTTTCTGTATTCCTTACTCGGTTTGCCAATGACACCTTGGCCATAGAAAAAGACATAAGTTCTGAGCTCTACCAACTCCGGTTATTATCCCTGCAAAATCGCCAGGCCCTAGCCTAGATTATATTTTAGCCTCACGGGGCGGGGTCTGTGCCCTTATTGGGGACGAATGTTGTACCTATGTCCCAGAATCTTCACAGGATATTAACAAGCACATCCTGTCAGCTGAACGGGCCTTTAACCTGTGGAAGGCCCAGGAAGCAGAACCTACTCTTTTTGATTCCCTCTGGGGTTGGTTACTTAATATAGGGGGACTAGGGGGAGGTATTGTTCACCTCCTGCTCACAGGTGTTGTAATCTGTTTTGTTCTCTTTCTTTTGCTCGCTTGCTGTAAAGTACTCATACATAAGCTTTGTACCTCCCATTCCCCAGATGTTCCTTTGTACCCCTTAATTGATGACCCTGATTGTACGGAACTTAATCGCTTTTTGTCTTCAGAGTATGAGAAAACTCTGCCAAAGGTTTGTTGAGTGTTCTCAAAGGAGGGAATTGTTGGTGTCACTGGGCGTAGCTACCAGGTAACTCGGGGGGGTGGAAGACCACGAGTGTCGATGAAGCCCCCCTGCTCTGGGTCTAAGTGAGCCACAGTAACTCCATCTTGTGAACTTTAACCAACCTGCATGCTAACAGCCTAAAAGCAAAATCTGTGAGAGTCAGCTTTTTAGCAGACAGCTGCAGCTCCGCTTAAACTAGCAAAAGTAGTGAGGAGGCGGGGGAAGGAAGGGGAGAAGGCTTCATGTGCTGAACTGCCAAGGCCAACAGATAACCATACGAATGAGAACTTTTCTAACAAGCTATAATGTAATGCCTAATGTAGCTGCAGTTAACAAGGGAGGGGTAGAGGGGGATTGAAACAAAGGCTTTTACAAACAGCTTGACATATAAAAAGGGGAAACTGCTTGTTTTTGTTGCGCTGGATCTGAGATACTATTTCTCCTAGTGCCTGCTTTGAGATCTCAAAATAAACTTGGTTTTTGCTTCTCCACCCTGGTGTGTCAATCAGTGCTACGCACACTGGGCAACGAACCACTGCTGCCTCTTCGGGCCCTTTGGGCCGGCAACACCTGTACGATGGTGCAGGACTACATAAACATATACTAGATACCTTTTAGTTCATGGCAGCAGCATCTACATCGGGGAGTTAGAGCGTATGGCAAATGGCCAACGCTACTGTGATGGGTCCCATGCTTTTGCTTGGTGTGGTGGGTCAGGGCACGAGCCCTGCCCCTATTCTTGGGCTCCACTAGTGCCCTGGAGGGGGAGAGGAGAGCAGGGAAGGGACCCAGGTCTGCCCCTTATTCTGCTCCCAGCTCCTTCAGCTTCACAGGCTTCTTACCCTCTTTCCCCTTGGGCAGGGTTTCTCTCAGTCCTCTGTACTGGGGAAGTCCCTCTGCCCTGCTTGGGCAGGGTCTCCCTTCCCCAGTACTCTGATTCTCTGGTCAACACCAGTACACCTCCAAACTACAGTCAGCTCTCCTTCCCTCCTCCTATCTGACTGAAGCATGGGGGTTTATTAGATCTTGGGCAGGGCCTTAATAGGCTCCAAGTGCTCTAATTAACCTGTAGTAACCTCGCCTTAGTCCACAGGGAAAAAACGGTTACTTACCTCCCATAACTGTTGTTCTTCGATATGTGTTGCTCATGTCCATTCCAATAGGTGTGCGCACACTGCGTGCACGATTGCCAGAAAGCTTTTCCCCTAGCAGTACCCATCGGGTCAGCTGTGTAGACCCCTAGAGTGGTGCCTTTATGGCGGTGTATATATGTCCCAGCTGACCAAGGGCCACCAAGACCTGTTTAGGAGGGTGGCAGTTAACCTTAACCTCCAGGCAGAGGAGGTTACAGAGGACTCGGATCCAATGGTGGACCTCTTCACTCCCGTGGGTCCTTCTAGAGTGGCCTTGCCCCTCATAAGGACAATTCAGAACACCACGAAGGTGCTCTGGCAAACCCCAGCCTCTATACCATCAAGGGCTAAAGGTGTCAAGAGACACTACTTTGTGCCCCAAAAGGGCTATGAGCACCTTTTTATCCACCCCCAGCCAGGGACTCTGGTGGTTGATGCGGCAAACCACAAGGAGCAGCAAGGACAGCCAGGCCCTGCACCTAAGTCACAGGATGCCAAGAAGCTGGATCTCTTTGGCCATAAAGTCTATTCGACTGGTGGGCTCCAGCTTCAAGTAGCGAATCAGCAGGCAGTGCTTGGCCAATACGCTTTTAATTCCTGGAGCTGCTGGCTAAGTTCCAGGAGTTAATCCCGGCCGATTCTCGCAAGGAGTTTGGTTTGCTCCTTAAGGAGGGTAGAATGGTGTCTAGGACCACCCTCCAGGCAGCACTGGATGCGGCAGACTCTGCAGCTCGAACCATGGCCACCACCATTGCAATGAGGCGCAGTGCGTAGCTCCAGGTTTTGGGTATCCCACTGGAGGTCCAGAACACCATACAGGACCTCCCCTTTGACTGAGAGGGCCTGTTCGCTCAAAACAGACACGCGCCTGCATAGCCTAAAGGACTCTTGGGCTACACACCCCAGTGCCTCAGAGAAAGCCCTTTAGACCTCAGCCCCCGTCCCACTTCTACCCTGGGCCTCCTAGATGAGATCCGTCAAGGAGAAGGGGCAGGAATAATAGGAGGCGCCCACTGCAGTCCTCTTTGGGCCAAGGCCAGGGTTCAGCCAAACAGCCCCCTGGCCCCAAGTCTAACCGCCTCGTCCGGCGAGGAGGAAGAAGAGATTACTGGGACGGGGTCTTCCTGCCCCTCTGGTTCTCTGGAGGTTGAGTCAGGTATCTCGGAGCTCCCCGTGACCAGAGGTTCAGGTGCCACCGATGTCGGTGGAGATGGGGCTGCGCTTGCCTGTGGCAGCTCAGCAGCCCTGTCTCACACGGGGTCCTTGGGGTCTACCAGCGATGTCACTGATGGAGGGACACGGGGGGCCGACACTACCGATACTGGCCTGGATCCCTGACCCTGAGCCTAGTGGTAGGCCCAAGGGGTCCAAAAGGGCCATTGTACTGGTCCCTCCCACTGGGGTGGCCAAGTGATGGCTGATGTAAGTTGTTCCACTGGCCTATGGTACCGGGATCGGTCCCAGGACCAGAAGCAATGGTGGCTGCAGCGGGAGACAGAAGATTCAGCATCTGACTCTGACGAGTATTCTTTACCCGACCACAGGGGAGCGGAGCCCGACGGTGTCAACGAGCAGTACTGGGGAGACGGAGATCGGCGCCGCAACATCATGGGCTTCCCCGATGATGAAACAACAGCAGTGCCACCATCGGTGCTGCCATTGGTGCCACGATGGATGTTGGAGCCGCCCATGGTGCTGGGCATGACGATGCAGTCAGTGCCATCACCGGTGTTACTAGCAGTGCCTGAGTTTGTTAAGCCAGACCCCACACCTGCGGGGCCAGGTACTGCGCCGTCATGGCAATGAGGTCTCGAGCTGCCTCATGTGTATCCGGAGTGGAAGGGAGGTCAAACTCTTCCTCCAAATCACCCCGGGTAGGGGAGTCCGTTCTTGCCTGACTCAATGGCTCTGCCACTGGGGCCAGAGTCAACGGCGCCAGTTCTTGAGGACCAGACCAAGGTTGTCCCACTGGAGTCCCTCCTCAGCTTCTTGCCAGGGGAATGTCCCCTGTCTCATTTCTTTTTCTTATGTGGCACTGGGGACTGCGAACAGTGCCACCTGGTGGCACTGGCCTTGCGGGCTGGGGAACGGTGCCGGTGCTCCCTGGTGGAGTCCTTCCTCAATACCAGGACATCCCGCACCGAGGCCAGTGCACTGCGTACCAAGGATGCTGGTGTTGGCTCTGGCTTTGGCTGAAGGGCTGCTCCATCAGGAGGAGCTTCAGACGATAGTCCTGCTCCCTCTTAGGCCTGGTCTACACTACGCGTTTAAACCGATTTTAGCAGCGTTAAACCGATTTAACGCTGCCCCCCTCCACACAAAGAGGCCCTTTATATTGATATAAAGGGCTCTTTAAACCGGTTTCTGTACTCCTCCCCGACGAGAGGAGTAGCGCTGAAATCGGTATTACCATATCGGATTAGGGTTAGTGTGGCTGCAAATCGACAGTATTGGCCTCCGGGCGGTATCCCACAGTGCACCATTGTGACTGCTCTGGACAGCAATCTGAACTCGGATGCACTGGCCAGGTAGACAGGAAAAGCCCCGCGAACTTTTGAATTTCATTTCCTGTTTGCCCTGATCAGAACGGGTGGTGATGCAGTCCCAAATCCAAAAAGAGCTCCAGCATGGACCGTACGGGAGATACTGGATCTGATCGCTGTATGGGGAGGCAAATCTGTTCTATCACAGCTCCGTTACAGAAGACAAAATGCCAAAGCATTTGAAACAATCTCCAGACAGAGGCCACAGCAGGGACTCAGCACAGTGCTGCGTGACAAGTGTAATGGAAAGCCAAAGAATCAAATGGACGCTCATGGAGGGAGGGAGGGGGTACTGAGGACTCCAGCTATCCCACAGTCCCCGCAGTCTCCGAAAAGCATTTGCATTCTTGGCTGGGCTCCAAGTGCCTGAAGGGTCAAAAACATTTTCCCGGGTGTTTCAGGGTGTATGTCGTCAATTTACACCCTTCACCCACCCACCCCCCCGAAAGAAAAGGGAAAAAAATAGTTTCTCGCCTTTTTTCAATGTCACCCTATGTCTACTGCATGCTGCTGGTAGACGGGGTGCTGGAGAGCTAAACAGCAGCATCCTCTCCCCTCCCCTCCCTGGTGGCAGACGGTACAGTACAGAAGGACTGGTATCCGTTCTCGTCATCAGCCCATGAGTGCTCCTGGCTGGCCTCGGTGAGGTGGGCTGGGGGCGCCCGGGTAAAAATAGGAATGACTCCTGGTCATTCCCAGCAGATGGTACAGAATGGCTGGTAACCGTCCTCATCATAGCAACTGGTGGCTGAGCTCCATCAGGCCCCCCCGCCCCATCATGTATAAAGAAAAGATTCTGTACTGCCTGGACTATCGTAGCAGTGGAAGGCTGGTCTCCTCTCCCCACCTACCCTTTAATGTCCTGCCTGGACTATCATAGCAGCTGGAGGCTTCCTCTCCCTCATTTTATCTCACTAAAAAGTCTGTGTTTCTTATTCCTGCATTCTTTATTACTTCATCACACAAATGGGGGGACACTGCCACGGTAGCCCAGGAGGGTTGGGGGAGGAGGGAAACAACAGGTGGGGTTGTTGCAGGGGCACCCCCTAGAATGGCATGCAGCTCATCATTTCTGCGGGATCTCTGACACAGAGCGGCTGTGCTCTCTGGTTCTCTAGCACACTTGCCCCATATTCTAGGCAGGACTGACTCTATTTTTAGACAAAACATAGGAAGGGAATGACCCAGGGGGTCATTCCCATTTTTGCCTATGTGCCCCCAGCTAACAGGATGTTTTCTTCTGTAGGATGCAGGAAGAAGTATAATAAATCAAGACTAATAAAATAGGATAAAAAATAAACTAGGAACTCTTTAGATTAGAATATATTTAAATATTGGAGATTTTATACTTACACACTATTTGAAATGTCTAATTACACAAAAAAGAATTACCTTTTTAGTAGCTTCAAGTTCTGCTACGTAATGCTGAAGAATAAGTCCAACAGTATGTGCTATTTCCTGCTGAAGACATGGCATATTCAGCTTCTGAAACCTATATTAGATTATAATCAAATTCAAGAAATTAGAGTGATTTCCTTTAAATAATGTTTCTGCAGAACTAATAACCTAGGATGGAACATTGGGATATATAAAGTTATATGAGCACTATGCAAAAACTAGAGTGTGACAAAAACAATTGCTCAAAGGATAAATCCTAGCCAAACCTGTCTGAGATTATCATTAAACTAAGAAACAGAGGAATGTTTAAAATATGCTAGAAAACCAGTATTCATCCATGGGCTTTCAAAGTCTGCATGGTCCATAAAGACACAAATACATTGTACTAGACTAGGTCATTCATTTTTAAATTAACATTACTACTTAAAAATATTTTGTAAGCATAATTTCCATTACCTTTGAAGTAGCTGAACTGAATGCTGTGAAGACAAAATTCTTCCAAAACAAGTGTTCATAAATGTCTGTATCTGCACCTAAGACAAATATGAGTATTTCCAGCTATATTAAATTTTATGGATGTGACTAATGACTAGTAATTTACATATTTCTGTATTAATTTACTATAGCTTTCCTACATGTTTAATAAGAGTATTTTACAAAAAATATACCTTCTTAATGTAATAAAAAGACACAGAAAGACCACTATGACAATCTAGAAAGAGAAAACAAGGAAGATGAAGACAAGAAATCATGGCTGTTTCTATGTTGTTTCAAATCATATATATTTGCATGTTCAACATATACATAATTGTCTCTGAATATTTTCTCTGAGTATTTACTGATAGCAGAAATTGTAACAACAGTTACTCCAAAGGTGAGTTATTAATAAAATAGATCTCAACTCCTTGGTCCATGCTCCTAATGTGTGACTGGAAGTGCAACATAGGGTCTTCTGGACCCCAGAGCTCAGATCCTGAAGACTGCTAAGACTCAAGGCCCACAAAGCCAAAGCCAAGTTTATTAGCAATAATAACAGCAAAACGAGACATAACCCATACATCCAAACTGAGCTCCCTTATTAAACCCATTACTGCAGTACCTATAAGTCTTACCTACACCAAAACTCTGGTAACTTTGTTATATATCATTGGGAGGGCATGCAACCTGCCCTGATCTTAAAGAGATGGCACCCTATCAACGAAGGTAATTCTAGTAGTTGGAATTCTAAAGCCATTAAACCTTCCTAAGGAGAGGCAGAGCAACTCCACTAGCTGTGATAAGCAATGAACCCCTTTAAGTGCTGTGATCACTCAGCCAACAACGTGCACGGACATACCCAGCAAAATTGCATGAATGCTCTCTAAGCCACTCATGAACTATACAGAGAGAGACACCAGCAAACCCCCCAACCCTTGCACCCCAGAAATATACCATTTTATGCTGCTCAAGACCTTCTCTTGAACAATGCAAGCTCATTAATTAGTTCACCACTTCATCAAAGGATAGTGAACATGCACCAGCCTTTGTAATCTGAGCAGATTCCTCAAGCACTTTAAATAAACTCACTGGTAAGCATAAAACATTAAAATAAGCTTATTAACGACAGAAAGATAGATTTTAAGTGATTATAAGTGCTAGGTGTAAAGGACAGAGATGGTTACATGAAAAATAAAAAATAAAAAAGTTTAGAATTTAGACTGCTATATCAGACTAAGCAAGATTCGAATCAAGCAGTTTTTCTATGTGTTCTAAGCAAGTCACAGTTATTAATACACAGGCTGAATTCCCTGCTCAGTCTGGGACCAAACTCCACACTTCAAAGTCTTTTTCTTCCCAGTGTTTTTGTTGCCTTCAGAGTAGATGTGGGAGGGGAAAGGTCCTGGCTGATGTTACAGACTCCAATTTATGCCGCCCAATCCATGCGCATGGAAAGATACTGTCTCAAACATAAGAGTCAGGGGTCGTATGTTCTATGTGCCCTGCTGAGACACCAGGCCTCCATTGTCTATGTGCTTCGGTAGGGATCCAGTGGAAGAGTGGATTCTCCTTAATGGGCCATCAACCCCTGGCTGGCTAGTCCTAATGTAAATCTGTCTTGGGGATGTTAGTTGCTCCCTTGTTGCCACCAAAAGGCCAGCTGTGGGCATCTCAGACTCAAAACATATTTCAGTAACACACAGAGCAAAACTTCATAACTTCACATACAACGGTAACACATTATTCAACAAGATAGTAATGTTCAAGAGATCATGACTTCTCAAATGACACCTCACAAAGCATAGTGATTGCACATGTCTATTCTACTTAGGTGACTCCCAGTTAGTACTTTTTGGTGGGACCTGGAGTCTACTTAAAAGAGTATTGCAGCACAGCTTTCCCAAAGTCTGAATCAGCTCTGGAGGTAGTGGTGACGGCATAATGCTTGGCAAAAGTATGTACCAAAGACCAGGTTGCTGCTCTACAGATGTCCAATAGAGGTATATTTCTTAAGGAAGCCACTGAAAGAGCCTGGGTTCTCATGGAATGAGCTGAAAGCTTACATGGAAGTAAGGTGTTAGCTACCTCATAACCAAGAGATATGCAAGCAGTTATCCGATTAGAAAGTTTTGAGCTGATATTGCCTTCATTTTCTCTGCACAGGATACAAATAGCTGAGGTGAGGTACTAAAGAACTTCTTCCCATCTATGTAAAAAGAGAGGGCCCATCTGACGTCCAGTGTCTGAAGACTCTCTTCATGCCTATTCATGGCAAATATAGTGCCCATCTTTAAAAAAGGGAAGAAGGAGAATCCGGTAAACTACAGACTGGTCAGCCTCATCTCAGTCCCCGGAAAAATCATGGAGCACGTCCTCAAGGAATCCATTTTGAAACACTTGGTGGAGAGGAAGGTGATCAGGAACAGTCAACATGGATTCACCAAGGGCAAGTCATGCCTGACCAACCTGATTTCCTTCTATGATGAGATAATTGGCTCTGTGAATACGGGGAAAGCAGTGGACCTGATATACCTTGACTTTAGCAAAGCTTTTGATACGGTCTTCCACAGTATTCTTGCCAGCAAGTTAAAAAAGTATGGATTGAATGAATGGACTATAAAGTGGATAGAAAGCTGGCTAGATCGTCAGCCTCAACGGGTAGTGATCAACAGCTCGCTGTCTAGTTGGCAGCCAGTATCAAGCGGAGTGCCCCAGAGGTCTGTCCTGGGGCCGGTTTTGTTCAACATCTTCATTAATGATGTGGATGATGAGATGGATTGCACCCTCAGCAAGTTCACAGACGACACTAAGCTGAGGGGAGAGGTAGATACGTTGGAGGGTAGGGGTAGTGTCCAGAGTGACCTAGACAAATTGGAAGATTGGGCCAAAAGAAATTCGATGAGGTTCAGCAAGGACAAGTGCAGAGTCCTGGACTTATGATAGAAGAATCCCATGCACTGTTACTGGCTGGGGACTGACTGGCTAAGCGGCAGTTCTGCAGAAAAGGACTGGGGATTACAGTGGATGAGAAGCTGGATATGAGTCAACAGTGTGCCCTTATTGCCAAGAAGGCTAATGGCATATTGGGCCGCATTAGTAAGAGCACTGCCAGCAGATCGAAGGAAGTGATTATTCCCCTCTATTCAGCACTGGTGAGGCCACATCTGGAGTACTGTGTCCAGTTTTGGGCCCCCTGCTACAGAAGGGATGTGGACAAATTGGAGGTAAATTGGACAATACAACCCAAACTAATGGCTTTCAATGCCCGTTTGTCTGATGTTATAGTCTCCCATGCTTGATGAAACAGAGAGAAGTAGTGCCCACGTGGAGGAAGGGGGGTTGTGCTTTGCAGCAGAGAAAATCTGGTCATTGGGTGGTCTGGACTCTTGATCGAACCATCAGAACTGGCGCTTGGACAGCTGCAGCAGCACAGGAGCCAGCAAACAGAGCTGTAAACAGGGGCGTTTCAGTGGGAGTTCTGTTGAAGGAGAAGGTTTTTGTATTTTGTGTATTGTATTTTGTAGTTTATATGTGTGGAGGCTGCTAGGGGCAGTGTGCTGGGAGAGGAGCTGAGCCCTGATTGGGGTGGGGGAGTGGGCTTCTCTGCTAGGGGTCCTATAAAGGTAGCCAGCCAGTCAGGCAGCGGCATAGACAGCTGCAGCAGCACAGGAGCCAGCAAACAGAGCTGTAAACAAGGGAGTTTCAGTGGGAGTTTGCGGGGGAGACTAAGGCCTTGTCTACACTACAAGACTATTTCGAATCAACTTAGTTCGAATTTGTGGATTCGACCTTATGAAGTCGAATTTGTGTATCCATACTAAATACACTAATTTGAATTTCTGAGTCCACATTCACGGGGCCAGCGTCGACTTTGGAAGCGGTGCACTGTGGGAAGCTATCCCACAGTTCCCGCAGTCCCCGCTGCCCATTGGAATGCTGGGTAGAGCTCGCAATGCCTGCTGGGGGAAAAATGTGTCGAGGGTGGTTTTGGGTAACTGTCATCATTCAACCGTCACTCACAAACGCCCTCCCTCCCTGAAAGCGCCGGCGGGAAATCTGTTCGCGCACTTTTCTGGTCAGTGACAGCGCGGACGCCACAGCACTGCGAGCATGGAGCCCACTGCGATCATCGCTGCACTTATGGCCGTTGTCAACTCCTCGCACCTTATCGTCCACCTCTGCAACAGTCAGCTGCTGAGAAATCGGGCGAGGAGGCTCCGGCAGCGCGGTGAGGAGAGTGGCGCAGACCTCTCAGAAAGCAGGGTACGCCGAGCAGTGGAGATCATGGTGGCAATGGGTCAAGTTCATGCTGTGGAACGGAGATTCTGGGCCCGGGAAACAAGCACGGACTGGTGGGACCGCATAGTGCTGCAGGTCTGGGATGACACAGAGTGGCTGCGAAACTTCAGGATGCGTAAGGGCACTTTCCTTGAACTGTGTTACTTGCTGTCCTCTGCCCTGAAGCGCCAGGACACCCGGATGCGAGCAGCCCTGAGTGTGCAGAAGCGAGTGGCCATAGCCCTCTGGAAACTTGCCACGCCAGACAGCTACCGGTCAGTAGCGAACCACTTTGGCGTGGGCAAATCTACCGTGGGGGTTGCTGTGATGTAAGTAGCCCACGCAATCGTTGAGCAACTGCTCTCAAAGGTGGTGACCCTGGGAAACGTCCAGGTTGTCATAGACGGCTTCGCCGCGATGGGATTCCCAAACTGCGGTGGGGCTATAGATGGGACTCACATCCCTATCCTGGCACCGGCCCACCAGGCCAGCGATTACATTAACCGAAAGGGCTACTTTTCCATGGTGCTGCAAGGACTGGTGGACCATAGGGGACGTTTTACCAACATCAACGTCGGGTGGGCGGGCAAGGTTCATGACGCGCGTGTGTTCAGGAGCTCTGGTCTCTTTAGACTCCTCCAGGCAGGTACTTTCTTCCCGGACCACAAAATAACGGTTGGGGATGTGCAGATGCCTACAGTGATCCTCGGGGACCCAGCCTACCCGCTAATGCCCTGGCTCATGAAGCCCTATACAGGCGCCCTGGACAGAGAGAAGGAACTCTTCAACTACCGGCTGAGCAAGTGCAGAATGGTGGTGGAGTGTGCTTTCGGACGTCTCAAGGGGAGATGGCGGAGCTTACTCACTCGCTCGGACATCAGCGAAAAGAATATCCCCGTAGTTATTGCTGCATGCTGTGTGCTGCACAATCTGTGTGAGAGCAAGGGCGAGGCCTTTTTGTCCGGATGGGAGGTTGAGGCAAATCGCCTGGCTGCAGTTTACGCTCAGCCAGACACCCGTGCCGAGAGAATATCCCAGCGGGAAGCGCTCTGTATCCGGGAGGCTTTGAAAGCAAGTTTCCTTGGAGAGCAGGGTAACCTATGACTCTCCACTTGCTTTCAAGAGAAACTGACCCTGGGCCTGTGTCAGTTTGTGTCGATTTGGATCTGCGGCTACATGCCGCGTTCTCCAAGTTTCCCCCACTTCCAAAGCACGTTTTTAAGCAAATTAATTGTTACACTCATTATTAATAAATCTTTCTTTTACTTTGCATTTCTGTTCTGGTGTTGAGACATGGACGCATACTGTGCTGGGCACGGTGTGCACTGACGTACAGACCGCTTCCTCCATAGAGGACTGACATCCTCCTGCTCCTACATAGGTCTCTGGGGTGGGGGACGGATGACAGTGGTTCTGCATGAAGGGGAGGGTTTGCAGGAAGGGGCGAGTGGTGCCTTCTTTGCATAGGGGTTTGGATGACGGCAGTGGGCTGCGGGTTTCTGCGTGGGAAGGGGTGATGGGTGTGGGAGAAGGGTGACTATCTGTCCGTGGATGAGGGCTCTTGTTGGGGCTCAGGGCAGCGGATAGGCTCGTGGATCCGTTGCAAGTGCATCGTAAGGGCAGCCTGCCTTCACAGTAATGGCGTGGCAGGCGCTAGGACCCTGGACAAGCATACACATTACGAAATGATCAGGGGCAGCATACACAACACAGAATGACCCTGGTGCCTACTGACTGCAGTGTGTGTGTGCCCCGCAGTTGATCCTTTCCCCAAGTCTGTACCCTGGTACTGTAGGCTATACCGTGCAAGTATGAAACCCCTGTCCACCCCATACACCGAAAAATCCTCTGACAGGAAAGACATGACGGAAACAGTGATTAACAGCAAACATCTTTTATTAATCTAATAAACAGTGGGGGGATGAACCTTGGATTTGGGACTGGCTGAGCCTATAAGGGAAGCACTTCTACAAATTTCTAACGTGAGAAGTGCGGGGTACACGGCCGCTCTGCTCTGGTTCAGTGACAGTTCTCACGGCCTCTACCACCCCTCCGTCTTGTACTTTTGGGTGAGGGGGGGCCAGGACTTCTTGGCTGGGGAGGGCGATTGCAGAGACACTGCAGGGGGGCCCTGTCCTCCAGCCTGCGGTCCTGCAGGACATCAACAAGGCGACGAAGCGTGTCCGTTTGTTCCTTCATGAGACCAAGCAGCGTTTGGGTGGTCTGCTGGTCTTCCTGCCGCCACCTATCCTCACGTTCCATGAGTGTGCGATGCTGCTCACATAGGGTCTCCCTCCAGTGTTTCTGCTCTGCAGCCTCTGCTCGGGAGCAGGCCATCAGTTCAGCGAACATGTCGTCCCTAGTCTTCTTCTTTCGCCGTCTAATCATTGCCAGTCTCTGCGAGGGGGATGCCGGGGCAGTCCGGGAAGGAGCCGAAGCTGTGTGATGGGGAAAGTTAGTGATTTCCTTGTACAGATACATTTTGGCGAACAGTGAACACCGTCTAGTCAATTTCTATGAAGAAGACCGTACCGGACAACAAGTGTCACGTGGTCTCCAGAGAAGCACAACATTTTGGCCTACGCTCTGATTGGCTGCGCCATTGCACAGGAGAGCGGAGAAGTCGGGAGAGATAGCAGAATCCCTCTAGCAGAGAGTCCTGGTAAGCCTTACAGTACATTATGCTTATCAGTTAACGGATAGCTGTGCCGTCGTGCTAAAGGCAATCTGGAAATCAGATACTATGACCCTTTTGCAGCCACTCCCGACACTGCAGGGGAAAGATCAATGTATGCTTTTCCTGTGTGGCCTACAGCACGTGGCTGCTAAGCGCGGGGCTTTGTTATGCAAAGTATAAGTAAACCATTAAGAACAGTAACTATTCGCTAATTGCCCTAATTAGATGCAGCACTTCAGTAACGAGATTACCCTGAGGCGTGTCTCTCGAGTGCAGAAAGAAAGGATGTTAAGGGAAGCACTTCACCGACCGGGACCCTACGCGGCCATGCTGGTAGAGGCGATGGTTCCCCTGTATCTGAGGATGTCGTGGCGTGGAAGAGTGAGCTTCACCGGAGGACCAAATAAGGCACCTCTTCCTCGAAACCTCCTGCGGAGGGTATTTGAGGAACTGTTTGAAGCATTTGTGGAATTGTCCATGGAGGACTATTGTTCCATCCCAATCTGTGTAGACCTACTGTTCGTTTAGTTTCCCTTTAAAAACTTTTAGATATAGTATTTATAGATAGAATTTATATTTTTGGTATACATGTTTTCGAGCAAATAAATATTTTCTTGTTTATACGACTTACCGCCTGATCCTTCCCCTGACTCTGAGTCCGGGTTCACGGCCGGTGAGGGTTGGTAGGGGATCTCTGTGAGGGTGAGGAACAGATCCTGGCTGTCAGGGAAAGCGGCATTGTGTTCGCTGTCGCCTGCGCCTTCCTCCACGGACCCTTCGTCGTCTTGCCCATCGGCGAACATCGAGTAGGAACTGTCCTGGCTCACTATGCCATCCACTGAGTCCACGGTCACTGGTGGGACAGTGGTGGCAGACCCACCGAGAATGGCATGCAGTGCCTCGTAGAAGCGGCATGTCTGGGGCTGTGCTCCGGAGCGTCCGTTTGCCGCTCTGACTTTTTGATAGCCTTGCCTCAGGTCCTTGACTTTCACGCGGCACTGCATCGCATCCCGGCTGTATCCTTTCTGTGTCATGGCTTGGGAGACCTTCTCGAAGGTCTTTGCATTACGCTTGTTGGAGCGCAGCTCCGACAGCACAGACTCCTCGCCCCACACAGCGATCAGATCCTGGACTTCCCGGTCTGTCCATGCTGGGGATCTCTTTCTATTCTTGCATTGGGCTGACTCCTCTGCTGGAGAGCTCTGCATCGTTGCAGGTGCCGCGGAGCTCGCCCCGATGTCAAAGCAAGAAATGAGATTCTAACTGTCCAGACAGGAAAAGGATTTCAAATTTTCCCGGGTCATTTCCTGTGTGGCTGCTCAGAACATCCAAGCTCGGACTGCTGTCCAGAGCGTCAACAGAGTGGTGCACTGTGGGATAGCTCCCGGAGCTACTAAGTTCGATTTGCATCCACACCTAGCCTAATTCGAGCTAGCAAGTGCGAATTTAGCGTTACTCCACCTGTCGGGGTGGAGTACCAAATTCGAACTAAGGAGCCCCCTAGTTCGAATTAAATGGCTTCCTGGTGTGGACGGTTGAGCGATTAGTTCGAATTAACGCTGCTAAATTCGATTTAAGATCCTAGTGTAGACCAGGCCTAAGAGACCTAGGCAGAGGAATAGACAGGCTAGTGAAGGGAGTGGGTGGTGTTCTGCCGGTGTTCTGGTGCCTGTTGGGGGTTTGTTTTGCTGTAGGTGGTGGTGGTTTGCTTTGGTTTGTGTTTCCTGGACTAGCAGGTGTTAGGTGGGAAGGCTATGTCCTATACAGAGGCAGCAGTGAAAGACACAATGAGGATGACTGGATGTGGAAGCTGCATCACGTACATGATCCTGGAGGGGGTACCTGAAAAGAGTTTCATCTGAGTGAAGTGCCGCCTGATAGAGCTCATGGAAGAAAAGATCCGAGGACTGGAGATGCAGGTGGAAACTCTGGTCGAGTTTAGAAGGGGGTTCGAGTGGATGATGGAGCAAAGACATGAGGAGGCTGAAGGGAAAAGCTCAGACTTGCAGATGGAAGCAGGACCAAAGAATTCTGAGGGGAGACTGCTGGGTGAGGAAAGTGGACGGTGGAAGCATGTGACTAAGAGAACCAGGCAGAGGAAAAGACGGACCAATGAAGGAGAAATAGAACTCAGGAACAGGTTTGCAGAGTTGGAAAATGAAGAAGGGGCACAGCAGGTGGTCGCTGAAGGTGAGAGGGCAAGGAAGAAGAGAAGAGCAGCTAGTCCTATAGGAAGAGACGAAGAGTCAATGGAGACAACACCAAATATGAGCCCCAGGAGGATACTGGATGGGTTGCGGAGCATTGCAAGGGACAATAGAAATCGGGAGGACTTGCAGCCAGAGGGAACAGGGCATAGACTGGAGAATCGCACTGTCACCAGGAAAAGGCAGGTCTACGTGATTGGGGACTCCTTACTGAGAAGAATAGACAGGCCTGTAACTAGAGCTGATCCAGAGAACAGAAGAGTGTGCTGTCTGCCGGGTGCTAAAATATGGGATGTGGACCTGAGGCTGAAAAGGATCCTAATGGGAGCGGGAAAGAATCCGCTGATTGTCCTTCATGTGGGAACAAATGATATGGCTAGATTCTCGCTGGAACATATCACGGGAGACTATGCCAGACTGGGGAAGATGCTTAAGGAAATCGAGGCTCAGGTAATCTTCAGTGGGATTCTGCCTGTTCCTAGAGAAGGGCAACAAAGGTGTGACAAGATTATGGCGATCAACAGATGACTCAGACAGTGGTGCTATAAGGAGGGCTTTGGGATGTATGGCCACTGGGAAGCATTCATGGACAGAGGACTGTTCTCTCGGGATGGACTTCACCTGAGTAAGGAGGAAATAGACTTCTAGGATGGAGGCTGGCACAACTGATTAAGAGAGCTTTAAACTAGAAATTTGGGGGAGATGGTTGGGAGATGTCCAGGTAATCTCCATGCTGGAATTTAACATTGAGAGGGAAGAAAACAAATTAAGAAAGGATACAGCCATCGGTAGGAGACTGGACATAAGGAGGAAGGGTAGTGTAGATACCAGTCTAATAGGTGATACTGGTGGTAGAATGTCTGTGCCTAATTGGGTAAAGAATGTCAGTGAAGCCAAACGGCAAAAATTAAGATGTTTGTACACGAATGCAAGGAGCCTAGGTAACAAAATGGAGGAACTAGAGCTACTGGTGCAGGAAGTGAAACCGGATATTATAGGGATAACAGAAACATGGTGGAATAGTAGTCATGACTGGAGTACAGGTATTGAAGGCTATGTGCTGTTTAGGAAAGACACAAATAAAGGCAAAGGTGGTGGAGTAGCATTGTATATCAATGATGAGGTAAACTGTAAAGAAATAAGAAGTGATGGAATGGATAAGAGAGAGTCTGTCTGGGCAAAAATCACATTGGGAAAGAAAGCTACTAGAGCCTCCTCTGAGATAGTTCTTGGGGTATTCACCCACGAAAGCTCATGCTGCAAAACGTGTGTTAGTCTATAAGATGCCACAGGATTCTTTGCTGCTTCTACAGAACCAGACTAACACGGCTACCCCTCTGATTCTTGGGGTGTGCTACAGACCGCCAGGATCTGATTTGGATACGGCTAGACACCTCTTTAATGTTTTTAATGAAGTAAACACTAATGGGAATTGTGTGATCATGGGAGACTTTAACTTCCCAGATATAGACAGGAGAACAAGTGCTAGTAATAATAATAGGGCTCAGATTTTTCTGGATGAAATAGCTGATGGATTCCTTCACCAAGTAGTTGAAGAACCAACAAGAGGGGATACCATTTTAGATTTGGTTTTGGTGAGTAGTGAGGACCTCATAGAAGAAATGGTTGTAGGGGACAACCTTGGTTCGAGTGATCATGAGCTAATTCAGTTCAAATTAGATGGAAGGATAAACAAAAATAGATCTGGGACTAGGGTTTTTTATTTCAAAAGAGCTAACTTTAAAGAATTAAGGAAATTAGTTAAGGAAGTGGATTGGACTGAAGAACTTGGGGATCTAAAGGCGGAGGAGGCCTGGCATTACTTCAAGTCAAAGTTGCAGAAACTATCAGAAGCCTGCATCCCAAAAAAGGGGAAAAAATTCATAAGCAGGAGTTGTAGACCAAGCTGGATGAGCACGCATCTCAGAGAGGTGATTAAGAAAAAGCAGAAAGCCTACAAGGATTGGAAGATGGGAGGGATTAGCAAGGAAAGCTACCTTATTGAGGTCAAAACATGTAGAGATAAAGTGAGAAAGGCCAAAAGCCATGTAGAGTTGGACCTTGCAAAGGGAATTAAAACCAATAGTAAAAGGTTCTATAGCCATATAAATAAGAAGAAAACAAAGAAAGAAGAAGTGGGACCGCTAAACACTGAGGATGGAGTGGAGGTTAAGGATAATCTAGGCATGGGCCAATATCTAAACAAATACTTTGCCTCAGTCTTTAATGAGGCTAATGAGGAGCTTAGGGATAATGGTAGGATGACAAATGGGAATGAGGATATGGAGTGTGGCAAAATACCTGCCCCTCTGTTAGTTAGCTCAGTCCTTCCCAGCCTCAGAGGCACAGGCTAGGGCACAAGGGAAAAAAAAAACCCTTCTCAATCTCACAAGGCCGGGCTGATTTCTTCTCAGCCAGCCCCCTAGCTCTAGTTTCTTCTCCCCCCCTGGGGAGAATGCCCTCCGTCCTGCAGTGAGTCTCAGAGTTCAGCTGTCCCTCCTTGCTGGCAGCTGCCCTGCTTCTCCCATCCTCCTTGTCAGGGAGGGTTTAAAAAGGTCTCTAGCAACTGGGGCCAGCTGAACCTGATTAGTTTCTTCCTAACCCCTGCCCCAGCTGAACCTTATTTTGCTGGCTAAGCCTTCCGGGCTAATTGTTACCCCTCTCCAGGTAGCTAATTGGCCTGAATTTGCCACATATCCCCCCCCCCCTGCTCAACACTACGGGGTTGGGCCACTTGGGTCGGAAAACAATGTACCCTTGACAGGCCATCCGCATTGCCATGTTGAGTCCCGGACCGGTGCCGAACCGTGAAGTGGAAGGGCTGAAGCGACAGGAACCATCTCGTCACTCGCGCGTTCTTGTCCTTGTTCTGGTGCATCCATTGCAACGGGGCATGGTCCGTGACTAGGGCAAATCTCCGTCCCAGTAAATAATAGCGGAGGCTTTCTACGGCCCACTTTACCGCCAGACATTCCTTCTCCACGATGGCGTACTTCCGTTCTCTAGGCAGGAGCTTTCTACTGAGGTAGAGGACGGGGTGTTCGTCATCTCTGACCATTTGGGAAAGCACCGCCCCCAGGCCTACTTCCGAGGCGTCCGTCTGTAGGACGAACTCCTGCCCCCAGTCTGGGGCTACTAGGACAGGGTCCGTGCAGAGGGCCGTTCGTAGATCCACAAAAGCGGCTTCGGCCGCAGCAGACCATTTCACTATGTCCGGGCCCCGAGCCCTGGTCAGGTCCGTTAAGGGGCATGCCCTGGTGGCAAAGTGGGGAATGAACCGCCTATAGTACCCCACGAGTCCCAGGAATGCTCGGACCTGCTTTTTCCGCAGTGGCCGGGGCCACTTCAGTATGGCGTCTAGCTTGTTGAGTTGGGGCCTCACCACGCCCCTCCCCACTACATACCCCAGGTATTTGGCTTCAGCTAACCCGATCGAACACTTGGAGGGATTCGCGGTCAGTCCGGCCTTTCTCAGGGTATCTAGGACTGCCTCTACCTTTCCGAGATGCGTCTCCCAGTCGGGGCTATATATGATGACATCATCAAGATAGGCAGCAGCGTACTCCCTATGGGTCCGTAACAGCTTATCCATTAGCCGCTGGAAGGTAGCGGGGGCCCCATGTAATCCAAAGGGAAGAACGGTGTATTGATATAGTCCTTCCGGGGTTGCAAAGGCCGTCTTCTCCTTGTCGGTCTTCGCCAGGGGGATCTGCCAATAGCCCTTGGTAAGGTCCAGGGTAGACATGAACCGGGCCTTTCCCAATCTGTCGATCAGTTCGTCGATCCTGGGTAAGGGGTAGGCGTCAAATCGGGATACCTCGTTCAGCTTGCGGAAGTCGTTGCAGAACCTCATACTGCCGTCTGGCTTCGGCACCAGAACCACGGGACTGGACCACTGGCTATGAGACTCTTCAATAACCCCTAGGGCCAGCATCTTCCTGACCTCTTTCCGAATTTCCTCTCTTTTGGCCTCCGGGATCCGGTATGGCTTGACGTGCACCTTCACCCCGGGCTCTGTGAAGATGTGATGGTGAACTTCCGTAGTTCTACCGGGCTTCTCCGAGAACACGTCTTGGTTGCGTTTGACCAGGCTGACCGCCTCGGATCGTTGTTCCGGGGTCAGCTCCAGGGATATTCCCACCTGGTTGGGCTGATCGTCTTTAGGGGTGGCGCCCCCAACACCGTTACCAGGGTTTCTCTATCCTGCCAGGGTTTCAGCAGATTTATGTGATAGATCTGCTCCAGCTTCCGGCGACCTGGCTGCCGGACCTTGTAGTTAACTTCCCCTACTGCCTCAATTACCTCATAGGGTCCCTGCCATCTGGCCAGGAGCTTGCTCTCTGCTGTGGGTATGAGCACCATCACCCGGTCCCCCACCTGGAACTTCCGGGCCTTTGCTTGACGGTTGTAGTAGGTCCGTTGTGCCCCTTGGGCCTTCTCCATGTGTTCGCGTACTAGGGGGGTGACCCTGGCGATTCGGTCTCTCATTTGTAGCACATGTTCCACAATGTTTCTCCCCGGGTTTGGCTGCTCTTCCCAGTCTTCTTTAGCCAGGTCCAGTATGCCCCTGGGGTGCCGGCCATATAACAGCTCGAAGGGGGAGAATCCCGTGGAGGCCTGAGGAACTTCCCGGACGGCAAACAGCACGTATGGTAGCAGGGTGTCCCAGTCTTTTCCATCGCAGCTGATCACCTTCCGCAACATGTTTTTCAACGTCTTGTTAAAGCGTTCAACGAGGCCATCGGTCTGGGGGTGGTAGACCGACGTTCGGAGGGTCCGTATGTGGAGCAGGTCACACAAGTCCTTCATCAGCTTGGAAACAAAGGGGGTCCCTTGGTCTGTCAGGATCTCCCTAGGTATCCCTACTCTGGAGAATATCTGGACTAATTCTTTGGCTATGGACTTGGACATGGTATTCCGCAGGGGGATGGCCTCGGGGTATCGGGTGGCATAATCCAATACTACTAGGATGTACCGATGGCCCCGGGCTGACTTTTCTAATGGCCCCACTATGTCCATAGCTATACGCTCGAACGGGATCTCAATAATCGGTAGAGGGACCAGAGGGGCCCGTAAGTATGGTCGGGGCCCATGTAGTTGGCACTCCGGACAGGAGGAACAATACTGCCGGACAGCTGCATAAATGCCAGGCCAAAAAAATCTCTGTAGAACCCGGTCGAGGGTCTTATCCATCCCTAGATGGGCCCCGAACAGATGACTGTGGGCCAGGTCCATTACCGCCCTTTGATGCTTCCGGGGGACCAAGAGTTGTTCGATGACTCGCTCTTGGACCCGGACTACTCTATACAGCAAATCCTTTTTAATCATGTAATACGGTCCTGGTCCCTTAGCTCTTCCCTCCACCGGGACCCCATTCACCTCGACTACTTCTTTAAAAATGTTGTGGTATAGGGGATCATTGGCCTGATCCTGACCAAAAGTCCCACGTGCGGCCCCTATGGGCCCCATTTCGGGGGGGGGGGGGTCCTCCTCCCCCTCCCCCTCAGAGATAGCCTTCGGGGAACCCGGCCCAACAAATGGGCTGGAGTCGGCTGGCCTGGCCCCGCTACCAGCTACGCCCCTTCTTTCCCCCGCCAATGTAGGCGTCAGGTACCGGGTCAGGATCCTCGTCCCCCTCCTTTTGTCGGCCCTCCGTTCCCTCCGAGGTTTCCTGGGCTTCCCCGGTGGGGAGAACACATCCTGGCCAAACTCGTGGAAAGCGGGGAGAGGGTCCCCTATCTGGGCCACCCCTGGGGCTCCAGGGTTCTCCCACCCTTCCTCCTCTTTCCCGGGGAGTAGGCCATCAAATCCCGGGAAGTCTCGTCCGATAAGGACAGGGTAAGGGAGTTTCGGAACGACTCCTACCGTCACCTCGGTGGGGTTTCCGAGCACCTCAATGCGTACAGGGACGGTCGGGTAGTAGCCGACATCCCCATGTACACAGGATATTCCCGAGCGCTTGGCCTGGGATAGTTGGCCCGGCCTGACCAGCTTCCCAGAGACCAGCGTAATCGCACTGCCTGAGTCTATTAATGCTGTGGTCCCTATCCCGTTCAGCTTAACGGGCCGAGTGTATCTATGAGGGACCATCGTGTCCCCGACCAGACTGATTAGCCCGCACGGTCCCCCTATTTCCCCTAGTTCGCACTGCATAGGCTCCCCAAGGTTAGGGCATTGGGCAGCAATGTGCCCTAGTTCACCACAGGCATAACATCGGTACCCCCCCTTGGGCAGCCCCCTATTTTTCGGGCTGCTGGGACGCATTCCCGGAGCCCTTCTTCCCCAGTCCTCCAGTCTTTCCGGGACTGCCGGTGGTTCCTTCACCTCCTGCCTCCCCTCCATTTTCCGGCCCGGGGCTAGGGCGAACGGGGGCCTCGGTGTAGAGGCTGGCCTCCGATATTGGCGCCTCCCTCCCCCGGGGGTCTGAGATAGTTCTTGGGCTGCCAAGTGTCTCTCCACGAGAGCAACCAGATCATCATAAGAGGAGGGGTCGTTTTGGCAGACCCACCCCCGTATGTCCGGCGGCAACCGTCTCATGTATCTGTCCAATACCAGGAGTTCTAATACCTTCTCCGGCCCATGGGCTTCGGGGCGGAGCCACTTCCGAGCAAGGAGTATCAGATCGAATAGCTGGGACCTCGGGGGTTTGTCCTCCCGGTACTTCCACTCGTGGAAGCACTGGGCCCTTATGGCAGGCGTCAGGCCTGCCCTCGCCAGGATCTCCGCCTTCAGCCGAGAGTAATCCATGGCTGCTTCCGCGGGCATGTCAAAGTAGGCTTTCTGGGCCTCCCCGCATAGAAATGGAGCCAGCAGACCGGCCCACTGGTCCTGTGGCCAGGCCTCCCGCCGGGCCGTCCTCTCGAACGCAAGGAGATATGCCTCTACATCGTCCTCTGGTATCATCTTCTGCAAGAAGTTGCTTGCCCGTAGCGGTCGGGTCCCCTGGGCCCCCTGCGTCATTGTGGTCAGGGCCTTCAACTGGTTCACTACCTCGGTCAGGTTTGCCCGATCTTGGGCTGCCTGGCTCATCAACAGCTGGTTGGTCTCCTGTTGCACCCGTACGGACTCCCGCTGGGCAGCCACCTGCACTCTGGTAGCCTCTTGTTGGGCCGCAGTGGCCTGTATCAGTGCCTTCAGCACATCCTCCATTTTAGAGAAAAAAAAAATTTTTTTTTTTTTTTTTGGTGGTCTTCACCCTGCCTAGTTACGGCTTGCCATGGAGCCTCACCCACTAGGCGATCCCACTCCTGACACCACGTGTGGCAAAATACCTGCCCCTCTGTTAGTTAGCTCAGTCCTTCCCAGCCTCAGAGGCACAGGCTAGGGCACAAGGGAAAAAAAAAACCCTTCTCAATCTCACAAGGCCGGGCTGATTTCTTCTCAGCCAGCCCCCTAGCTCTAGTTTCTTCTCCCCCCCTGGGGAGAATGCCCTCCGTCCTGCAGTGAGTCTCAGAGTTCAGCTGTCCCTCCTTGCTGGCAGCTGCCCTACTTCTCCCATCCTCCTTGTCAGGGAGGGTTTAAAAAGGTCTCTAGCAACTGGGGCCAGCTGGACCTGATTAGTTTCTTCCTAACCCCTGCCCCAGCTGAACCTTATTTTGCTGGCTAAGCCTTCCGGGCTAATTGTTACCCCTCTCCAGGTAGCTAATTGGCCTGAATTTGCCACAGGAGGTAGATATTACCACATCGGAGGTAGAAGCCAAACTCAAACAGCTTAATGGGACGAAATCGGAGGGCCCAGATAATCTTCATCCAAGAATATTAAAGGAACTGGCTCAAGAAATTGCAAGCCCATTAGCAAGAATTTTTAATGAATCAGTAAACTCAGGGGTTGTACCGTACGACTGGAGAATTGCTAACATAGTTACTATTTTTAAGAAAGGGAAAAAAAGTGATCCAAGTAACTATAGGCCTGTTAGTTTGACATCTGTAGTATGCAGGAAAAAATTTTGAAGGAGGAAGTAGTTAAGGACATTGAGCTCAATGGTAATTGGGACAAAATACAACATGGTTTTACAAAAGGTACATCATGCCAAACCAACCTGATCTCCTTCTTTGAGAAGGTAACAGATTTTTTGGACAAAGGAAACGGAGGGAATCTAATTTACCTCGATTTCAGTAAGGCATTTGATACGGTTCCACATGGGGAATTATTAGCTAAATTGGAAAAGATGGGGATCAATATGAAAATTGAAAGGTGGATAAGGAACTGGTTAAAGGGGAGACTACAATGGGTCATACTGAAAGGTGAACTGTCAGGTTGGAAGGAGGTTACTAGTGGAGTTCCTCAGGGATTGGTTTTGGGACCAATCTTATTTAATCTTTTTATTACTGACCTTGGCACAAAAAGTCGGAATGTGCTAATAAAGTTTGCAGATGACACAAAGCTGGGAGGTATTGCTAACATAGAGAAGGACTGGGATATCATACAGGAAGAACTGGATGACCTTGTAAACTGGAGTAATGGTAATAGGATGAAATTTAATAGTGAAAAGTGCAAGGTCATGCATTTAGGGATTAATAACAAGAATTTTGGTTATAAATTGGGGACACATCAGTTGGAAGTAACAGAGGAGGAGAAGGACCCTGGAGTATTGGTTGATCACAGGATGACTAAGAGCCACCAATGTGATATGGCCATGAAAAAAGCTAATGCGGTTTTAGGATGCATCAGGTGAGGTATTTCCAGTTAGTACCGTTATACAAGTCACTGAGGAGACCTCATCTGGAATACTGTGTGCAGTTCTGGTCTCCCATGTTTAAGAAGGATGAATTCAAACTGGAACAGCAGAGAGAAGGGCTACTAGGATGATCCAAGGAATGGAAAACCTGTCTTATGAAAGGAGACTGAAAGAGCTTGGCTTGTTTAGCCTAACCAAAAGAAGGCTGAGGGGAGATATGATTGCTCTTTATAAATATATCAGAGGGATAAATATCAGGGAGGGAGAAGAATTATTTAATCTTAGTACCAATGTGGACACAAGAACAAATGGATATAAACTGGACACTAGGAAGTTTAGACTTGAAATTAGATGAAGGTTTCTAATCATAAGAGGAGTGAAGTTCTGGAACAGCCTTCCAAGGGGAGTAGTGGGGGTAAAAGACATATCTGGCTTCAAGACTAAGCTTGATAAGTTTATGGAGGGGATGGTATGATGGGATAGCCTAATTTTGGCAATTAATTGATCTTTGATTATTAGCAGGTAAATATGCCCAATGGTCTGTGATGGGATGTTAGATGGGGTGGGATCTGAGTTACTACAGAGAATTCTTTCCTGGGTGCTGGCTGGTGAGTCTTGCCCACATGCTCAGGGTTTAACCGGTCGCCATATTTGGGGTCAGGAAGGAATTTTCCTCCAGGGAAGATTTGCAGAGGCCCTGGAGGTTTTTCGCCTTCCTCTGCAGCATGGAGCATGGGTCACTTGCTGGAGGATTCTCTGCACCTTGAGGTCTTTAAACCACGATTTGAGGACTTCAATAACTCAGACATAGGTTAGGGGTTTGTTACAGGAGTGGGTGGGTGAGATTCTGTGGCCTGCATTGTGCAGGAGGTCAGACTAGATGACCATAATGGTCCCTTCTGACCTTAAGTCTATGAATGGAAGAGTGAGCAGGGCAGGATCTTTGTGTCAAAAGAGACCTGTTAAACTTCCTCTTATTTGCAGGGGTGTATATCCATAAAGATTTAAGTGTTGCCATAGAGTCCTTTAGGGTATGAAGTGAGTTGTTTGTGGAATCTGTGAAAAGCTTCTGGCCATCGAAAAGTAAATTTTACATGGAAACCAGAAAACGGAAAGAAGGAAGCTCACCTCATCACTACTGTGCTGTAAATAGACCTGGCTGCAGTATCTGCAGCATCATGTGAAACCTGCAGTGAAGTTTTTGCCAAGAGCTGACCCTCCTTTATTATGACACTGAACTGTTCTGGATGTTCCTGTAGCAAATGGTCAATAAATGCATTAAATGTCTCATAGTTCAGTTAGTTATATTTTGACATCAGCACCTCGTGATTATTTTTCCTGAACTGTAATGTTGCTAACAAGTAGTTCTTACAACCAAAAAGGTCTGGAGGTTTCTGGTCCTTATAAGGGATGGCTTTTTGGGTATGTTGCCTGCCCCTTTCATTGACTGGGGCAACAACAAAAGAATTTGGTGCTGGGTG
Organism: Mauremys mutica; assembly: GCF_020497125.1. Taxonomy (NCBI): domain Eukaryota; kingdom Metazoa; phylum Chordata; order Testudines; family Geoemydidae; genus Mauremys; species Mauremys mutica. Next base: position 149,953,609 of record NC_059074.1, on the reverse strand, counting down.
AGAGAATCAAGGCCAGGATTTTTTATCAGCTTGCTTGCATGTATGTGGGGGACATTGCTGGAGTTTACTAGATGGACTAAGCTAGCTCAAGGAGGGATTCAGTAATTTGCAGTGTAACCAGTGCTGAGGAAGAGCTGTGCACTATATTCAGGAGCTTGTGATGGGAAACCCAGAATTCTTCCAGGGGAATGTGCAGGGTGTCAGCAACTCACTCATCAGGTCTTGGAAATGTTTAAAGCCATCAGCTAACAATGGCAGAGGTGGCTTTACTGCCTCATCAGGTGATGACAAAGAGATGTTTGTAAGGGGTGTGACCTCCTTGTCCACCCTTGCCTCTTTCTCCTCAAAGGTCTTCTCAGACTCTTAAAGTGGAGAGAAGGGATAGATAGTACTGAGGAATGAGGTCTTCTGTGTTCCCTATGGGACTGAGTTGAGGTCTCTCATAATTACTGGCAGTACATTGCCCATGAATCCCAGTAAGACCAATGAGAGAGACCATAAGGCACGTGGGGAGATATCCAATGTTGGTCATACCAAGTCATACCATAGCAGACAGGGGTCTGGTGTCCTGTCTTTGTTGCAGCTACATTAGGGAATAACACCTCCTGGAATAAATTGGAGAGCCTTGAACAGAAAGTTCAGACACTGAGCCAGAATGCTCCTCCACGTATTGAATCAGAGGTAATACCTCTTCTCCATCTTCTACTATCCATGAGAAGGGGTTAAGTCTCACAAAAACATGAGCAGTCAGCGACCCTCTTAACCTCAATACCTAAAGGTGTCCTGAGGTTACAAGGAGTGGAGATTCAAGCTTATTTGGTATCATCAGGACTTTCAGGTACTGGAATTCCTGCAGTACCTGGGAGCACAAAATAACTTACTAAAAGCATTGATGATGTTACAGAAGCCATTGTGTGAGGTGCTGACGTTGGTACCAATGGGGTAAAGGATTCCACTGAATCCGTTCTCTTGGTCATAGCAGTCTTTTGTACTAAGCCCTTTAGTACTGAGGTATGGGATTTAGTTGAACTCTTAACGTGTTTCACAGTACCCAAAGTGCTCAGAGTCTCACTAGCAATCCTCTCAGGGCCTGAGGTCTCTGGTGACCAGATCTTATTTGAGGAAGAGAAGGTTACTCACCATGTACAGTAACAGGTTCTTTGAGATGAGTGTCCCTGTGAGTGCTCCACTTCAGGTGAATGTGCATCCCTGTATCTTTGACTGAAGAATTTCATCAGCAGTGCATGTTTGGGTCACGCATGCGTTGTCCCTGTCTTGTGCTGCTGTTGTCAACTACCTTGCGTATGTGACCAGACCCCCCACAGTTCCTTCTCTACCATAGAGTCCAGAAATTGAACTCCAAAGTGGAGGGGAGATGGGTGGGTAGTGGAGCATCTACAGGGACATTCATCTCGAAAAACCTCAGTTACTGCCCAGGGTGAGTAACCTTCTCTTCTATGAAGAGTGTCCCTGTGGGTTCTCCACTTCAGATGACTGTTGAGCAGTGTCTCTCATTGGACAGAAGAGGCTTCAGCATTGCATGTGTAAGTGATGATACTGTAAGACCTAGCAATGTGACCAATCTTAAACCCTCGTTGATTGTGGAATGTTTTGTGCACATGTGTATGGACATCCAAATGGCTGCTCTACACATGTCTGTGATCAGTATGTTGTTTAGGAAGGCTGCTGAAGTTGATCGGGATCTGGGAAAGTGAGTTTGGATCCCCAGTAGGGGTTGCAGGTCCTTCTGTTGGTAGCAGAGATGGATGCACAGATTAGTGGGTACTGATTTCAACTGCAATGACAGAGTCAGTAATGGAGTTGACATCACTGGTGGATCAAGCCTCTCTTGGGAGGTAACAGGGAGCATCAAGCCAAGGCTCATACACTCACCTTGGTACAGTTAATGTCTGAGATGACTTATTTGAGGCACAATAGTCCCCAGGGTCCTTTGTGTAGCTCAAGAAGCCCTTCCTGGGATTGAAGCTAGAGACTGATCTGAAGTAGTTACAGTTTCGGGAATCTTATGAGAAGGTCCTGGTGAAGGGGAGTGCCTCCTCTTCTCCCACTGGGAAACAGTCTTTTCAGCTTTGTGAAGGGAGTCAGACAAAGCTGTGGGAGCACTCCTTGCTGGTATAAAGTCAAATCTCAGAACTTGTGAGGGGCCAGCATTAGAAGATGCGTGAGGGGGACTGCATGAATAGATATGCTGCCCGGGATGGTTGTGTTCTTTTAAGAAAAGAACAACTAATGCTGCATTTTTCTCTGACATGTCCCTCATCCTGGCATAACAGTCAGCGAGTATGTGGGCTGTTTGTTGGCACTGGCACCCAATTGGAGGGGCAATGTTTAAAGCATGAGGACTTTTGTCTTTTAAAGTGAGTACCAAGCATCTCAGGCCTTGAAAAACAAAGATAGGGACAAAAAATGCAAAATAACACAAAACTACTTACTAACTATCCTAATCTAACTATTTACATTAGTGAACTGCCATTTGCCAAATAAAAGATGTGAAAAAGCTCACGAGAAAAACCATAAGCAAAGTGCATGGGGACCTCCAGCTCTTAGCCATGGAAGATGAGAAGGAACTGAAGGAAGGTCAGGGCAGCTCCAGCCTTTGAACTCATAGCTGAAGGCACTGGTAAGCACAGGGTACTACTAGTGAAAGCTCTCCAACTCAAGTGCACTGGATGTGCACACACCTAAGTAGAACAGACGTGTAATCACTTGAAGAAGAACCTATCTTTTCTGGCAAGAGATCAACCCGGAAACGGATCCAACTCTTGCCCATCAGTGGGTGTCAATAATAAGGAATGTTTACAACACCCACATATTTATCTTTATCACAATGTTTGAAATATTTACCTATATTTAGAATTCTTCCTCAGATACCTTGGTAAATTTAACTACCATGGGGGGTAAATGTGCAGTTTTCAATGGTGTTCACTGTAAACAGTATATAGCAAAACTTACATTTGTGAAACATGTTCCCAAAGTTAGAACAGAACTCCTATAATATTAATAGGAGCTATGAGTACACAAGAACTGGAAAACAGACACCTATATCATTGACAAAACTGTAGGCAAGTATATTCCTGCAGTTAATAATCTGTAAATAACCATAAGAAAGGCAAGAAATTTAAGGATCAGGTCAATATAATGGCCTTTGCACAAGTTGTGAAATTTGTTATTATTTTCCTAACAAACTCTACCATTTACCAAATAAAGCCAAATCATACAGTTCTTTTTCAGTCAAAACTCCCACTGAAGTCCAAGAGGTTCTGAATACATAAAAATGATGAGATCTGGCCCTGAATAAATTACAGATAACAATGTTACTTACCTCTAAACCTTCAATTTTTGTCATGAAGTCTACAAAATCTACATCAAATTCGGTTTTTCGTGGGTCGAGAATATCATATTGTTTCTTTTGAACACTCTGGTAGATATTTTTGAACTTTATTGCCAAAATATCTATCCCTTCAATTGTAGACATACTAAGTGCAGAAAATGTTTGTACTATAGTAATCATCTCTGTAATCTGAAATAAAGAAATATTTTTTCACACTCAAATCAAATTATGAATTTATTTCAATTCATTTAGTTCACTTGTGGTGCTTCTTGTTGACAAAGGAATAATTACATCCTGGGCTAAACAGACTAGACTGAGACCAATGGCCAGTCTGCTCTGATTGGTTATTTCACTCAGAATTCCTCATCAAAATACTCACAACAAAACATTGCTCCCTCAACTTCTTCCCCAATCCTCACCATCACTCAACCTAATCTAAATTGTTTCAATATTTTTGCTCTGTTTTTCTTGGTATTTTGAGGAAGTTTTATCCATAGTTAAGTTTTACATTAAATTACATTTAATATCTGAGTGATAGGGTGGGGAATAGCTCAAAAGTTGAAGTACCAATGTTTAAGATATATAAATGGGAATTTCCAAGCACAACAGATAGATCACAAGAACTAGTATGTGCACTGTATGATTCCCAAGGAAAAACACATCAGTGAATCTGAAAACCCCTGAACACTGTTAGTTATATAATGGTATTGTCCAAAGGCACCAATCTGGATTAAGAGTCTTTTGTGCTAGTAGTCAGACAAATACATGGGTAGATATAGTCCCAGGCCCAAAGAGTTAAAATCAAATTAAAGACAAGATACCACAAATGAACAAAAAACAAACATGAAGGAAAGGGAGGAAGAGAATAACATCATACTCTAATATAAGCTTGCTAACAAATGGGCCAATTTGATGGTTCTGAATCACTTACTTTTTTTTTTTAATCTTGCTATAGACTATTCTCAATCTCCCTTCTACTTGGCATTCTTTGTTGTTGTTTTTTAATGTAAACTATTCCTGCAATTGATTCAGATTAGTAAATTTTGTGCTGTAAATTACAGTGGCTAAAAGGAAAAAAGGTGTATTTTTTTCATTATGGGATGAATCAAAGGAAGTCTTTTGACAAAGCAAGAGGAATTATTTCTTTAGCGGGAATGAAGTTTCTATTAAAAGAACAGCAATTACAGGTGTGATGGGTTGGATCACAGAACCCCTCCTGGAAGCTGCCAACTGATGTGCCAAGACTACTTCTACCCTTGCTTTCCCTGCCAGCTCAGGACTCCAGCACCCTGTCTTGCTGAGCCAGACACTCCCATCTGCTCCAACACAGACCCAAGGCCTGAATTACTTGCCCCAAAGCTGCAGGTTTACCTGAAAGCAGCTAACAGAAGTGTTCCTGCCTTTAACACTCAGATGCCCAACTCTCAAAAGTGTCTAAACCCAAATAAATCCATTTTACTCTGTATAAAGTGTATGCAGGGTAAACTCATAAATTGTTCGCCCTCTATAACACTGATAGAAAGATATGCACAGTTGTTTGCTCCCCCAGGTATTAATACATACTCTGAGTTAATAAGTAAAAAGTGATTTTATTAAATACAGAAAGTAGGATTTAAGTGGTTCCAAGTAGTAACAGACAGAACAAAGGAAGTCACCAAGCAAAATAAAATAAAATGCGCAAATCTATGTCTAATCAAACTGAATACAGATAATCTCACCCTCAGAGATGCTTCTGTAAGTTTTTTCCTCAGACTGGACACCTTCCAGGCCTGGGCACAATTCTTTCCCCTGGTACAGTTCTTGTTCCAGCTCAGGTGGTAGCTAGGGGATTCTTCATGATGGCTCTCCCCCTTTGTTCTGTTCCACCCCTTTATATATCTTTTGCATAAGGCGGGAATCCTTTGTCTCTCTCTGGGTTTCCACCCCACCCCCACTGGAAAAGCACGAGGTTAAAGATGGATTCCAGTTCATGTGACATGATCACATGTCACTGTAAGACTCCAAGCCTTCATTCCTCCCAGCCTGACTAACAGGAAGGCTTGCTTGCAAACAGAGCCCCAGTCAATTGTTCTGGTTGATGGGAGCCATTAAGATTCTAAACCATCATTAATCACCCACACTTTGCATAATTACAATAGGCCGTCAGAGTTATATTTCATATTTCTAGTCCCAGATACAAGAGTGGTACATTTATACAAATAGGATGATCACACTCAGTAGATTATAAGCTTTGTAATGATACCTTACAAGAGACCTTTTGCATGAAGCATATTCCAGTTACATTATATTCACTCATGACCATATTTTTATAAAACCATATAGACTGCACAACATCACAACAGGTATTAAAAAGCAGTCCACATACGAAGACATCGGTAAAATTATGCTGTTATTTTCAGTTCAGATTGTTTCCAAATAGTCAGGCATGACATCTTAGACACTGTCTTTGGCAGAAGAGTTTTATAAGCTGTGGTTGCTCCTCTTAGTAGCTTTACCAAGGGAACCAAATACTCTATCCTATTTAGGTTTTGTTTGGTTGATTGGTTTTTTACCTTACCCATCTTTGTGGTTCCTGAGAGTCATCCAGTGGTGCTGTAAACAATGTGACAAGCATCTATCACATATGTTTTTCCCCCTCCATTCCTTTCACCAGGGGACAATTATCTATGATTTTCTCTTACTATAATTTTATTCTTTTTATTTATTTACAATTTGCAGTGAGCTTTTATTTGGAAACACAAAGCTGAAGAAGTATGCATAAGTTCTTTAACATCCTCTTGATGAAATGTATTTTCAAGCCCTTCCCCCACGTTTAATACATGGTAGTCATTGTATTCGAAGTGCTTCCTGATAATCAAAAAGACAATAGGATTCAGGCCCATCTACCTTTGTTCAGTATCTCTTTCTCTGTCTTGGATTCTATACTGTGCTCATTATTGTGATATCTGAGCATCTCCTCTGTATCTGATACCTCAGATTTTATCTGGTCAAGGAAAAGTTATAAAACAGTGTCTCAAGGAAGCATTCAGAAGGTGGCTGGCTATGTGCTCTGAATAGTCACTGCAAGAGTACATGTACATCAGGATGAATCTCAAACAGAGAATTTAGCTCAGATTTCAAATGGTGAAATGAAACTACCAATTCTGTGTTCAATACCACCAACTGCATGCACACAATCCTGTGAGATTCTGGCATTGACACCTGTGATGAAGTGTACATAACCAGTACTAATGTAGGCGGTTCAGCTCTTGATGGCTTACAAAAGGAACTAGGCAAAGGCTTGCTCTGCTTTGGAGAAGATTTTCAACCCTTTTACTAGAAATGGGGTGTCTCCACGTGGTCTCTTTAGGAGAAGGATATAAAGAAGTAGCAGGGGGATTAAGGGAAGGGTCAAGAACAGAAGCGGAAGCTCCTTCTCTCACTCTCCTCATTTTCCCAGGCCATAGAAGCAATATTTGAGAGGCTCCTAGATCAAACCCAAACAAAGACATAAAAAAGAACCAGAAAACTGACCATCTGGCTATGAAGGGGTGTACAGCCTGGCGCTCACCAACAGAACAGTCTGGGCTCAATTACCCTCTGCTCTGCCCTAGTGACCTATTTAAAAAGGAAGAGAAAGCAAGCTGAGTACAGGGGAGCAGACAGGAAGTTGAACACCCTGCAGGAGGTGGAAATCTCCCCTCAACTCTGGAAGGTTAGCCTGACCAGACATAGAGACTGTGTTTTGGACTTTTAGTTTGGGAGATCTGAACCTGAGTCCTGAGGTAAGGGACGTTCATTTGTTATCACATGTAATCCTTCCCTGCGGCTTCATTAAAGGAGTTAATGATGAGTTTGGTCTGTTTTCTCATTGTCCTGATTGGTGCATGTAGATTGGTTGACATCCAGTTGGTAAAAGGTAAGGTGAGGCTAACCTACAGTGCCACTTCTGGCTAAAAAGGCAGAATTTAGGGTAGCTCATGTTGGAAACCATGATGGGGATAGTTAGGCCTAGTGGTCAGAACCATGGCAGTTATGTCTAGCGGTTGGAGCCAGGGGTCAGCATTGGAATCAGGAGTCCAGAGCGGAGTTGTAACAAGACCAGAGCAAGAGCAAGAGCATGGCTGGAGCAGGCTAAGGCTTGGGGACTCTATTGGCCCTAGCAGACAGAAGAGTTCCAAGTCCTGAAGTGATAATGAGCAGACTGAGCTGCTGTTCCATCTGTGAAGCTTATATACCTTCCCTGAGTCACCAGATCAGTTCTTGGCTTGTGGATTGGCTGGAGCCTAACACGGGAGTAACTCATCTTGTTACAGCTCAGCCCCTTTATACTTGCTTATGAATAACTCTACTGCTTATAAAAGATTCTGTAATGTAAAGACACTTTCTCTCCCCACTGAAGAACGTTAGTCTTTGGCCTTGTCTACGCAGCTTTTGCCAACAAAACAAGAGAGGTGTACACACTAGAAACTACTTTTGGTGACAAAACTTTGCTGTTTTGCCTACAAAATAAAACCAAACTCAATGAAAAGCACAAAGCTTTTTGCTGCAAAATTAAAGTAACAAAGCATCAGTGTAGATGCTGCTGTTTGTTTTGTCAACATAACTGGCTTCCACCAGTATCCCACAATGCCTGCCCTGAGGGCTCTGCTCACTGTTTTGATCTCTGCTGCCCTGCAGGCATGCACCCCTCCCCTTTCAAAGCTCCGGGAAGTATCTGACAGCTGAGCTTGCAAATCATTAATGTGGAATGTTCCTGTTCTGCCCTGCATTAGGGCAGAAGGGGAAGGCAGACTGCTGCTGCAGGGAGTGAGGGGCAGGGAGGGGACAGAGTGCTGTGCTGCTTTTACATTCCTCAGCATGGAGATTTCATAGATCTGTGCAGGATGCCGCTCCTAGCAGCTGAGGAGGCTGTGGGAGAACCCTTTTACTAGAGTACCCTTTTACTCTTAGGGAATCACAAAACCAGAGGCAGTCAGAGCAGGCTGCTTCGGGAGAAACTGCTGTGCTGAGCAGAGCTGGGGGCTGATGTGGGGAGGGGTTCCCCCTCCCCCTGCCTCAGGATAGGTTGGTCAGCCTGCTGTCTCCCCCACCCCAGACACAACACTCTCCTCCCACTTCAGTTGAAAAGCATCTGACAATCTATTAGGGTGCCCATGGAACGATGGAATTGAGAAAGTGGCATCATGTGATGCTGTACCTGCCCCATGAGGCGTTGCAAACCCTTCCGAAAGCACCCTGTGGACAGTTGCACAGTGCGATACCTACCACAGCGCACGGCTATCAATGCAAGAGCTGCTAGTGTGGATGCACTGTGCAGACACAAGGAGCATAGTGTAGACATGCAACAGCGGTTTTAATTAAAGCGGCATAACTTTTGCTGACGAAACTTTGTAGTGTAGACAACTTTTCTTTGTTTTGGGGATAGGCTTCAGTTTTTAGTCTCCAGTCATATTCAGACATTGGGTCAGGGTAGAGAAGCATTTTCCACAGAGGTACATATGTCTTAAGTAATAGGAGACACCATTTTATTTAGTTGTTTTCTATTTCCTACATCCCTCTTCCTGTTTCTTGTACCTATGGCCTTGGGTTACACATGTACTGCACTACATGTGTTTATAGAAAGAAAGAAAGAAAGAAAGAAAGAAAGAAAGAAAGAAAGAAAGAAAGAAAGAAAGAAAGAAAGAAAGAAAGAAAGAAAGAAAGAAAGAAAGAAAGAATAAATGGACACAAATCTGACATCAGGAATCATAACATTCAAAAACCTGTGGGAGAACACTTCAACCTCTCTAACCACTCAGTGACAGACTTGAAGGTGGCAACTTTGCAACAAAAAAACTTCAAAAACAGACTCCAAAGAGAAACTGCTGAACTTGAATTAATATGCAAACTAGATACAATTAACTGTGGCCTAAACAGAGACTGGGGATGGTTGGGTCATTACACTAATTGAATCTATTTCCCTATGTTAAGTTCTCCTCACACCTTCTATGACCCATCTTAATTATCACTTCAAAAAGTTTTTTTCCTCCTGCTGACGATAGCTCATCTCAATTGATTAGACTCTTCCTGTTGGTATGCATACTTCCACCTTTTCATGTTCTCTGTATGTATAAATATCTCCTGTCTGTGTGTTCCATTCTATGCATCCGAAGAAGTGAGCTGCAGCTCACGAAAGCTCATGCTAAAATAAATTTGTTAGTCTTTAAGGTGCCACAAGTACTCCTGTTCTTTTTGCGGATACAGACTAACACGGCTGCTACTCTGAAACCTTTCAAGACACAGAATACCAATTGATCTGAGACTAAGGACCACTTTGATCTACCTGGGGTTACTTCATGACCCTTGGACCCAGGATATGAAAGTCTCCAGCCTGGGTTTCTTAGGGAATTCTTTAAATGCTTCTTTCTGATTTTGTTCTGTGCAAGTGGGATCAATTTGGAGGAACTGATCCTAAACTGATTTTGTAAATGCACTGATTAATGCTGAAAACTCATGCACAAGAGTTTGCCAGAGGGTGTTGAGGATAAAAGGCTGTCAAAAGGTCACCTGAATGGAGCTAATCTACCACTCTCCCTTTCAACATACAAATCCCTCCAAAAATCTCACTTCTACAAAACCCACAGGAAGAGAATAACAAAAACAAACAAACAAAACCACACAAACAACCCTCTCTTTGGGTTTCCCAGTCTTCACTTCTCCATTATTATTATTTTTACAGTTTGTTCCAAAGCCCATTAAATTAACAGGACTCTTTCCATTCACTTTAATGGGGTTTGGATAGATTATAAACTCTTTAGGATACGTGTTATCTTAATTTTTTGTCATGCACAACACAAATAATGCTATGGGAGCTTAATAAATAAACACATTAATAATAAAAAACATGTTTTCAAGATTTGAAGTACAAGGTGTAATAATCTTTGGGTAAAAAAAGCCTTATGTATTTTGGCAAAATGTAAATCTATTTTTTTTTCCACTGTTCACCTAACTTAGACTGTCTACGCTGGAACTTAATCAGCAATCTTGTTATTCAGGGGTGCTAAAAAAACACCCCCCCCCCCGAATGACAGTGTCGGTGTGAAAAGCACTTTGTCGTCAGGAGTGATCTGCCAACAAAGCCACTGCCGCTTGTGCAGTGAAAGTTTTTTTGTTGGCAAGAGAGCTTTCTCCTGATGACAATCAGCAGCTACACTGCATGCCTTTCAGCAGCATGGCTGTAGCGGCACAGACGAATCACTAAAAGCTGCATAGTGTAGACAAAGCTTTAGGTTCACATTAATTGATTTTTCAGAACCCTTTTAAAAAATTGAATTTTAGGCTGAGACCAAGCATAGAAAGCCAAACACAGAATTTTTGAACAAGTTCTGAGCAAATGAAAAAAGTGAGTTGCAACTCTTAACTACAGCTTTCATTATTTATGAAAGTCATAATAATTTGATGGTCTAAGAAATTAAGAGAAATGCTGTATTTATCCAAAAACATCAACTACATTTAAAAAAAAAACTTTCTTCATATTGAAATAAGAATACAGCACACTAAGCAATTCTTTAGTCAATCTTCAAAAATTCTCATTAAAGGCATGCACACTTACATTTTTTAATTTTTAAAATAAAAACAGAAATGTTACTTACTTTTTCTAGCCTTTTACAAAACGCTTCAAATTTGCCAAAAATATACATCTCTGATACTTCAAATGTCTTTTCCCCTAGAGCTTCCAAAATCTGTTTCCTTGTTTTATGAAAGCATTTTTGATATTCTTTAAACAAAAAAATGCAGTCCTGAAAAAGTTGAGAAACAAATGCAATAACTATCAGATGAAAAGAAACATGCAATATTCTTATGCACAAAAAATCTGTTGTTTCTGTTGGCTGTTCTGTATTTTAGAAAATGGTATTTTTGTTTTAGTCCACATTATCATTTTGATATTGAAACAGAATTTTGCAACCAGGATTGTGGCCTATTCCTTGTGTCCTGCACTAATATGGAGAAATTCCTCTTATTTAGCACTTACTATTCTCATTTCAAAAAGAAGGAAGTGATGAGGAGAAAGTGAGACATATTATAATGCCTATGTGAAAAACCAAACTAATAATGTTAGATGGATGACCAATAAGGATTCCTGTATTTGTCTTACTTACTTTTATGATTAAGAATAATTGACTCAAAACTATCGCTGCAGGGAGCTAATCCTTACAAAATCCCATATCAGGGTTACCCTTGAACTTCTCGGATCCTTCGGATATTTTTTCTTACACTTGCTAGATATGTCTTGTCTTAGGTCTGATCCAGCAAAAATTTACACATGCTTAACTTTCCACACTGAATAGCTTTACTGATTTCAACTTCTCTCTTGCTGAAGTATTAAGTATTATTCAAGGTCCCTAAAATTAAGCATGTGTGTAAGTCTTTGTGGGATCAGGGCCCTAGATTGTAAACCCTTCAAAGCAGAGGCTTGTATCATGTGGTTGTATAGCACCTAACAAAAGGGGGCGCTAAGGATGGCTGGGGGGCCTTGAAGCCCTACTGAACTAATAAAAATAATTAGCAATAATACTTAAACAAGGGGGGAAGGATAGTTCAATGGTTTGAGCATTGGCCTGCTAAACCCAGGGTTGTGAGCTCAATTCTTGAGGGGGCCACTTAGGGATCAGGGCAAAATTCTGCCCGGGGATTGGCCCTGCTTTGAGCAGGAGGTTGGACTAGATGACCTCCTGAGGTCCCTTCCAACCCTGATATTCTAAGACAAGACATTGTATGGGAAAGGAGAAAGATAAGACAAACTATTTTGACACACAATGGCTGTATCAAGAAGCCACCAAAGCAGAAAACAGTACTTCCTATAAGCATACTATTAGCACTGTGTGGTTAAAACTAGCTATGCCAATATGAGCAATATGAGCAGTTTAAAATGTAGAGGAAAAAGGTTGAAGACAACTAGGCAGCAGCTCTTTCAAATATTATACCTAATGTAATAACCCTGTCTTATCTGTCCAGGAGTAGAATTCCACAGAAAAACCACTCAAGTACATGTTGAACTGCAAGCACATGTTTAAGAGGTTTGTTGAACTGGGGCCTTAATTAGTGCACCAGTTCAGCTGATGTAACTAACAAAACAAACCAGTCTTCAATCAAAATGTTCAAGCTTTTATTCTCTAGAATGTTTTATAATAGATGTTTTATGTTAAATCAATACAAATCCTTAAAGCACTGCTCTGTTGGTCATCTCTACCCAATTTACAGAAGCAAAAACAAATTTATCAGTAGCCCTTGTTTAGGGTCTTAAGTGACAGCAGTCGAATCATAGTCTAAAGCCATGTCTACACTAGCAAGCTTAGAGCACACAGCTGTACTAATGCAGCTGTGCCACTGTAAGATCACTTGCGTAGCTGCTCTATGTTGGCAGGAAAGAGCTCTCCTGTCTACATAACAAAACCACCTTCATGAGTGGTGGTAGCTATGTCAGCGGGAGAAGCTTTCCACCAACATAGTGCTGTCCACACCAGCACAGCTCTTGGTGTAACTTATGTTGCTCAAGAGGATGTTTTTTACACAACTCTGAGTGACATAAGTTATACTGACAAAAGTGGTAGTGTAGACATGGCCAAAGTCCCATGTATTCCAGAATTCCAATGTAGAGTTAAGTAACTGTTTTTTCTTCTATGAATGATTGTGCACATATACATTTCACTGTGGGTTTCTTTACAAGCAATGGGACTTCAGAGCTACTTGAACAAGGAATGAAGAACAGACTTACCAAAGTCCACATCCATTCACAATGCCAGAGTTGATGGCATAATGTCTGGAGAAGGTATGTATTGATGACCATGTAGCCACTTTACAGATATCCACAATCAGTACATTATTTAGAAAGGCTGATGTGGTAACTTGAGCCCTTGTAGAGTGGGTAGTTATCTTTGCTGGAGAAGTTACATTTGCCAATTTGTAACAGGATCTTATGCAAGAAGATATCTGAGCTGAGATTGCTTCCCCCTTCACTCTTTCTGTGTAAGGTACAAACAGTCTAGGGGTATGTCTACACTACAAAATTAGGTCGAATTTACAGAAGTCGGGTTTTTTAGAAATCATTTTTATACAGTCGATTGTGTGTGTCCCCACACAAAATTCTCTAAGTGCGTTAACTCGGCGGACTGCGTCCACAGTACTGAGGCTAGCATTGACTTCCGGAGCATTGAACAGTGGGTAGCTGTGGGTAGGTATTCAACAGTTCCCGCAGTCTCCGCTGCCCATTGGAATTCTGAGTTGAGATCCCAATGCCTGATGGGGCAAAAACAGTGTCGCGGGTGGTTCTGGGTACATGTCATCAGGCCCCCCTCTCCCTCCCTCCCTCCGTGAAAGCAACAGCAGACAATCGTTTTGCGCGTTATTTCCTGGGTTACCTGAGCAGATGCCATACCATGGCAATCATGGAGCCGGCTCAGCTCACTATCACCGTACGTCTCCTGGGTGCTGGCAGATGTGGGACTGCATTGTTACACAGCAGCAGCTCATTGCCTTTTGGCAGCAGATGGTGCATTATGATTGGTAGCCATTGTTGTCATATTCCTGGGTGCTCTTTTAGCCGACCTCAGTGAGGTCAGCCAGGGGTGCCTGGGCAGACGTGGGAGTGACTCAGCCAGGTCATTCCCATCTTCTGCCGAACACCTGGGAGATGACAATGGCTAGCAGTCATACTGCACTGTATTCTGCTGAGTAGCCAGAAGATGACGATGGCTAGCAATCATAATGCAGGATCTTCTGCCGAGCACCCAGGAGATGATGATGGCTAGCAGTCATACTGCACCGTCTGCTGCCAGCCTAAGATGTAAAAGATAGATGGAGTGGATCAAAACAAGAAATTGACCCGATTTGTTTTCTATTCATTTGCTCCCCCCTCCCTCCATGAAATTAATGGCCTGCTAAACCCAGGGTTTTGAGTTCAATCCTTGAGGGGGCCATTCTGTGTGACAGTTGTTTGTGTTTCTCCTTGATGCAAAGCCACTCCTTTTGTTGATTTTCATTCCCTGTAAGCCATGTCATCAGTTGCCCCTCCCTCCATCAGAGCAACGGCAGACAATCGTCTCGTGCCCTTTTTCGGTGCAGACGCCATAGCACTGGGAACATGGAGCCCGCTCAGATCACCGTGGCAATTATGAGCACTGTAAACACCACACGCATTATCCTGGAGTATATGCAGAACCAGAACCTGCAAAAGCAAAACCAGGCAAGGAGGTGACAGCAGTGCGGTGACGAGAGTGATGAGGACATAAACATGGACATAGACTTCTCACAAAGTATGGGCCCCAGCAATGTGCACATCATGGTGTTAACAGGGCAGGTTCATGCCGTGGAAGGCCGATTCTGGGCCTGGGAAACAAGCAAAGAATGGTGGGACCGCATAGTGTTGCAGGTCTGGGACGATTCCCAGTGGCTGCGAAACTTTCACATGCGTAAGGGCACTTTCATGGAACTTTGTGACTTGCTTTCCCCTGTCCTGAAGCGCAAGAATACCAAGATGAGAGCAGCCCTCACAGTAGTGGCGATAGCCCCGTGGAAGCTTGCAATGCCAGACAGCTACCAGCCAGACGGGCAGCAATTTGGAATGGGCAAATCATAGAATCATAGAATATCAGGGTTGGAAGGGACCTCAGGAGGTCATCTAGTCCAACCCCCTGCTCAAAGCAGGATCAATTCCCAAATAAATCATCCCAGCCAGGGCTTTGTCAAGGCTGATCTTAAAAACCTTTAAGGAAGGAGATTCCACCACCTCCCTAGGTAACACATTCCAGTGCTTCACCACCCTCCTCATGAAAAAGTTTTTCCTAATATCCAACCTAAACCTCCCCCACTGCAACTTGAGACCATTACTCCTTGTTCTGTCATCAGGTACCACTGAGAACAGTCTAGATCCATCCTCTTTGGAACCCCCTTTCAGGTAGTTGAAAGCAGCTATCAAATCCCCCCTTATTCTTCTCTTCTGCAGACTAAACAATCCCAGTTCCCTCAGCCTCTCCTCATAGGTCATGTGCTCCAGCTCCCTAATCATTTTTGTTGTCCTCTGCTGGACTCTTTCCAATTTTTCCACATCCTTCTTGTAGAGTGGGGTCCAAAACTGGACACAGTACTCCAGATGAGGCATCATCAATGTCGATAGAGGGGTCCCTCGATCTCCTGGCAATGCCCCTACTTATACAGCCCAAAATGCCGTTACCCTTCTTGGCAAAAAGGGAACAGTGTTGACTCATATCCAGCTTCTCGTCCACTGTAGCCCCTAGGTTCTTTTCTGCAGAACTGCTTCCTAGCCATTCGGTCCCTAGTCTGTAACAGTAAATGGGATTCTTCCGTCCTAAGTGCAGGACTCTGCACTTGTCTTTGTTGAACCTCATCAGGTTTCTTTTGGCCCAATCCTCTAATTTGTCTAGGTCCCTCTGTATCCTATCCCTACCCTCCAGTGTATCTACCACTCCTCCCAATTTAGTGTCATCTGCAAACTTGTGAGAGTGCAGTCCACGCCATCCTCCAGATCATTAATGAAGATATTGAACAAAACCAGCCCCAGGACCGACCATTGGGGCACTCCACTTGAAACCGGCTGCCAACTAGACATGGAGCCGTTGATCACTACCCGTTAAGGCCGACGATCTAATCAGCTTTCTATCCACCTTATAGTCCATTCATCCAGCCCATACTTCTTTAACTTGCTGGCAAGAATACTGTGGGAGACAGTATCAAAAGCTTTGCTAAAGTCAAGGAATAACACATCCACTGCTTTCCCCTCATCCACAGAGCCAGTTATCTCTTCATAGAAGGCAATTAGGTTAGTCAGGCATGACTTGCCCTTGGTGAATCCATGCTGACTGTTCCTGATCACTTTCCTCTCCTCTAAGTGCTTCAGAATTGATTTCTTGAGGATCTGCTCCACAATTTTTCCAGGGACTGAGGAGAGGCTGACTGGCCTGTAGTTCCCCGGATCCTCTACTGTGGGGGCTGCTGTGATCCAAGTAGCCAACACAATCAAAGAGCTGCTGATATCAAGGGTAGTGACTCTGGGAAATGTGCAGGTCATAGTAGATGGCTTTGCTGAAATGGGATTCCCTAACTGTGGTGGGGCGATAGACGGAACCCATATCCCTATTTTGGCACCGGAGCACCAAGCCAGCAAGTACATAAACCGAAAGGGGTACTTTTCAATGGTGCTGCAAGCCCTGGTGGATCACAAGGGACGTTTCACCAACATCAGCGTGGGATGGCGGGGAAAGGTATATGATGCTCACATCTTCAGGAACTCTGGTCTGTTTCAAAAGCTGCAGGAAGGGACTTTCTTCCCAGACCAGAAAATAACTGTTGGGAATGTTGAAATGCCGATAGTTATCCTTGGGGACCCACCCTACCCCTTAATGCCATGGCTCATGAAGCCATACACAGGCACCCTGGACAGTAGTCAGGAGCTGTTCAACTACAGGCTGATCAAGTGCAGAATGGTGGTAGAATGTGCATTTGGACTTTTAAAAGCGCGCTGGCAGAGTTTACTGACTCGGATAGACCTCAGCGAAACCAATATTCCCATTGTTATTACTGCTTGCTGTGAGCTCCACAATATCTGTGAGAGTAAGGAGGAGACGTTTATGGTGGGGTGGGAGGTTGAGGCAAATCGCCTGGCTGCTGATTACGCGCAGCCAGACACCAGGGCGGTTAGAAGAGTACAGGAGGGTGCACTGCGCATCAGAGAAGCTTTGAAAACCAGTTTCATGACTGTCCAGGCTATGGTGTGAAAGTTCTGTTTGTTTCTCCTTGATGACTTCCCGATAAGCTAGCCACCCTCCCCTCCCCTCTTTGATCACCGCTTGCAGAGGCAATAAAGTCATTGTTGCTTCACATTCATGCATTCTTTATTAATTCATCACACAAATAGGGGAATAACTGCCGAGGTAGCTCAGGAGGGGTGCGGAAGGAGGGAAGCACCAGGTGGGGTGGGGGAGGAGGGAAGGACAAGGCTACACTGCACTTTAAAACTTATTGAATGCCAGCCTTCTGTTGCTTGGGCAATCCTCTAGGGTGGAGTGGCTGGGTGGCCGAAGGCCCCCCTACCGCATTCTTGGGCGTCTGGGTGAGGAGGCTATGGAACTTGGGGAGGAGGGCAGTTGGTTACACAGGGGCTGTAGCGGCAGTCTGTGCACCTGTTGCCTTTCCTGCAGCTCAACCATACGCTGGGGCATATGAGTTTGATGCTCCAACAGCCTGAGCATTGACTCCTGCCTTCTGTCAGCAACCTGACACCACCTATCATCTTCAGCCCGCCGCTTACTCTCTTCAGCCCGCCACTTACTCTCTTCAGCCCGCCACCTCTCCTCATGTTCATATTGTGCTTTCCTGCACTCTGACATTGTCTACCTCCATGCATTCTGCTGTGCTCTGTCAGTATGGGAGGACAGCATGAGCTCAGAGAACACTTCATCCCAAGTGCGTTTTTTTCGCCTTCTCATCTTCGCTAGCCTCTGGAAAGGAGAAACATATGCAGCTGGTGGAGGGAAAGAAAAGGAGAGTGGTAGATAAAAAGACATTTTATAGAACAATGGGTACACTCTTTCACAGTAAACCTTGCTGTTAACATTACATAGCACATGTGCTTTCGTTACAAGGTCACATTTTGCCTCTTATTGAGGGAAGGCCTGCCGGTTTGGTGTGAGAGATCACTCATGCAGGGCTGGGCAACAGAATTCGGCTTGCAGGCAGCTGTGGTAAGCCACAGTCTTTTGGCTTCTTTAACCTTCATAACATGTGGGAATGGTTTTAAACAGCAGCACCCTCATTTCCCATACCAAGCAGCCGTTGGGTTGGCCATTTAAAATGGGTTGCCAATTTAAAAGGAAGGGCTGAGGTTTGTGGGTTAGTGTGCAGCACAAACCCAACTAACCCCCCCCCACACCCAATTCTCTAGGATGATCGCTTCACCCCTCCCGCCACCGCATGGCTAACAGCAAGGAACATTTCTGTTCAGCCACAGGCAAACAGCCCAGCAGGAACGGGCACCTCTGAATGTCTCCTTAATAAAATCACCCTATTTCAACCAGGTGACAATGAATGATATCACTCTCCTGAGGATAACAAAGAGAGATAAGGAACGGATGTTGTTTGAATGCAATGATTCCAGACTACGTGCTACTGGCCTGGCGTGGTGAAGTGTCCTACCATGGAGGATGGAATAAGGCTGCTCTCCCCAGAAACCTTTTGCAAAGGCTTTGGGAGTACATCCAGGAGAGTTTTATGGAGATGTCCCCGGAGGATTTCCACTCCATCCCCCGATACGTTAACAGACTTCTCCAGTAGTTGTACTGGCCGCAAATGGCAGGGCAAATTAATCATTAAACACGCTTGCTTTTAAACCATGTCTAATATTTACAAAGGTACACTCACCAGAGGTCCCTTCTCCGCCTTCAGGGTCTGGGAGACAGCCTTGGGTGGGTTCGGGGGTTACTGGCTACAGATCCAGGGTGAGAAACAGACCCTGGCTGTTGGGGAAACCGGTTTCTCCGCTTCCTTGCTATGAGCTATCTTCAACCTCCTCATCATCATCTTCCTCATCCCCAAAACCCGCTTCTGTGTTGTGTCCTACTTCATTGACAGAGTCAAAGCACAGGGTTGCGGTACTGGTGGCTGCACCTCCTAGAATGGCATGCAGCTCATCATAGAAGCTCACCGGCCATTTGCCTCTCTGTTTTTTTGGTAGGCTTGCCTGAGCTCCTTAATTTTCACGTGGCATTGCCGCGAGTCCCTGTTATAGCCTCTGTCCTTTATGCCCTTGGAGACTTTTTCAAATGTTTTGGCATTTTGTTTACTGAAATGTAATTCAACTAGCATGGATTTGTCTCCCCATACAGTGATCAGATCCCGTACCTCCTGTTTGGTCCATGCTGGAGCTCTTTTGCGATTCTGGGACTTCATGGTCATCTCTGCTGATGAGCTCTGCACGGTCACCTGTGCTGATCAGCTCACCACGCTGGCCAAACAGGAAATTAAATTCAAAAGTTCGTGGGGCTTTTCCTGTCTACCTGGCCAGTGCATCTGAGCTGAGAGAAGCTGTCCAGAGCAGTCACAATAGAGCACTCTGGGATAGCTCCCAGAGACCAATACCATCAAATTGCGTCCACACTACCCCAAATTTGACCTGGCAAGGCCGATTTCAGCACTAATCACCTCGTCGGAGGTGGAGTAAAGAAATCGATTTAAAGAGCCCTTTAAGTAGGAAAAAAAGGGCTTCATCGTGTGGACAGGTCCAGGGTTAAATCAAGGTAAGGCTGATAAATTCGACTTAAAATCATAGTGTAGACCAGGCCTAGGAGACACTCTAAATGACTTGCCCCAGGGTGGCTTCCCACGCTCCTGGCAGGGAACGATGGGTGAGACGCTTTAGGGGGTTTCCCCCCCACTCCCAGGGGGGAACAGGAAGCAGAGGGGAACGCAGTCCTCTGGGAACCCGGGAACCTATAGGGCAGCCAAGCTCCTGGAAGGAAGCTGCCAGCAGAGCTGAGAGACTGGGCTCTCAGCTGCCCACGCTGCCCTCTTAGGTCAGTGCAAGTGCTCCTGGTGAAGATGTGCACCACCAACCCAAGGAGGCTGGTGACTGTAAGTTGACCTAATATAGGTCAACTTAGGCTTGAAGTGTAGACATACCCTCATCTCCCAAAATGGAACTAGATCTCTGACAGGACAGTATACACAAACAAGCTCTTTAAGAAACCTCACTGCCTCCAGGTGTGACAAAACTTACAAGCCTTTAATGGAAGGGTGAATGGCCAAGACGGTAGCTAAATGAACTCTAATGGAGCTAACTGAAAAGTCTTGTATACAAGACGTCCTGAATTTCGGCTCCAGTGGGACAAAGATGATGAGAAGCAGCCCAGATAGAAAAGTCTTTTCCACTTAGCTAAGTATGTAGATCTCATAGAGTCCTTTCTGTTAATAAGAATGGTTTGGATCTCCTTAGAACAAGTTTTTTTCCAAGGAGTCCAACCATATCTCAGCCAGACCATGAGATGCACATTCTGTAGGTCATGATATAGTTTCTGATCTTGATTCTAAGACAAAAATCCTTCAACCAATGGCAGTGTTATTGGAGATTGGATTGTGAGCTCTTGATGATCTATGTAGCGATACTGCCCTAGCCAGGCCAGAGCTATCAGTATTAATGTAGCATGGCCTTATTTTAGTTTCCTTATCACCCTTGGAACCAAAGGAACCAGTGTTAACGCATAGAGAAGATCCATTGACCAAGGAAGAAGGAAGATATCTGCTACTGAATCTGGACTCCAACCACCCTGAAACACACCTCTAACACTTTTTGTTGAGGTTTGTTGCAAAGAGATCTACAGCAGGTGGTCCCCATTTCTAGAACATGATGGCCAATATGTCTATCTTCAAGGACCACTCATGGTGATAAATGAAGTTTCTGCTTAAGGAATACACTGTGGTGTTTCTCATCCCAGCAGATGGAAGGCCTTCAGTGTAATGTTCTGAACACAAAACTTCAGAGACTAATCGATTCTTCACATAAGTGACCCTGGCTCTGCCTTGCCTGATCAGGTAAAACATGGTAGTGGTATTGTCCATAAGTACCTGAGTTGTGTGCCTTTTGATTATGGCTAGGAAAACTTTGCTTGCATGAAATTTATCTCCTAGCTCTATGATTTGAATATATAGTGAAACTCCCCTGGGTGGACACCCCAGGCCTTGGTGGAGGCATCTGTGCCAACTGTTATTGCTGGTTCTGGAGGGGAGAAGGGAACTCCCTCACAGATTTTTTTGGGGTCCATTCACCAATCTAAGGATGAAAGCACTCATGCAAGTACATAAATCAGCATGTGCAGAGAGAGTCTGCTCAGTTGTGGAGTGGTGCCTGGCCTCCATAGGCAGGATTATACTATTTTCCTGGGATTGGCTTTGAAGTTCTTGAAAAGTTGACAGTGGCCAGAAACCAGTCTCGAAATAAGTAAGCAGTCACTGTGGTAGCATCGAAGATGGCTTTTACAAATTCAGTCTTTTGGACTGGGATTAAAGTTGACTTTTCTGCATTTATTCTCAGTTCTAGATGAGCAAACAGTAACTGGATTTGAATAATGCTGCTCACTACTTGCTCTTTTGACTGACCTCAAATCAGCCAGTCATCCAGCTAAGGAAAAACCTGGATACCAGAATACCAGCCCGCTCTGGGAATGAGGAAGTAGTGGGAATAAAACCCTTTCCCCATGTTGTAGAGGTACTTGCAATATAGTTCCCATATAGAGGAGAGACTGCACTTCCTGAAGCAGTCTCGTGAAAAGGGTCCCCGTGAAGGTTAGTGGAGGAGGGATTGGAACTGCATGACATATCTTTCTTAACCCATTTGTCTGATGTTATGGAGGTGCAGGCACTGAGGAAGAGAGACAAATGGTTCTCAAAGGGAGTTAGTATGAAAGTTACATAGTGACGGGTCAATTGTCATTGATGTGCCCATTAAATTGACTGCTTTGAAGAAGCTGACATGTGGTTAGAAGATGCTGAAGCTGTTTGCACCTCGGAGGCTTACTGCATCTCCTACAAGGGTCCACATGTCTAGGCAGATAAATGGGTTATTTATACTCAAATTGAGATTTACAGTGTCCCTCTTTAGAGACAGACAGTAGACTTCCAAAGAACATAATGTAGCCCTAGAGTCTTTTAGAGTAAGCAAAGCATTGCATTTTTTTCTTCAAAAAACAATTTAGATCTTCGAAAAGCAGATCTTCACCTGTGTTTTGAAATTCTCTAGGAATCCCTGAGGCCTGAAGCCAGGAGGAATGGCTTATAGATATGTCTGTGGCCACAGATTTAGAGGCCATGACTGCAGAGTCAATGTGGTTAAGTGACCCTCAGCTATGATGGCAAGAAATTGTTCCTTAAGTTCCTTAGGCAATTTATCTCCAAATTTTGAGATAGAGTTCCAATTAATAAACATATTTGCCAGAAGAGCCTGATAGTTTGAGACTCCCATTTGTTAACTGGCTGTTGCATAGGATTTCATGCCATACAAGTTTAACTTAATCAATTCTTAAACAATAACCCTCTTGGGTGGGCACTTAGTAGCAACTGTCAGCCCTTTTTGATACCAGCAGGAGGGAGGCCAGGGTCTGCCATAAAGTCTTAGCAGAATTGAGAAGAGTTTAATTGATCGGAAGAGCCACACCTTTTGGAGCCAAGGTTTAAAGTATTTTCAGGAGTTTATAACCGTTATCTTAAACAACCTTGGCCCATACCCATAATGTGGATGTCACCCACTTCAACAAATCCTGAAAAGTTTTAAAATTCACCAGAGGCAGCAAGTATGTTTCTGGTGTAATCACCTCATCTGGTGAGGATGATGAGATAAGAGGAAGTTGGTTAGTGGTGTCATCCTGTCTCTCACTTCTTTCAAGATCTCTAAGTGGGACACCTGCTCACCAGCCATGGGAGGTGCTTCCTATGTAGCAGAAGGTGGAGCAGAGCACAGTGATTTGGATATGAATCAAGAGGCCGACACCAAGCTCATATCTTGAGAGGCATCCCATGGCCCAGTACCGTCAGGATGAGAAGTTATAGGGAATCACAGACCAAGGTGATGAGCACCAGGCAGAGAAGTCTCTAGATGAATCTAAGTCTTGTCTGAAGACACATGGGAGCAGTAGACAAGTATCATGCCCTTGCAGTATATCCATGTGATGACTGAGCCAGTGAGTAGCAAGATCTAAATGACATAACAGGTGAAACTGGCCTTCTGCTGATGGAGTTAGATGAAGATATATTACAGTTCTCTGGAAATTTTGGAGCAGTAGCAGTTTGAGTAAAGGGAGGTAGAAATGTATGGTACCAGAGATGTAGACAGAAATGTTGTCAGCACCATCATCAGTACTGGAGCCAATGTAGCAAGTACTGATGCAGAAATAGTTGACAGTACCAATGACTGTTAAGGACCATGCAATGGTGGGGGAACCATAAAAGGTATAGTGAGATTACATTAGTTGACATCATGACTGCGATCAATACTGACTGCAGTGGCAAGTCTGGTACTGAGAGAGATATTAAGTCCTTACCAACTAAGAAAGCTTGAAGCATGGTAGGTATAAAGGTAGAATGAAGTGCCTGCAAGTCAGAGTAGATGGTATTGGTGCTGAAGTACACAATGCTGATCTCGACTGTGCTAAAGAATTAAATAGCAGAATTGACAGCATCATGTGAGATGAAGAAGGTGCCAATCTCGAAAGCACCAGAGACATTAGTGCCAGATCTGACAGTGCCACCTCTAACAGTACCGGAGGTCATCGTTGTTCTTATGTTCCACCCAAGTCCACCAGATAACGTATAGTTCTGTCTGATGTCACACCTCTGAGAGCTGAAAAAGAAAACTTCTTTGGTCTTGAGTCTGACTCAGAGGAAATAGCAAGCATCTTTGGTTTCAAGGAAGCATCAGGGGACAAAGATAACCATCTCTTTCCCCCAGTCTCTCCCTTATATGCAGAAGAGGTAGCTGAAAGGTCACTCTTTACAGGGTGGCAGAGATTTCAGCTCTCATGAACAAAGTCATAAGATTCTGAGGAGGGGCACAGTGCCTTCTCTAACAGGTGCTCCATGAGATGAATCTCTCTCATTCTTCATCCTTGACAGAAAAGAGTTACAATTGGAGCACTTATCTTTAACATGTCATTCTCCTAAAGAAAACAAGCAACTTAATGCCCATCAGTTGCAGGCATTACTTTACCATTTGAAACCTGAATCTCTGCATTGTAAACAGAGAGACTCCAGGAGCAACACTCCTGAGGAAAAATGAAAATAATAATATAATATAATTAATTAACACTAAACTAATATTAAAGATTAGCAGTATCTACAACTATGTACAATTTCAACATGTAAAGCTGGCTAGAAAAAACAAAGCTCAAAAAGCAGTGGGGATCTCCAGTACTTGCCATGGGCAGTAAGAAAGAATGAGAGGGAGTCGGGGTGGCCCTGCCCTTTATGCTCTCTGATGCATCACAAGGACATCCAGAGCACATCCACTACCCCAACGGTATTACTAGAAAAAGTCTCTGACTCAAGTGCATTGGGTACACATACACCTAAAATGGAATGTACATGTGCACAGGCACTCAAAGGATTGTAAAACCTAGCTGAAGAATTAGGATTATTTAAGTAATGAAAAAGAGCAATGCAAATTGAAGTGGAGTGGAGTACTATTAGGTCCCACTTCATTAAATACTCATCATTGATCAAGAAAAGGGGATCAACAGACGATAAAGGGAAATTCTGGTCTTAACCTGCAAAGTGGTTTTCTACAAAGGACAAACTTATATTATTATCATGAAACAGATAGCCTAACCCTCTGGTTGTTAAATTTTTGGTGCCCTGCACAATTCCTCCACCCCCACACATATGCACATTCCCTCTCTCAACCTTAAAGTTCTTTGACTCCTCCCTTTCCTTCTCTCCTCACTGGGTTCTCACCAAATCTTTTTGCTTCTCCCACTAACATTTCTAAAATGTCTGCTTAGTCTGAACAAAACTCTGGTCCATGCTATATAGTTTTCTCATCAAAACCATTGACCATCTCCTCTCCAATCTACCCAACATTCAACAGCAAAAGTAATCTTATTCTCCTGCTGCTCTTACCATGTCATTCACTTTGGTGAGAACCATGTCATTCACTTTCTAATATACTTTTACTGGCTCCTTGTCTCTTTCTACATAAAATCAGAATTCCTCATTATTTTTAAAACCCTCCCTTTACCTACATCTCATTATCACCTATCACCCCAGCACTCTGCCCATTCTTGCTTCATTCCTCTGTTTGTACACTGGTGTCACTCTCGCCTTTGTGCCTTATCTCATACTGCTCCTGATTCCTAGAATAACATTCCTCCACCTGTATACTATCCTGAACCTCTAAATCCTCTTGACTGACGTGGCTCTGATAGTTACTCATTCTGTGCTACTCTCAACTTCTATTTTAAAATATCAGAATTTATATGGTTAGCTCCCTATGCTGTAATGACTTATTTTTACTTGTTTTAAATATCATCATTTTTCCTTTGTCTGTTGCTTTCATGTTATTTGACTGATTACCTTAGACTGAACACTCTAAATAGTGGGGCTGTCTCTTTTTTAAATCCTACAGTATTATATGTTTATTTTTAACAGTAATAAATTGGCTTTGAATAACGTATTTAATATGAAATCTGGAAAACTTTATAATGCATACTTTTATAATAAAAATGATGGACTTTAGGGCAGTCCTACAAGCAGGTACTTACTAGATTAAATAAGAACCCAGATCAGAAGGTGATCTGAACCAGTGAAAAACAACAAAATACCACTATACAAACCTGAATTTTTTTAATTACTACAGGTGTATCCTGGTCCCATACACGAGATAAACCTCCATCAGTAATATATGCCTTACATGCTGTAACCATTTGATTTGTAACCTAGTACATATAAATGAAAAACAAACTTTGTTAATTATCTCCAAAATTTTGTTTTTATTACACCTTGAAAAAAACAAATCATATACCTGTAATTGGAACTTTTCAATCACATTTATGTAAAATGTCCTAACATATGTGATTTAAGGACAACAGTACAGTATTTTAGATACTTCTAGACCCTGATATAATATTTGAACACGTCTCAGGCATAAAAGGAAAAGATGTTTGCTCATAATTCTGCTTCTCAAGAGATCGCTCTAACAGGATTCTCACTCCTGGATCTTAGTTTCACACCACGAGACAAGCAGAATTACCAAAGTTCTGAGAATTTTTACCCATGTGGTAGTTGTGGAGTACGTGAGCCAGGACCTCCACTAGAAGTCATAAATCATTCCCACAGGTGGGTTTATCTATCTACATACACCATACCCACACCCACACATATGTGTAAAATATATAGATACTCACAGAATGTCATTAGCAAAAACTCAAGAACAGAAGAAACCATGTTTGTTGTATATTTTAAACATACATACACAGAGGCTACCCAGTGTTCCAACTAGAAATGGCTGCATCCGTGGATGCAAGGTGCATCCATGGGTGAAAGGCAAAGTCCTGAGAAAATAAATGTGGTGTCTTCTCTGCTTGAGTTTTAGCTAGTAAAACTCAGAAGTTCTGGATGGGGTGTTCTACGCCACTACCTGTTTAGAGAGACTAGAAGCCAGGGCTCTGGGTCTCCACAAAGAAAGAGTTTGAGAAAAGTTTTGGAATAACCCTGTGAAAGAACCTGGGAAGAGCCCTAGAGAGGCTGTAATGTATCCTGACAAGGGGGTATCATTTGGCCAGACATAGACAAGTTATGAGAGAGAAGTTAGAGGACAGTAGCAAACCTATAGGATAAGAAGTAGAGAGCATTCAAGCTTGGACCTGCCACCTATTTTGTCCATCATAGAGTTCTTGGAAAAAAGAGGGTAGGAACTCCACTTTTACTCTGCTACAGTTCCTTTTCTTTTTGCATGTTGAATAGTATTTGCGGAGCAAAGGACTACTAAATATAAAGATGACATAATCTAGACCTTTGTGAGCCTATATAAAATACTATAAGAAACAAATTGCAATGCCTGATGTTTTCTTTATGCTTGATTTGTTGTATAGCATGAAAACAGAAGTGTTATATATTTAGTAGTGGGCATCACAGCTTTATAAAATCCTTACCACTTTTCACCAAGATATCCTGCTGATTGAAGTAAAACAAGAGTTTCTGCAATGTCATATTCAGAGCTGTTTGCTTTCATCACAGTTTATATAAATGAAACCTGGATATTAATGTGCTTACCTTTATAAACAATGATGTCATTCTCTCTGAAGTATTGTAATACCTTGAAACACTGTGAATCATTCTTATAGCATTAATCAAATTTTGTATTCCATGTGCCATAGACACCTAAAATAAAAAAATGTTTAAGAAAATTATGTGAGCTTCTCTCCTCTTACCAAGTTTCCTATTCACAACTTCTAAATTACATTTTTCATCAAATCAAATCCATCAGTCCTAAAGAACTTGTCACATCTTGCACAGAAGTCAGCGTTTAGTACTGCAGGCACAGCATGCTGAAGAATCAGAGAGGGCAGTGCAGAACGGGGAAGAAAATTGGCAGCATGTGACCTCCAAAAGAAGAAAGAGAAGACCCCATGTACCCCCAGTGCAGATAGAGGTAAGAAACCATTTTCTGGCTCTCTACACATGTACTACAGTGGAGAATGGTTTGGAAGAGTCATCTGGGAAGGGATCAGAAGGAGGCCCCACCGACCAGAAGGCATGGGATGCATTGTCCCAGGGATGGAGGTTCCATGACCACCACTCCCAAGAGGAGGAGATGGGTGGTGGTGGTCGGGGACTCCCTCCTAAGGGAGACTGAGTCATCCATCTGCCATCCAGACCAGGAAACTCGAGAAGTGTGCTGCTTGCCTGGAGCTAGAATTCAGGATGCAATGGACTGTCTGCCGAGACGGATCAAGCCCTCAGACTGCTTCCTCTTGTTACTTCTCCACATAGGCACCAATGATACTGCCAAGAATGACCTCAAGCGGGTCACTGCACACTATGTGGCTCTGGGAAGAAGGATAAAGGAGTTTGAGGTGCAAGTCATGTTCTCGTCCATCCTCCTTGTTGAAGGAAAAGGCTCAGGTGTTATGATTATAAGAAGCACCCAGGACCTTTTTTCAGGGGAAAAGGCAATACGCTGCGTCTTTTGGAGATACAACAATTAGCATATGCATTCAATCACACACACACACACTGTCCCACCAATTGATGTTATAGTTACCAGTCCAGAGTCCGGAGCAACCTAGTGGCCAGCGAGGCTGATCGTGGGTAGGGAGGAGCCAGGTTCTGTTGGTCATGACACAATGCTCCAGGGAAATCTTGGCAGGATGAACCCAAAGTTTCATGGCAAAGCACCCTTTTCATATAGTGATCTTCCTTCATTGGGACCAATGAGTTTTGTACCATGATGCTGTAATCAATCGCCATTTGACGAGTACTTGTTTCTTAAATTGTTCTTCTTATTCTTTATCTTGTTCTTTCATCAGTCTCTCAGGGAGTTACCCCATGCTGGTTTTTATCACAGCTACCTTGTCCCCATTACAGGTGCCTGCCTTCTCTTTTAGAGTTGTCAATCTGCCCTCCTCTGACATCTCAATAGGGGTGTGTTGCAATCTCCTGGCACCTTTATGTCTGTCCTCAATTCCTCCCTGGAACATCTGGTCCAGTGATGGCCTTCACACTTATCTTCTAATACACACATTCCTCATTCACACACAAATTTACACAGAACATTTGAACAGGAACATCAAATTGCAATGCATGAGAAAACAATCACTGCATTCTTTTACTTATTTAAAAATGCTAATGTTTAACATACAACAAAGTGGTGACCCTAAAGGTCTATTACTGCCTTGAAATCAGCTTCAGAAACAAGATTCTGGCTGATGCATCTTTACCAATAGCACACTAGGCCATTCCTTTCTGCTTTCAGAAAGGGTGGCTGGCAGAATATGGTCAAATCAGACATCAATATATTTAATACATGCTACATTATTATTCTTTATCCTTCATTCTAATTTATACAAAACACAAACATAAAATCCTACTACTAAACAGGTAGGGACCATCAAATTGTGAAAGTAAATGCATGATTACACAGGTGGTGTTGGAGAGAGGGCTTTGGATTCTTCAACCATGGGATGATGTTCCAGGAAGAAGAATTGCTAGGAAGAGATGGGATCCACCTAACGAAGAGAGGGACGAGCATCTTCGCAGGCAGGCTTGCTAACCTAGTGAGGAGGGCTTTAAACTAAGTTCACCAGGGGATGGAGACCTAATCCCTGAAGAAAGTGGGGAAGTTGGATACTGGAAAGAAACACACGGAGGAGGGTGCAACAGGGGAGGCCTCCTGACACATACTGAGAAAGCAGGGCAATTGGCTAGTTATCTTAGGTGCTTGTACACGAATGCAAGAAGCCTGGGAAACAAACAGGTCTCAGGGTACGAGAACTCATGGGTACCATGGGCTCACTTGGTACCGAAGAGGAGTGTCTGTGGTACATTGTCAGTACCGATGGTTGAGTACCTAGATGGGAGTTTGTCGCTCCTGGGACCAAATTTTTCTCTGTGTCACTCTTTTAGAAAGGGTACGATAATTGTCTGTCTCCTTAGGGGGCAGTACTGTTGCCTCAAAGCTTGACTGCCTGAGCCCCCCGGTTTCTCTATGTGGTGCAGCAGGTGCAGCCGAGCTCATAGCGGAGGCCCCCTTCTGGGTACCATGCTTCAGAGCTGCTGATGCCCTCGGTCCTGAGGTGGCTGCACTGGGGGGGCCCTCTGGCTGGCCAATTACTCAGAGCCCATGTGTTTCCGGTGCCATCAGTACCGAGGTGGACGCACTGGGGAACCCCTCTGGCTGGCCAATGTCTGGGAGCCCTTCACAGAGGGAGTCTGCTGGGTTATTAGTTTTTTTCACGACTCTATCCCCTTTGAAGTTAAAGGCTCTGGGGATGATCCAGGGTCAGCACCGGAGTCCCCGGGAGACTGAAGTGCCTTCTCCATAAGGAGTTTTAACTTCAGCTCCCAGTTCCTGCGAGACTGCAATTTTAGCTGTGACAAGTGAAGCACTTCTGTGAGACTCTCCCAGGCACCTAGAGCGACCAGATAGCAAGGGTGAAAAATCAGGACAGGGGGTGAGGGGTAATAGGCACCTATATAAGAAAAAGCCCCCAATATCGGGACTGTCCCTATAAAGTCAGG
Organism: Mauremys mutica; assembly: GCF_020497125.1. Taxonomy (NCBI): domain Eukaryota; kingdom Metazoa; phylum Chordata; order Testudines; family Geoemydidae; genus Mauremys; species Mauremys mutica. The sequence goes on along the minus strand of NC_059074.1, from coordinate 149,923,506 downwards.
ACATCTGGTCACCCTACAGCACCAGATACAGTGAGCATGTCTGGCCATTACAGGAATCGACTCCTTGCAGGAGAGGCATCTCTTGGAGTAGGGAGAGCTGGGCATGCCCCTGGGCGGGAGCCTATCATCCTCTAACAATGAGGAATGCAGAAGAAAGGTCTTCTTTACTCCTCTTCTCCTTTTCCTCTTTTTTTTTAAACTGAAAAAACGTAGAGTCTACTAACCATCGTCGGGGGTGGGGGGAATGCCCCCAGACAGGGCAGGAAACGTAAACTAAAGTTAGTTCTTTCTTTGTCTTCTTTTTTTCCCTTTAATCCCAACAGAATAAAAATAAAGGGAAACTAACTATTAAGGAGAACAAAAGAAACAAAAACAACTACTATTTATGCTAATGACACAGATAAGGACGGGACAACCTCGCTGGTTGGAGACCAAAAGTGGTTGAGAAGGAAGTGAGAGGGGTTCACCCGTGCAGTGCTAGATAGCCTTGAGGCAGACCAGAAGGAGGGAGAGAACATCACAGCTCAATGGACGCTGCTACCAAAAATCTCCGATTAGAGACGCAGTGACACACATACACCTACAGTGGAGCACCCATTGGAACATTACTCGAAGAAGAAACTCCAAGTCTTTAGATGGGACATAATATTTTTATCAGCCCATTTTGAGGTGGGCAGTATCATTACTGGGGTGTGCTAGATTACTCTGCAGGATCCAATAGAACCTCATTAATCAGTAGCACAATTCGAGCAGATGATGCTGTATGCAAAATGTCTAGCAGCTTACGTTGTGACTCCTTAACTTCTTCAAGTGGTATTTCTAAGGAATCCTCTGTCCTTTTAATGAAGTCCTAAAACCACTTGAAATTCTCAGTCAACTATGAGAGAGGAGGCATGACTACTTCATCTGGGGATGAAGAAGAGATGTTAGTTAACAGAGTGACTTCCTTATTTGCTCTAGCCTCCTGTTTCTCAAAAAGTCTCCTCTCATGGTTCAGGCCTTCGTGGGAGAGAGAATGGAGGAGATTTTCTACTTTTATTGTGCTGAAGAGTAAGGCTCAGTGTTCTAGAAAATTGTTGATGGTATGCCACCCAGGGGTCCCAATATGGCCATTGCAGGGGCCTATATGGTACAGAAGGAAGCATCCAAATACACTCAGACCATTGGGATGGAGCTTGAGAATGTCTTTTTCAAGAGTATTCTTTCTCCTTAGAAGTCTCTGGGGTAAATACTCCTCTGATAATGCAGAGGGGAGCCTTGAATAGATATCCAATAAGCCGAAGAAAAATCCCCATCATCTCTCTCTAAAGGTGGAGCACAGTAGAAAATGGGGGAGACTCCATTGATACCAAGTGAATGTTTGGAGACGTAGAGGCCCTCAGTACCAAGAACAGATCAGTACCAAAAGAAAGGAGAATCAGGAATCTCTTTCATAGTTATGTCCCTTGAAAATCTGAATTCTCGCGGTACTGATATGGTGATTATTACCAAGGTGACAGCCTGAGCAGAGGTGACTGTAGAAGAGAGAGTGAACAGTGCTCTGGAGTTCAAGCACTCTGAGGAATGTACCATGCAGGACGATTGCTTGGTCTTCTAAGGTACTAAGATGTTAGATACTGAGAGCTGGGATGACTTTACTGGTACTGTACCCCCCAAATTTGACATTCCTGCGTGCATCCCAGAATTTGACAGTACTGCAGTCAGTTATCTTGTGTGTTCCACTACTTCCAGCTAAACATCACACAGCTAGAAATAGAGAGACAAGGGCATGCACCTGAATGTTTGCAGTTTTGCTATCAGAATAGGACGTTGGGACAGGGAGTTAAAGTTCCATGAAAATAGAAGGAATGTTTGGACAGCTTTGGTTTTAGATGCCTCTGACATGTAAGTTTTATTGTTGTTATTGCTTTATTACTGTAAGGCTTTGCTGATAAGGAGAATAATTAATTGTTAATACCTGTTGCACAGAAAATTATTAGCCTATTAGGGCTATTATGAGTTATGTCCTTTGTTCAGAGAAAATTTACAAAAAGTTTAGCTAGAAAGTGTGCTTAGGAGCAGTCTGAGGAAGCTTTCTTTGGGCAAGGATCTGACACCTAAGTTCCTCAGCAGATAGACGGAAAGAAGGGCCCTCCAAAAGCCTGGCTGTTGATTCCTCGATTTCAGACTTGTTGGGTAACTATAAATGTTTGGAATGCTGTGAACCTATTGCTACTGTGTGAGAATGTGTGTGTATGTCTGCGTGCGCATCCTTAAGACCTAATAAAAAAAAGTTTTAGGTAAAAAGCATTTTGGTTTGTATCAATCATATATCAGATGGAGGAACAGTATACCCACTGATTTATTCCTGACACCACCTGGAGAAAACAGTAAAGTTGCCAGTGCTTTGGGTTCTGAAAACTCTGGGTAACAGTACCCTCTTAGGCCTGGTCTACACTACGACTTTAGGTCCAATTTAGCAGTGTTACCTCGATTTAGCCCTCGACCTGTCCACACAATGAAGCCCTTTTTTCTACTTAAAGGGCTCTTTAAATCGATTTCTTTACTCCACCTCCGACGAGGGGATTAGCGCTGAAATTGGCCTTGCTGGGTCGAATTTGGGATAGTGTGGACGCAATTCAATGGTATTGGCCTCCAGGAGCTATCCCAGAGTGCTCCATTGTGACCGTTCTTGACAGCGCTCTCAACTCAGATGCACTGGCCAGGTAGACAGGAAAAGGCCTGCGAACTTTTGAATTTCATTTCCTGTTTGGCCAGCGTGTTTGCAGAGCTCATGCAGAGCTCATTAGCATGATGAGCACATTGCCGGGGCACATTGCCCGGCCCGTACTTTGTGAGAAGTCTATGACCATGTCCCTCTCATCACCACGCTGCCGTCGCCTCCTTGCCTGATTTTGCATGAAACAATTGTCTGCCGTTGCTCTGACGGAGGGAGGGGCAACTGACAACATGGCTTACAGGGAATTACAATCAACAAAAGGAGTGGCTTTGCATCAAGGAGAAACACAAACAACTGTCACACAGAATGGCCCCCTCAAGGATTGAACTCAAAACAAATCGGGTCAATTTCTTGTTTTGATCCATCTATCTTTTACATCTTAGGCTGGCAGCAGACAGTGCAGTATGACTGCTAGCCATCCTCATCTCCAGGGTGCTCGGCAGAAGATGTTGCATTACGATTGCTAGCCATCATCATCCAGAAGATGGTGCAGTAGGACTGCTAGCCATCGTCATCTCTTGGGTGCTCAGCAGAAGATGGGAATGACCTGGCTGAGTCACTCCCATGTCTGCCCAGGCACCCCTGATTGACCTCACCGAGGTCAGCTAACAGAGCACCCAGGAATCTGATGACGATGGCTACCAATCGTAATTCACCATCTGCTGCCAAATGGCAATGAGTTGCTGCTGTGTAGTAATGCAGTCCCACGTCTGCCAGCATCCAGGAGACGTATGGTGACGGTGAGCTGAGCAGCCTCCATGCTTGCTGTGGTATAACGTCTGCTCAGGTAACCCAGGAAAAAAGGCATGAAACGATTGTCTGCCCTTGCTTTCACGGAGAGAGGGAGGGAAGGAGGGAGAGGGGGGCCTGACGTACCCACAACCACCTGCGACACTGTTTTTGCCCCATCAGGCATTGGGATCTCAACCCAGAATCACAATGGGCGGTGGAGACTGTGAGAACTGTGTGATAGCTACTCATAGCTACCCACAGTGCAACGCTCCGGAAGTCGACGCTAGCCTCGGTACTGTGGATGCAGTCCACCGACTTAATGCACTTAGAGCATTTTGTGTGGGGGGGACACACATTCGACTGTATAAAAACAATGTCTAAAAACCCAACTTCTATAAATTCGACCTAATTTCGTAGTGTAGACATACCCTTAGAAGAGGAAGTTGTCTTCTTTGTTGCCTCAATCCCCTGATGGTACTGATAACCTTTCAAAGCCAAAATCCTTAGGTTCTCTGGGTTCAGTGTTGCTGCTAGTAGCCGAGGAACCTGCAGTCTCATTGGTATCAAGTTGGGAACTAGTGGGCATCAATGTAGCTGTTTCAATCGATGACCAGGATTTCTTTGAAGACATTTCCTGACCTGAGGAACCTTAACTCATTTTCTTAGAGTCCTTCTCAAAACATTCTTGAGTTTTCCTCTTAGAAGATCTGGGAGAGTGCTGTGCCCGAAGCGGGTGAGGCGCTCAACTTGCTCACAAACCAGTGTATGTGGGAGAGGGGGTTCCCATGGCTTGGGTCAGAAGCAGGATAGTGGGAGCTCTCCATCATGAGGAGATGTGAATTGATCTCCCACTTTGTTCTGCCTCTCAATTTTAAAAACAGACAAAAGTTACACTTTTGGGGGACATGTGATTCCTCAAGTCAACAGATGCAACAGCAGTGCCCATCATTCACTGGAAAAGCCTCGTGGCATGAAAGGCAACATTTAAACCTCAGAGAGCCAGACATACACTCCTAGTAACATAATGTTCCCCCAAAGGAAGAAACTGAAAAGACACAGGCTCTTACAAACTTTATTTATTTATTTTATTTACTAACTACTACTATAACTAAACTTAGTAAAACTATGCAAAAAAAAAGTTAACATAAGTTGAACTGAGACACTGTCTCAGGCTGAGGTGGTTGACAAAGGACGGAGGACAGTTCGCTCACACAACTCTATATAGCCTCAGTGCAGAGCATGAGACTGTGTTGAGTGCATGCATGGGCCGGATGAGCACCACTACCTAAAATCTATGATTGAATTTACGTGGGGCACATTCACACTTGAAGTGGAGCATCCATAGGGACATTACTCAAAAAAATTGAAGTTGTACAGTGGCATTTGTCAGCATCTTGCTGAGATGGGAATACCCAGCACAAGAACTTTGAGCACTGGCCTGCTAAACCCAACATTGTGAATTCAATCCTTGAGGGGGCCATTTAGGGAACAGGAGTAAAAATTTGTCTGGGGATTGGTCCTGCTTTGAGCAGGGGGTTGGACTAGATGTCCTCCTGAGTCCCTTCCAATCCTGATATTCTATGATTCTAAGGTCCTGATTCAACAAAATACTTAGGCACATTCTCAAATTTAAACACAATAGTAATCCCCTCAAACTACAACTGGGACTAGTGAATTCTTAAAGGTAAGTATGTGCTTAAGTATTTTGTTGAATCAGGGCCTCAGAGTCTTAAGCCCTAGCCCTCTGATATTGATATTTGAAAGAATTCTTGAAATTCCTGGTGTGAAATTCCACTTGCTCCTAAATATTTTAAAATCATCTCTTTCCCTGTAATGAATAATCTTTAAGGATATTCCCATCAAGCATAGCATACCTAATTAAGGGTAAATTTTAGATTGAATAGCAAGAAGAAAACTACCTAGCAAAGATTTTAGATAGTGAAACAACCACCCATAGAAGGTGGAAATTGCAGCTCATGGGACATCTAAAACTATCATAGAGTTACCTAAGAACTACAGTTAATTATTCTGTACTAATAGGAGGATGGACTATATGTCAGATTTTAACAGGTCTCTGTGCCCAATAATACATACACCTGAAATGTCCAGATTATTGTATTAACTTTCTAAATGTTATAAGAAACTTCAAGGTAGGGGTTGTATTCTGGCTCCATGGTGTAGTTATTAAAGAGTCTTGTGCAGAAACTAAAATCACAGGGGTGTAATTAATGCAAATCCCTAGGGAGACAGCAAGTCTAGAGGAGTCTCGCCCCCTTAGAGAAATTGCATATACTACTTTGATATGGTTAAAGAGACACCAGAGAACAAATGTATAAAATGACCACAGTAACAAGGAGAGGAGGTCACTTTCACCCTATCTAAAAACTGACATGACACTATGATGAGACAGACAAACCCCGTGACAGGACCTGAAGAATTTTGAAATACATAGTCTCCATGTACAAGATGGGTGACACCCAGTAAGCCAGACATGCATATAAGTTGTTTAATATTTTTAAGATATGTTTTCTCTGTAATGCTTTTGTTCTGAATAAATAATACTTGGTTTATGAAGGCTGGCTGGTCACTGATTAACCCTGTCATTGACCCTCAGATTAAAGAGCTGCAACTATTGAACCAAAGTCAGGTCTGCTGAGGGAATGAATTGTAGGAGGAACTTCAGCCTAAACCCCTGGTTTAGAGGAAGAGGGTCACAATACCCCACCTCAAGAAAGGTGATAGCAAGAGACCTGACACCTAAGTGGGGTGCCTTCAAGGAGACCACAAAGGGATCAAAGGTGCAGTTAGCTCAGGAACTATGACAGTCTCTTCCCTCTCACTTTTATGGTGATCTCTCTAAGGATAGGAAGTCCTGTCCTTCATACTAATAACTGCTCTAGAACAAAAACCATGAGGAGCCCTTGTGGCACCTTAGAGACTAACAAATTTATTTTGGCATAAACTTTCATGGGCTAAAACCCACTTCATCCTATGCATGGAGTGAAAAATACAATAAGCAGTATATATAGTATAGCACATGAAAAGATGGGAGTTGCCTTACCAAGTGGGGGGGTCAGTACTAATGAGGGCAATTCAATCAAGGTGGAAGTGGACTATTCTCAACAGTTGACAAGAAGGGGTGAATATCAACAGAGGAAAAATTACTTTTTGTATTGACCCAGCCACTCCCAGTCTTTATTCAGACCTAATTTGATGGTGTCCAGTTTGCAAATTAATTCCAGTTCTGCTGTTTCTCCTTGAAGTCTGGTTTTGAAGTTCTTTTGTTGAAGAATTACTACTTTTAAGTCTGTTATTGAGTGTCCAGGGAGACTGAAGTGCTCTCCTACTAGTTTTCGAATGTTACAATTCTTGATGTCTGATTTTGTGACTTTGTCCTCACCCGCAACTATTTCAGATTTGGGGACAATTTATACCTTCAAATTAGCGGCACTGCTATGGGTACCCACATGACCCCACAGTATGGCAATATTTTTATGGCTGACTTAGAACAACGCTTCCTCAGCTCTTGTCCCTTAGCGCCCCTACTCTACTTGTGCTACATTGATGACATCTTCATCATCTGGACCCATGGGAAGGAGGCCCTTGAGGGGTTTCTGGTATAGGGTGGTGTTTATGTGACCATCGCTTATTTGCACTGTTGCGTCCAGGAAGTGGATCTCTTGTGTGGACTGGTCCAGGCTGAGGTTGTTGGTGGGGTGGAAATTGTTGAAATCCTGGTGGAATTCCTATATAATGAGTACTTATGGTAATCCTATGTAAGAGAAAGATATTTTAAAGTTCCCTGCCAAGATATTGTCATACCCTGAGACTATTAGCACTTATGACATGATGAGGTTTCATTACTAGGTCATACAAGAACAAAAAGTGAACTCTGGTGAACTAATCAACTGTTGAAGACCTATGTTGCTATCATACTACCTTGAAGACAGGGAGCAGTAGGCTCTATTTTTCTAAAATCCTCCATGAAGTATTCTTTGCATAAGCTAAACCACTCTGATGTAAACAAGGCGAGGCTCTACCCAGATGCAAAGGGAAGGTAAGAAGAAGGACAACTGTATGGGTTCGGGTGTTCACCACTATCTATTTACATATGCTACTTCAGCTAGGGTGATAAACCAGACTAGGGGGTACTGGAATACCAGTATTTTTTTAAGACTACACATCTAAAAGGATCATCCAACACTGGGTCTAACGCCAAGAAAAGTTATGTTTTTTGTATTAGAAGATGGGGACCAAAATGGGAGTATCATTTTGATACAATCAGATGAGTAGGAAGAGAAGCTCAGGACCATAGTAACCAAAGTGGAGCAGCACCATTACATAATTGGTTCATTAAATGGTAAGGGAGCGAAAGGAGATCTTCTAAGAAAGAATACCACTGAAGAAGGAAGAATCTTTGAAGAAAATAAAGGTGAAAACAACCCTTCAGGATAAGGTTCACTCAGTCCATGAGCTGTAAGATCAACCTGATTGGAGAGGAAGAAATTGGAAAGGACCCTGCCAGGAAAAGCTGAGTCCTTACCACACTCTAGAAAAGAGCATACACACTCTGGATTAATGCCCAAATCTACCCCTCTTCCTAAATATCTTCTTTTGTTCCTTGAAATACAAATAATACCAAACAAAGCTCAATTTAAGCTTTCTCCTCCAGGCTAAATTGTTTCTAACAATTTCACAGTAGAACCTCTAATCCCAGACCTAGTTATCTCGCCCAAGGAGACAATCCCTCCTACATCCTGGGTAAAGTCAACGAACTGCGCATCAGAATGAGTCAACAGGAATTTATGAACACTTGCATTCCTCTTACACCTGCCTACAGAAGATAAGAGAGTTTGATAAAACTTGAAAAAGAAAACTCTTGCTATCTATGTTCCTAAAGGCATTATTTCCTTATGCTGTCTCCCAATAGATTAGGTATCCATGATTCATAGCACAGTGATTGATTTTGTCACTGAGCTAAATGAGAGTAGACACTGAAAGACCTGGATAATGTTAACAGATGGGGATATGATAGAAGGTGTGTATCTTTTAGGACCACTGAACAGAGGAGATGGGATGACTTGAAGTGTGGACCTGGGAGTTTCTATCTCAAATCATGACTGGCAGATCTTTTATGAAGTAGAGGACAAGAATGGGATAGAAACCCCTGCATCCCCCAGCTTGTGTATGAATATATTAGGGAGTACAGGAGGAAAAAGCCCTACTTCTCAGAATGGGAGAATCCTTGGCCAAAATAAACTGGAATGTTCTGAGCCCAAGGGCCAAGCAGTTGGACAAAACCCTCTCTAATGGTGGCATGGAAGAAATTGAATTTTATACATAGACTGACCAGCTTCCATGCCTGCTGTCTGAGGAAGAGGGAAACCAGACACCACAAACTGTATGAGAAAGAAGACTGGTTAGGGTGCGAGCCTGCAACTTTGGAGACTCAGGTTCAATTCCCTACTCTGCTGAAAACTTCCTGTGTGACCTCAGACAAGCCGGTTTCCAATCTGTACAATGCAGATATTTCCCTACCTCACAGAGTATTATGAGGTGCTCAAAGATGACAATAATGGAGGCTGTACAAATACCTTAGCTGACGTATCCTCCCAACTGGAAAATAAAGGCAGAGAGGCAAAGCTGTGAATTTCAATAAAATTGCTTGGGTGTGAGAATCTTATTCATTGCCAGACTAACTGAGGGGACTGAATCAAACATGATGAATATATATATTTTTAGTAGCAGACTTGTGGATCTTCTAGAATCACTTGCTATTTCTTTTTTGTCCGTGTTAATTGAAATGAGTGTTTCAGACATGGAGGCTGTTTCTTCTTCTAAACACAGAACTGTGTTAGCTGCCTGTAAAGAGTTACTATGATTCACTAATCTGCAAAAGTAGAAAGAATTCTGGAATTCAAAAGGAACAAAAAAGGTACTTTTCAAATTATATTCTTCTGATGATTACATTGTATGTGCTCACATATGAGTTCTCCTCCTCCCTCTTAAATTATACCATCTTGGACCATTTTCTGCCCCTATCTTGCTACTCTTAGGCAGCCTTGCAACATTTGTTAACAAATTAACATATATTTCATGTATTAGAGAAACTGTGGTTTCTTGGATACAATTGTATGGTTATTGTTGGCACATGCTGAATTTCTAATGAAAGCCACTAAATTTAATTATATGACCTTTGTAGTTTACATAAATGTATTTTTTCCTGTTTTAGCTCCTTAAAAAAGTATATACAATTCCAAGAAAGACAAAATGGACCGTCAAAATTGTTAATAAAATACAAGTTTAAAAAATATAGGAATTTAAACTTAATTTCTATGCAAAAAGGTACAATAACTAATATTTCATTGCATCTAGTCCAATAAAATGATGGTTGAAAAATATCAAGTTACACAAGAATTTAGAAAAATATATCCCACAAAGATTACTTCTATCCTAAAGTTTACTGTTTTTCTGTGCATTCTATATGATTATTTAAACTGTATACTGAGAATCACAAAAAGTATACTTACAAGATCATAGTTATAAAGCGGTTGACATACTTTTTCAAGTGTGTATAAATATCTCACATTATCTTTTGATTCATTTGCAGTGTCTGTGATTCTGGCATCCAACTCTCGCCACATCTAGAGGGAAAAATACTATGAAAACTTCATACGTATCAATATATTATTGCCAATATATAGATGTGCAGAATATACACATTTGTAAAAAATGGTTATCTACCTTTCCATAACTGTTGTTCTTCTAGATGTGTTGCACATGTCCATGCCATTGAAGGTGATTGTGTGCCCTGTGCACAGAAGTTGGAGGTTTTTTCCCTCAGCAATACCTGTTGGAGTGGCTCGAGTGCCCTCTGTTGCCGTGCACTATTGCGTGCTGGTAGAAGAGAGTGGAGCCGCTCCTGTCCCTCTCAGTTCCTTTGTATCAGACAGACTCCGATACAGAAGGCAGGTTGGGTAGGTCATGGAAAGGACACATACAACACATCTCAAAGAACAACAGTTACGGAAAGGTGGGTAATTGTTTTTTCTTCTTCAAGTGATTGCACGTCAATTCCACTGTAAGTGACTCACAAGCAAACACCCAAGGAGTTGGGTTCAGAGTCTATCTGAACAATTATTGTAAGACAACCCATCTGAAACTGGCATTGTCTCTAGACTGATGGGAATTGGCATAATGAGAAGTGAAAGTGTGAAGTGATCACCAAGTCCCTGCTTTACAAATGTCTAGAACTGGCACTTGTTCCAGGAAAGCTGCAGAAGCTGCCCGAGCTCTAGCAGAATGTGCCAACACTGCAGCTGGCTGGATAGTATTAGCCAATTGGTAGCATAAGCGAATGCGCAAAGAGATCCAGGATGAGACTTTCTGAATGGAAACAGGAGGGCCCCTACCTCTCTCTGCAACTGCTATGTTGTGTAGAGGATCTGTAGAGATTTAGCATGCTCCAGGCAGAAACTTAAAGCCCTTCTTACATCCAAGAAGTGAAGCTTTTCCTCATCTCTAAGTGTATGGGGTTTCAGAAAAAATGTGGGTACACAGATTGCTTGTTTAACACAAAATTTAGAGACTATTTTTGTAAGAAATGTCAGTTGAAGGCAAATATAAACTTTATCTTTATGAAAAACTCTATATGGGGGTGTGACAGACCCAGACCAGTGGGGTACAGGAGTCTGGTAGAGGGCAAATATACTGGTCACTGGATGAGTAGTTTTCTGTTCCCTGAGTGACCAGAGCAGAGGCTGCACTAGAGTAATCAGGAACCTGCTAGAACCAATTAAGGCAGACAGGCTGATTAGATCACCTGCAGCCAATCAAGGCAGGCTAATCACAGCACCTGGGTTTAAAAAGGAGCTCACCCCAGTCAGGCGAGGAAGAGCCAGAGGAAAGGAAGTGTGTGTGAGGAGCTGGGAGCAAGAGGCACAAGGAGCTGAGAGTGAGATGGTGTGTTGCTGGAGGACTAAGGAGTACAAACGTTATCAGACACCAGGAGGAAGGTCCTGTGGTGAGGATAAAGAAGGTGTTTGGAGGAGGCCATGGGGAAGTAGCCCAGGGAGTTGTAGCTGTCATGCAGCTGTTACAAGAGGCACTATAGACAGTTGCAATCCACAGGGCCCTGGGCTGGGACCTGGAGTAGAGGGCGGGCCCGGGTTCCCCCCAAGCCTCCCAACTCCTGATCAGACACAGGATTAGTTGATCCAGACTGTGGGGAAGATCACTGAGGTGAGCAAATCTGCCAATAAGCGCAGGACCCACCAAGGTAGAGGAGGAACTTTGTCACAACTGGTGTTAGCAGTGGGATTTGGTGTGCACAGCACGGCAGAAGAAGGAGGGTGATTTAAAAAAAATGGTAGAGGGTTTATTTTTTTTTCACCACAATGGATGACTTAGTACAGGCATTGATACAAGCTACAGAAGCCCAGCAGGAGGCTACCCGTGTCCAGGCAGCTGCCCAACAGGAGGCAGTGCAGCTGCAGCAAGAGACTAATTGCCTGCTGATGGACCAGGCTTCTCAAGACCGGGCTATGTTGCGGGAACTGGTAAACCAGGTAAAGACCCTTACAGAGCTGAACTGCGGCTATGATGGGACGCAGATCATACGGGCCAGCCATTGGCTGCAGAAAATGATGCGGGAGGATGATGTAGAGGCATACCTTCTGGCCTTTGAGAGGACAGCCCTACGGGAGGCCTGGCCTCGAGATCAGTGGTCTGGAATCCTTGCCCCATTCCTGTGTGGGGAGGCCCAGAAGGCTTACTATGATCTGCCTGAAGAGGCTGCAGCAGACTACCCCCAGCTGAAAGCAGAGATCCTGGCCAGATCTGGGGTAACGACCGCAGTGCGGGCCCAACAGTATCACGAGTGGAGGTACCAGGAAAACAAAACCCCGCGGTCCCAATTGTGTGACCTCATCCATCTCGCACAAAAGTGGTTGCGAACGGAGTCCCGGAGTCCGGAAGAGATACTAGAGGTTCTGGTCATCGACCGATACATGAGGGGACTACCACCAGACCTTCGTGCCTGGGTAAGCCAGAACGAACCCTCCACCTATGATAAGGTTGTTGCACTGGTAGAGAGGCGAAGGATGGAAAGGGAGCTGACCCGACCAGTAAAGGAAGAGGCACCCCGGGTTAAACTAGCAGCACCAAGCCCTAGAGCTCGGGTGACTGGGCCACCAGGAGGGCCCAGGTGGAAAAAGAGAGGGGCTGAAGGCCCACCAGAGGCCACAAAGAGTCGGAGCACGGAGGGAGAAGAGGATCATGATCTTAGATTGCCCAAACCAAGAGACTGGGGAATGCCTAGGGCTCCATACAGATGTTATGCCTGTGGGGATTGGGGACATATAGCTGCACAGTGTCCCAATGCTGAGGAGCCTATACAGTGTAACCTGGGGAACTGGGCAGACCCATGCTCCCTAATCCACCTTGTGGGGGTATCATTAACCCCACATATGTACACCAGACCAGTGAAACTTAATGGGGTAGAGACCATGGCACTGGTTGATTCGGGGAGTGCTATCACGCTTGTCTCGGGGAAGCTCATCAAGTGTAGTCAGCTGCTGCGGGCTAAGCGTACAGGGATAACATGCGTCCATGGGACAGTTGGTTATTACCCCACCATCCCAATAAAACTCGAGATTCAGGGGAACACTACTGAGGTAGCAGCAGGTGTAGTCCCTAAACTCCCATACCTGGTGCTCATAGGGAGGGACTTCCCAGGGTTTGGAAACTTACTCCCAGTAGGAGGATTGGAGGAAAATGGGAACCCTGAAGTTAGTGAGGCATCCACAGTAGACTGTCAACCCCCAGTCTTCTCTGAAATATCACCAGATTTATTTTCCATTCCCAGACAGGGTAGAAAGTCAAAAAGGGAAAGGAGGGCAGCTAAGGCCTTGGGAACCTGAATACTGACTCAAAGCCAGAGGGTCGCTCTCGTAGGTAGGTGGACCTGAGCAGCTGAAAAGGAGGCCACCCAGGAGGGAGAAGCACCCGAGTCTGACCCCCACCCTAACGCTTCTGAACCAGTAGAGGCAACAGAGACTGGGCCCCTAGATCTTGGGCAGATTAGCCCCGGGAGAGGAAATTTTGGACGGGACCAGGCTGAAGACACAAGGTACGACAACATTAGGAAGGAGGTGACTGAAATAGATGGGGTCCCCGTGGAAGGCAAAACCCAGGGACCAGGACCCTACTTCATAATGAAGAAGAATCTCTTATACCAGGTTGCACCAGTACAGGGGAAGAAGGTACAGCAGATCCTAGTACCTCAAAAACACCAGAACGCTGTATTAAGTCTTGCTCATAGTCATCTTTTTGGGGGGCATTTGGGGGTAGAGAAGACCCTGGCACGAGTCCTACGACAGTTCTTCTGGCCTGGAGTACATGAAGAAGTGCGGAGGTACTGTGCGTCCTGCCCGGAGTGTCAGCTGCACAGTCCCCGTCCCAACCTGAGGGCACCTTTAGTACCCCTTCCCATCACAGAAGTCCCCTTTGAGCGAATAGCCATGGACCTAGTGGGACCCCTGAAGAAGACGGCTCGGGGCCACCAATACATACTTGTTGTTTTGGACTATGCTACTCGCTACCCAGACGCCGTCCCCCTGCGGAACACAGCCTCTAAAACGATAGCCAAAGAGCTGGTGGGGATCTTTACCCGAGTGGGGCTACCAAAGGAGATATTAACAGACCAAGGAACCCCATTTATGTCAAAGCTAATAAAGGACCTCTGTACACTGCTCCATATACATACTCTGAGAACTTCAGTCTACCATCCGCAGACTGATGGGTTGGTAGAAAGGTTTAACCAAACCCTCAAGGCTATAACACGGAAGGTGGTAAGTCGGGACGGGAAGGATTGGGACACCCTACTACCCTATCTTATGTTCGCTATCCGGGAGGTACCTCAGGCCTCAACTGGGTCTTCCCCCTTTGAGTTATTATACAGGCGTCACCCCCGTGGCATACTAGATATCGCCAAAGAGATCTGGGAAGAGAAACCCAATGAGGGGAGAAATATAATAGAACATGTAATACAGATGCGAGACCGGATAGCCCGGGTCACCCCTATTGTACGGGAACATTTGGAAAAGGCACAGGAGGCCCAGAGAACCCATTACAATCGCCAGGCAAAAGTCCGACAGTTCCAACCAGGGGATCGGGTGATGGTGTTAGTACGCACGGCAGAAAGCAAGCTTCTGGCCCAATGGCAGGGACCCTATGAGGTGATTGAACCCGTGGGGGAAGTAACCAACAAGGTGCGGCAGCCAGGACGCTGAAAACAAGAACAGATTTATCACATCAACCTTCTGAAACCCTGGCATGCACAAGAGGCATGCATGACTGTCCAAAAAGACCTAACCCAGGAAAACAAGCCTTCCAAACAGGTGAGAGTGTCTCCCGATTTAACACCAGACCAGAAGAACCAGGTGTCTGAGATGAGCTTCTGGAACCAAGATGTGTTCTCGACAAAACCGGGTCGAACAACCGAGACATATCACCACATCATCACGAACCCTGGGGCCAGAATAACAATGAGGCCCTATCGGGTGCCAGCGACCAAAAGGGAGGAAATAAATGCAGAAGTAAAAAAAATGCTGGAGTTGGGGATCATCGAAGAATCCCACAGTCAGTGGTCCAGCCCAATCGTGCTGGTGCCCAAACCTGATGTGACCACAAGGTTTTGCAACGAGTTCTGGCGACTAAACAAAGTATCCCAGTTTGACGCATACCCCATACCTCGCATAGATGAGCTAGTGGACTGTCTGGGTAATGCCCAGTATTTGACTACTCTAGATTTGACAAAGGGGTACTGGCAGATTCCCCTTGCGGAAGACACAAAGGAAAAGACTGCATTCTCTACACCAGAGGGTCTTTTTCAATTTACTGTCCTCACTTTTGGACTACATGGGGCCCCAGCTACTTTCAAGAAAGTACACGGGCGGTAAGAAGGAACTGAGGGTTGGGTGGGTCGGCTGAGGTATATATGCGGTGCCGTTATGGCGCCACTCCAGGGGGCGCTCAGCCGACCCACTGGGGTTGCTAGGGTAAAAGTCTTCCAACGAACGTGCACGTGGCGCGCACACACCTAACAGGAATGGATATGAGCAATCACTCGAAGAACAGGTGGTTCTTATCCCTCCAACCTTTCCAGCTCCGTGTGCAACACAGAGCAGGGAGCTGTCACAGCAATGCCGATGGCTTGTCACATGTGCACTGTCTGGCTTCCCAAGCTGCCCAACCCCTTGGTGTTGAGCAGGGGGGAGGGATATGTGACAGACCCAGACCAGTGGGGTACAGGAGTCTGGTAGAGGGCAAATATACTGGTCACTGGATGAGTAGTTTTCTGTTCCCTGAGTGACCAGAGCAGGGGCTGCACTAGAATAATCAGGAACCTGCTAGAACCAATTAAGGCAAACAGGCTGATTAGATCACCTGCAGCCAATCAAGGCAGGCTAATCATGGCATCTGGGTTTAAAAAGGAGCTCACCCCAGTCAGGCGAGGAGGAGCCAGAGGAGAGGAAGTGCGTGTGAGGAGCTGGGAGCAAGAGGCACAAGGAGCTGAGAGTGTGAGGGTGTGTTGCTGGAGGACTAAGGAGTACAAGCGTTATCAGACACCAGGAGGAAGGTCCTTTGGTGAGGATAAAGAAGGTGTTTGGAGGAGGCCATGGGGAAGTAGCCCAGGGAGTTGTAGCTGTCATGCAGCTGTTACAAGAGGCACTATAGACAGTTGCAATCCACAGGGCCCTGGGCTGGAACCCGGAGTAGAGGGCGGGTCCAGGTTCCCCCCAAACCTCCCAACTCCTGATCAGACACAGGAGGAGTTGATCCAGACTGTGGGGAAGATCACTGAGGTGAGCAAATCTGCCAATAAGCGCAGGACACACCAAGGTAGAGGAGGAACTTTGTCACAACGGGTTCTGACACCAGAAATCTCCACTAACCCACCCTTCTGGCTGAGGTAATTGCCACCAGAAATGTAACCTTCACAGAGGAGAGAACAAGTTGCAAGGGGTTTGAAGGGAGGTACCATCAATTTTGTCAGGACTAAAATGAGATCCCAAGGGGGGATGGTGTCTCATATCTGAAGGCACAGTTTGGCCATACCCTGTAAGAATCAGGTGATGCTGGAGTTGGAGAAAAGGGATCTATTATCCACTCAGACGTGAAAGGCTGAAATAGCTGCCAGATGCACCCTGATTGAGTTAATAGCCAAACTCTTTTTTAGACCTGGAAGATAGTCCAGTACGAGGTGCAAGGTGCCTACTCTGGAGATGCATCTTTCCTACGAGTTCAAATGGAGAAGCACTTCCACTTAGTGAGGTAAGTGTTTCTAGCTGAGAGTTTTCTGTTATTCAGAAGCACTTTTTGCACATCCTTCAAGCAGAACTTTTCAAAGGGTGTCAGCCATGAAGCATCCACAGTGTTAGAGACCTTGGAGGTTGGGATGGAGCAGATGCCCATGGTCACAGGAGATTATGTCTGGATCTAATGGGAAAGACAGAGGCTCAACTGACAAGGTTAGTAGGATCGAGTACAAGTGGTGAGGAACCACACTAGTGCTATAAGGATGTAGCTGGCATGGTTTCATTTTATTTTGAATAAGACTCTGGGCAGTAAAGGAATCAGAGGGAAGGCTTGCAGGAGGTAATTCTTCCAGGATAGGAGAAAAACATCTCTCAGTGAGCCTGGGCTAAGTCCTCCCCAGGAACAGAATTGATGGCATTTTCTTTTTGAAAACACATCCACTTGGGGAGTCCCCCACAGCTGGAAGATGGACCTGGCCATGTCTGGTTCTAATGACCACTTGTATTGATTGGAGAAGGATCTGCTCAGCTGATGCACTAGTATGTTCTGTTTTCCTGGAAGATAAGAAGCTTTGAGATGAATTGAGTGGATTATACAAAAATCTCAGAGATGGATTGCATCCTGGAAGAGTTGCTCCTCCTTATTTGTTTATGTAAAACATGGTCACTGAATTATGTGTCAGAATTGGTCGATTTTTTTCCCCACTATGTGGGAAAGGAAGGCCAAGCAGGCTAGACATAGCGCTTTTAGCTTCCTGACATTTATGTGAGAATCTAGACACCTACATGACCAAAAACCCTGCACCTGTAGGGACCCTATATGAGCTCCCCCACCCAGAGAAGACACATCTGTGACCAGCAGGAGGGTTTTCAGGATTTGTCTCGATTTTCTAGGAAACCCAGAGTATAGAATGTGGACAGGACAGTGGATAGGCTGCATAGGACTTGAGCCTCAGACCAACCTCTGATACACCAGTCCTCCAAGTACAGAAACACATGGACACCTAATTTTTGAAGACAGGCTGCCACCACCACCATGCACTTTGTGAATATCATAGGAGCAGCTGGCAGACTGAACAGGAGCACCGTGAACTGATAATGGCAACCATTCATCACTTAGGGAAACAGGAAGTAGCTGGAACCGAAGCCTGTTCCCCTGAGTGTTACCTAGCAGCTTTGTGTTCTTGGGGTACCAGGGCACAGTACACAGCCTGTCTGACTCATGAAAGCTCCCCCCCGACCTCTACTTGAACCAAAACCAATCAGAAGAAAGACTTACAAAAGCTATGAAAAGGCAGTGGGAGACATACCTAAACCCTTGGGATAAGGATGACAGAATTAAGGAAACTCCCCTAGCCTCATTTGCATCGAAGATGAAATAAGGAGGCATATCCATTAGTATTCAGAATGGAGAACAGAGATTCCAAGACAAGAACCACATGGAACTCTAGGACCAGAAAAGCAGGGAAGCACTGCATGATGGGGAATCTCTGCTCCAAATGTTAATGAACCCACGCCTGCACACACCCAGCTCAGTAGTTATCAGACCAATTCTAGTAATAAATCCTTTATTAGTATCAAAATAGTGAAGCTCCCTAACTGCATTGTGAGCTCCCTCTAAGGAACACCACCCAAAGCCAGCAATGATCAGCTCCCATGTCTACAGTCCTCTGGTAACTTCTTGTCAAATTTTTTGATGCTCTCCCAAAGGGTGAAGTCATATCTACTCAGGTGTGTCTGCCAGTTTGCAATCCTGAGTTGCACACTTGCTGAAGAATAAAGCTTGCAACCAAACAGATCCAGCCTAATAGGTTCATAGACTTTAAGGCCAGAAGGGACCATCATGATCATCTAATCACACCTCCTGCACATCGCAGGTCACAGAACTTCACCCAAGTACTCCTGTAATAGACCAATAACTTTTGGTTGAATTACTGAAATCCTCAAACCATGATTTAAAGACTTCAAGTTACAGAGAATCCATCATTTACTCTAGTTTAAGCCAGCAAGTGACCCATCCCCCATGCTGCAGAGAATGGCAAAAAACCTCACAATGCCTTTGCCCATGTGACCTGGGGAAAAATTCCTTCCTGACCCCAAGTATAGCAACAGTTAGACCCTGAGCATATCAGCGAGACCCACCAGCCAGACACCTGGGAAAGAATTCTCTGTAGTAACTCAGAGCCCCACCCATCTGGTGTCCCATCTCCTACTGTTGGAAATATTTGCTACTAGGAGTCACACATGGGCCACATGAAATCTCATCATACCATCCACTCCATAAACTTATCAAGATCAGTCTTGAAACCAATTAGGGTTTTTTGCCCCTAGTGCTCCCCTTGGGAGGCTATTTCAGAACTTGACTCCTCTGATGGTTAGAAAGACTCATCGAATTTCAAGCCCAAATTTGTTGATGGCCAATTCATATCCATCTGTTCTTGTGCCAACATTGTCCCTTAATTTGAGTAACTTCCCTCTCTTACTGGTATTTATCCTACTGATGTACTTACAGAAAGCAATCATGTCTCCCCTCAGCCTTTCTTTTGTTAGGATAAACAAGTCAAGCACCTTAAGTCTCCTCTCAGTTTGAATGCAGTTTGAATTCACCTTTCGTAAACAATGGAGACCAAAACTGCACACAGTATTCCAAATGAGTTTTCAACAGGGCCTTGTATAATGGTGGTAACACTTCCCTATTCCTAGGATTGTGTTAGCCTTTTTCGTGGCTGCATCACATTGGCAGCTCATAGTCATCCTAAAATCAAGGAATTCACCCAGGTCTTTCTCCTTCTCTGTCGCTTCCAAATAATAAGTCCCCATGTTATTCTTGTTAGTCCCTAAATCCATGAGCCTTGCACTTTGAATTATTAAATTTAATCCCACTTCTATCACTCCCATTTTCAAGATCATCCAAATATTCTGATATGCTATTCCGATCCTCCTCCTTATTGGCAAAACCTCTCAACTTTATGTCATCCACCAATTTTATTAACACACTCCCAATTTTACTCCCAAGGTCATCTGTGAAAATGTTTATTAAGACTGAGCCCAAGACTGATCCCTGAACTCCATTAGTAACCATGCTCCAGCCTGACAGTTCACCTTTCAGTGTGACCCCTTGTAGTCTTCCATTTAACCAGTCCCTTATCCACCTTTGCGTTCTCATATTAATCCCCATCTTCTCCAATTTAATAATTCCCCATGTGTAACTGTATCAAATGCTTTACTGAAATCCAGGCAGATTAGATCAACTGCCTTTCCTTTGTCTAAAAAAATCAGTTATCTTCTAAAGGAAAGAGATCAGATTGGTTGGGCACGATCTACCTTTTGTAAAACAATATTGTGTTTTATCCCAATAACCATTTACCTCTATGTCCTTAATTACTTTCTCTCTCTTTCAAAATTTGTTCCAAGATCTTGCATACAACAGAGGCCAGTAGTTTACCAGATCATTTTTTCTCTTTTCTTAAAGATAGGTACTATATTAATAATTCTCCAGTCATAGAGTACAACCCCAAATTTATGGATTCATTAAAAATCCTTGCTTTTGTCCTTGAAATTTAATGTACTAGCTCCTTTAATATTCTTGAATAGAGATTATCCAGGGTCCCCGATTTGGTCCCATTAAGCTGTTTGAGTTTGGCTTCCATCACAGATATGTTAATTTCTACTCTCATATCCTTGTTTCCATTAGCTCTCCTGCCACTAATCCTAAACTCCTCATTATCCTTATTAAAAACTGAGGCAAAGTATTCGTTTAGGTATTTGGCCATGCCTGGATTATCTTTGATCTCCAATCCATTCTCAGTGCCTAGTGGTCCCATTTTTTCTTTTCTTATTTTCTTTTCATTTATATGGCTAAAAAACCTTTTACTATTGGTTTTAATTTCCTTTACGAGGTCCAACTATGCTTGGCTTTTGGCAGTTCTCACTTTTTCCTTACACTTTCTGACCTCCAAGAGGTAGCTTTCTTTGCTGATCCAACCCATCTTCCATTCCTTATAGGCTTTCTGCTTTCTCTTAATAACCTGTTTTAGATGCTTGTTCATCCAGTTTGGTTTGCAACCCTTCCCTACACATTTTTCCTGTTACTTGAGATGCAGGATCCAGATAGTTTCTGCAACTTGACTTAAAGTAATTCCAAGGCTCCTCATACTCAGATCCTTGAACTCTTCAGTCCAGTCCACTTCCCTAACTAATTCCCTTAAATTATTTAAAGTTTGCCCTTTTGAAATCAAGGACTCTAGATGCAGAACTCTTTTTATTTATCCTTCCATTTAATTTAAACCGAATTAACTCGTGATCATTTGAACCAACGTTCCCCTCTACAACCAGTTATTCTATGAGGTGCTAACTACTTATCAATACTAAATCTAAAATGGCATCAACTCTT
This sequence comes from Mauremys mutica, assembly GCF_020497125.1. Classification (NCBI taxonomy): domain Eukaryota; kingdom Metazoa; phylum Chordata; order Testudines; family Geoemydidae; genus Mauremys; species Mauremys mutica. The sequence goes on along the minus strand of NC_059074.1, from coordinate 149,902,343 downwards.
GTTGGTTCGGTGACTATCTGGTGAAGAAATCTGTCAGCTATCACATCCAGGAATATCTGGGCCCAATCATTTTTAATAGTAATTGTCCTTCAATCTATATCTGGGAAATTTAAGTCTCCCATAATCACACAATTCCTGGTAGTATTTATTTCATCAAAATATTAAAAAGATCTCTATCCATAGCCAAATTGGATGATAGGGGTCTGTAGCAGACCCCAAACACTATTCTAGTGGAGCCTCTGTTACCTTTCTTCCCCAAAGTGATGTTGGTCCAAACAGATTCCATTTTACCCTTCCATCACTTCTAATTTCTTTACACTCTATTTCATCATTAATATACAATGCTACTCCTCTACCTTTAGCTTGATTTCTGTCTTTCCTGAACAGCACATACCCTTTAATACTTGTACTTCAGTTATGACTACTATATTCCACCACTATTCCCAGTAATGTTATCCCTCTAATATCTGGTTTCATTTCCTACACCAGTAGCTCTAGTTCCTCGATTCTGTTACCCAGGCTCCTTGCAGTAGTATACAGACATCTGCTTGTTTCTTCTTGGCTTCACCCAGATTCCTTGCCCAATTAGGTACAGCCATTTTACTGCCAGCATCACCTATCTGGCTGTTTGTGTCATTGGTATTGGCACTATTTTTCATCTTGATTTCCATTTTCCTACCCTCTGTTGTTCCTTTCTCCATTGCTGTCTCCTCTTTTACTTGATTTTCCTTCCACTCAATGTTAGAATACGGTGTGACAATTACATGAGCATCTCCCACTTGTCTCTCCCAAATTCCTCGTTTAAAAGTTCTTTTAATTAGTTTTAAAAAATTAAAATATGGAGACATACTTATTTCATAGAACTGGAAGGGACCCTGAAAGGTCATTGAGTCCAGACCCCTGCCTTCACTAGCAGGACCAAGTACTGATTTTCCCCCATAGACCCCCCAAGGATTGAACTCACAACCCTGGGTTTAGCAGGCTAATGCTCAAACCACTGAGCTATCCCTCCCCCAACCTGTGTTCTAGAAGTCTATTTCCTTCTCTACTCAGGTGGAGGCCGTCACATGAGAACAGTCCTCTGTCCACAAATGCCTCCCAATGGTCAAACATTCCAAAGCCCTCCTTATAGCACCATTGACTGAGCCATCTGTTGATCATCAAAATCCTATCTCACCTTCACTCTCCTCCTCTAGGGACAGGTAGAATTCCATTGAAGATCACCAGAGCCTCCATTTCTTTAAGCATCTTCCCCAGCCAGGAATAGTCTCCCTTGATGCATTCCATTAAGAACATAGCACTATCACTTGTTCCCACATGAAGGACAATCAGTGGATTCTTTCCTGCCTCTGCTAGAGATCCTCTTCAGCCTCAGGTCCACATCCTGCATCTTAGCTCCTGGCAGAAAATACATCCTCCTGTAGTTCTCTGGATTGGCTATGGTGACAGGCATGTCTGTTCTTCTTATTAGGGAGTTCCCAGTGATGTAGACCTGCCCCTTGCTGTTGCTGGTACAATTCTCCACCATTTGTCCTTCTGTTCTTTCTGGATGTAAGTCCTCTTGTCTTTTGTTTTCACTTGCAATCTTCTGCGAGTTATCCTCTAACTTCCTGGAGTTCTAAACTCTGGGTACCTCATTTACTCTCCTCCTCTTCCTGTAGGACTAGCTGCTCTTCTTCCTTGTCCTCCCACCTTCTGTTACTGCCTGCTGAGCCCCTTCATTTTCCAACTCAGCAAACCTGTTCCTCTGCTCTATTTCTCCTTCACTAGCTGGTCCTTTTCTCTGTCGTCTTCTTGTAGTCACATGCTTCCACTGGCCACTTTCCTCATCCAGAAGTCTACCTTCACAGTTGTTCAGTCCAGGGTGCATCTGCAAGATTTGAGTTTTCCCTTCAGCCTTCTCTCTCCTTCCCTCCATTATCTGTTCAAATCCCCTTCAAAACTCAACCATCATTTCTACTTGCATCTCCAAACCTCGGACCATCTCTTCCATCAGATCTATCAGGCAGTACTTCATACAAAGCATCTTTCAGATACCCACTCTAGGATAATGTACATCCCGCCATTTCCACAACCAGCCATCTTCATTGTCTCTTCCATTTCTTGGGTCACTACCACTGCTGTCTCTGTAGCCATCACAGCCTTCCCTCCTAAGCTCCCATTAAGGAAAAACAAACCACACATACACAAAACAAAAACAGAATACCACACACTGCCCCCCCACCCCCAACTCCTCTTACAAACTCCCACTCAAACTCCCCTGTTTTCAGGTCTGTTTGCTGGCATCTGTGCCTCCTCCCTGAGTCTTTGCTTTTTGGTATGGAAGCTTGTTGTCCCTGTTTTTCCTGCTCATTGGCAGCTACCATCACAAAAGAAACCGAAGGGAGAGAGGTAATAGTAAAAATATTCATAACTTTTAGAAGAGACAAAGTACCTCCTATTGGCTCATTTTGTTGTGGGGGATAGGGAGGAGGATGTCTGTCAAAAAGCCTTGACTAGTTCCATGATGGCTTCACTAGTTGGTAGAGCCTCGCCAGCCAGGATTGCCAACACCAGGATGTCTACCAACTTGTGAGAGCTCTCAGACAACTCTTCTGCCTGAAATTCAAGTACAGAGGCCATTTTTTTAAAAACCTCAATGGGCTCTGTAGTCCTCCAGTGAGTAACTTCATGGCTCTATAGCCTCATCTGGTGATGAAGACAAGGATATTCAATTGATATCTGAGGTGGTGGCTGAGGCTGCCCAAGTGAGTTCTGGCTGCTCGGTACTAGTCTTGGTACTGGATGATCTTGATGCCTGGAACTGGTCTCAGCACTAGATACTGGGGAATGGTTCTCTTGTTGCTGGTGTCTCTGGTTCACTCTCCATGACTGCATCCAAGAAGGTTGAAAGGAGGACCTGGCTGGAGGGGGAATGCCCCAATGGTCACCAAAATGGCCACTGATGGTAAGCTGAGGGCCATTGCTGGAGTTGCTGCACAGCCCATGCTCCCAACAAATCTGATGGGGGGATGAGCCATCTCCCAGACATAATAGAGAGGACCTCACCTCTAAATCCGAGGAGGAGGATGCCTTTGACAGAGGAGGGGCCAATCCCAATGGAACTGGTGAGAGATAGCACAAGCCCAGGGATGGCGGTAGCAGGGAAATCACAGGAGGCTTCCCTATGGACAAGACAGGCCTCTGCGGAGGTTTGGATGGCAGTACTGCAGGATCTTGGAGTGGCGAAGTATGAGCACCGAATGCAGGCTTTCCGCTGCCATTGATACCAGTACCAAGAGGCTAAGCAAATATTTTGCAGTTGCACATGCCTCTGATGTTGGTGGGACTGGCACTGTCTCTTGGCTCTACAAATGTCCTTCGGGGGACAGACTCAACAGACCTAGAACGAGCTCCAGAGGCTGCAATCCCACCTTGAGAGATGATGAGTGTTCTAGGGATGGCCTCTCTCCCAAATGCTTTGTGGAGTGTCTGCCTCTGTCTTACTTCGATACTGACACAGAAGTGGAACCTGAGGAAGGTCTGAGTCTTTTCTTCAGTATCAGGCAATGGGACCAAAGAGCCAGAGATATCACCAGTGGTGCACCCCGTAAAAAAGTAGATGTTGTTGGTGTGCTTTCCCCATGTGATGACGCCAATGGGGGTCAAAGTACTGCTTCCATATGCAAACACTTAAGTCTCGCCACCCTATCTTTTTCTGATCGAGGCTTGAAACCTTTACAAATGTGACATTTGTCACTGATGTGAGATTCTCTGAAACATTTCAGGCAGGTTGGGTGCAGGTTGTTGACCGGCATAGGCTTTGTGCAGGTCTGGCAGGACTTAAACCCCAGGAAGTGAGGCATTATTCCGGTATTGGTGTCAATACCCCAAAAGAGAAAAAAGGTCAAAAGAGACCAAAAATGGACATCTAGCCCTAAAACTATGTAAAATTGACTAAAACTAACCATAACTACTAACTTACAAATATATACAAAGAAGAATGAGGGAAGTGCTTGACTTAAGTCTGGAATTGTTCCAACAACTGTTACTGGCAGTAGGAAGGAACTGAGAGGGAGGAAGGCAGCTCCGCTCTCTTATACCAGCATGCAGTGGGGGGGGGAAATCTCTGACATCTGTGCACACACAGGGAGCACACATGCCTACAGTAGATTTGACATATGCAATCACTCAAACTTGATGATATTCAGAAAAAACAATGTCAAGGCAGGTCCTGAAATTATTTTGAGTTAGCTTCAGTAATTGTAATTTATTTCTACATCCCCTAATATCCCATGCTATTTCTCTCCATATACTATGTACTGTACCTCCTCCCCTATATTTTCCTCTTCCTTCGCCCACTTCTCCTCACAAAGACCCTCTCAATACCATAAAGTAAAATAAATATTGCAAGTCTAGCTTAAAGCAATCAAAGGAGTTTTTAAAAGAACAAAATAAGAATTACCTTTAATAGTTTGGAATGTCCAACATTTAGAACATTTATGACAGCTTTGCAACTTGGTCCTTTGATCTGCTCAATAATAAAATTGAATTTAGCAGACATACGTTTCCAGTGTTCTAGTTCAGTCAATGGCCCTGAATCGTCAGCTTCTTTTCTCATCTGCTCACTCTCAATAAGAACCTGCAATCAATAAAATAACTTTAAATATAAAACAAAGTTTGTATCACTAGTTTAGATATTTCTTACTCTATGTAAAGAAATGTTGCTAATCCTACAGTAACTATGTTTTTTCAAGATGTATTGTCCCCACAGATTCCACTCTTGGTGTGTATGCACCCCATGAACATGAGACTGGATTGTTTAGAATGGCAGCTTCCACTGGAGGTACACGTACACCCTATGCACCCTTCTGCTTCCCATAGTAGAAGGTATAAAGGGCAGGGAAGTTCATAACCCATGCTTAGTTCCTTTGCTAATTAGAATCCTTCAGAAGGAGTACTTAAATCAGCCAGGACAGAGAGCTGGACATAGAATCACAGAAATATAGTGCTGGAAGAGACCTTGAGAGGTCCTCAAATCCAGTTGCCGGCACTGAGGCAGGACCAAGCATACCTAGACTATCCCTGACAAGTGTTTATCTAACCTGTTCTTAAAAGCCTCTAATGATGGGTGTTCCAGAAGCTCCCTTGAAAACCTGTGCTTGATTACAGTGCTTGATTATTCTTCTAATTGTAGTTTTCTAACACATAATCTAAATCTCCCTTGATGCAGAGTAAACCCATTATTTCTTGTTCTACCTTCAGTGGACATTAAGAATAATTGATCACTATCATCTTTTATAACAGTATTCAACATATTTGAAGGCTGTTATCGGGTCCCTCCTCAGTCTTCTTTTCTCAAGATTAAACAGGCCCAGGTTTTTTAACCTTTTCTCATAGGTAGGCTTCAATTTAAATCAACAGATGTTGGTAAACTTCTATTTCAGCTGAAACATTGAAATCGATGAAAAAAACAGCCATAGGTAATAGTAGGCACAAGTGCAGCCTCCCCTTGTACTTGTACTTGCAGGGATCAGGCAGGTGTCACTGGCCCTGTGGCAGCTCAGCGAGCCCTCTGCAGCACTGTTGTCAAGGGAAGGAGAGAGTGAGAGGGCTTCTTGGTCAGCCACAGATCTGATGACACTGGATCCCTGCAGGAGCAAGATGAAATGGAAGGCTGAACAGTGTTATAATGTTCAGCCAGTAGATAGCATTGAGTGTAACATATCTTATTTAAACTAACCTTAGCCACACCTGCACTACATTAAAGGATCTTATAGTGGACACATCTCTGTTGTATGACCCTAGGAAGGAAGCTCTGTAGCCAGTCCATATCTGGTACAAAAGCCTGACCTGCAGCACTGTGTACAAGGTCTACATGACATGCTGTCAGAAGTAAAGTAGTGCAAGAGGAGAACAGAAACAGAAGGAACAAATCAACACAGATTGCAGACAGAAGGAAAGAAAAGCAACAAAGTTTGCATGATCTCATCAACATGCCACTTTTCAATGCCCCAGAGAACTTCAATTTTGACAAAACCATCAGAATACACAGACTGGAAGCAAGATTTTGCAAGATTTCACATTGCAACCAAATTCCACAAGGAAACTGGACATACAGCAAGGTATGCTCTTTAATTTATGCTATGGGGAGGAAGGCTGAGCATATCTTTAAATCATTCACCTTTACTGAAGACTGTGACAAAGATGACTATAAAAGAGTTTGGGCACTATTTGACGCATACTTTACACTGCCAAGAAATAAGGTTTATGAAAGAGCATGCTTTCACCAGAGAATTCAAGAACCAGGGGAAATGTTTTTCAAACTCCTTTTTTGCTTTTCTTATTACATTTTTATACTTAATTTGGCAGTGTTTATACTCCTTTCTATTTACCACACTAGGATCTGACTTCCACTTTTTAAAAGATGCCTTTTTACTGCTTCCTTTACATGGTTGTTAAGCCACAGTGGTTGTTAAGGAATGGAGTACTCCACCTCTTCCTCCTTGCTAGAAATGGGTTGTGTGGTCCTCGGTGGTGAAGGACAGCGGTGTTGTGTCTCCAGGGAAGAGGTATTAGCCATGGGGAGCTTGGTACAGAGGAGCAGCGACTCTGGAGTGTCAGGGACAATCTGGTCTCTTGGGTATAGAAACTCCTATGGTACCAGTAGGAGCATCATTGTCACCAGTGACCGTGCAGAGATTGAGGACATCGCTGGTGCCAAGAATGAAGTGCATTCTCTTGAGCGAACTGTAGATGGTGCCGAGGGTTGCATCGGTGCTGAGGGCTTGGTTGGTGCTGATGACTTGGCTGGTGTCGAGGGCTTGGCCAGTGCCAAGGATTTGGTCAGTGCTGATTATTTGGTCAGTGCCAACGCACTCAAAGTCGTTTTAGTTGAGGCAGTCAGTGCTGATTTCAAAATCTTTGAACTGTTCTTCTTGATCCCAAGTGAGTGTTCCTAAATATAGTCCTGCATGTTTAGGGTCCTTGGACCTCTCCCTAGTGCTGGTAGCAGAGATGCCTGGGTGGTTGTAGGAGCTAAGTCTCGCCCTGGAAAATATCAATGCTATCGACCTCACAAAGGATGCCTTTCTTTGAGGCGGCTCCCTGATGGGTGAACTTGGGGCCCCTTTCTTCTCATCTGGGCGGGAGAACCTAGATTTTCTGTTAGTGGTGTGTGGTATGTGGGGGTCAACCAATGACTGTGCCAATGATGACTACCACAGAGGACAGGTATTGAGACCAGGGTCTGAGGCTGGTTGTAGTGAACTCTCCATTCATAAAAATTTTAGTCTCAGTTCTGGACCACGCTTTCAATTTGAGGCAGTGGGTGCACTTTTGTGATACATGCCCCTCACCCAAGCAACATACACACCATGAGTGACTATCCGTTGCTTACGAGGATGGCCTCACAACATGAGAAGAACCTCTTAAACCCAGAGGATCTGTGCATAGCCCCCGAGAAGGGAGAACTTTTTGGTAGGGAAGGGCATAGAAAAAAGGAAACCTACGCTAATCTAAAAAGTAATGGAGAGGAAAGAGCAAAGAGGAAAAAAAAATTAAGGGGGAATAAGAAAAATAAAGGAAACAGCTAATAACTACCAAGTTACAATGGAAACACTACTATTACTAAAGGTACTATAGAGGTATGAAGGACTCTTCTCAGGATTTCGTCCCAGACCAAGAGTGGTTGAAAAGGAACTGAGAGTGGTTGGACTGCACAGTGCTATAGAGATACCGCTCACGGCGTGAGATGGGGAGGAGCGCATTGCTACCAAAAATCTCTGATCTCTGTGGTAGCAGAGGGATGCTACCACACCTACAGTGGAGCACACATAAGGACACTACTTGAAGAACTTCTCCACCTCATGCTGTTAGATCCATTTTGAAAATCAGGTGAAGGCCCTGCAAGTTGCTGGTGGGCATTTCGGCTGCAATCTCTGAACTGCCAAACGCCCCTCTCTTGGAGGGGGATGCTGACATGCCAGCTGTGACACAGTTGAAACTGCTCATACCTGTTGTGTTAGCTGTAGATTCCCCCTATATAAACCAGTGCTTCTAGAGCAGAGTTACAAGCACAGATTGATGCAATCTCATTATCATCCAGACCTGGTATGACCAACAGTGGGTTCAGAACTTTCATATTAAGAAGCAGATGTTCCTGGAGGTTTGTGAAAAGTTTACGTCAACCATCCTGCACCAAGACAGCCACCTTCATGAGGGAGTCCATGCTGGTCCAGAAGCAGGTCACTATAGCCATCTAGAAGCTGGCTACCCCAGACTGCTACATGTCTGTGGCTAACCAGTTTGAAGTTAGCAAATCAACTGTGGGGATTGTTGTGGCAGAAGTTTGTGAGTTGATCAGGATTATAATATATCCAAAGGTGGGGGCTTCACAAATGGTTCTGAAATAATTGCTGGCTTTGAGAGAATGGGCTTCCCAAACAGCACCAGAGCCACTAATGAGACTAACGTGCCTATAATTTGGCCTCTGCAAGATGCGCATGAGTATATAAACCACAAAGGGTTCTACTCCATTGTTAAGCAAGCCCTGGTCAACCACAGAGCAGAATCGTGGACACTAACATGAGATGCACTGGCAGGGTGCTCTACAGATCAGGGCTTTATGTTTAAGGACAAGCTAGGGCATTATTTCCACTGAATGGCATTGTTATAAATGGAGTTACTGTCCCCACTGTTGTTCTAAGGCACCCTGCTTAATTCATGTTGCCATGACTTATGAAACTGTATCCTGATTTCAGAAAAGCTGGCAAAGATGTTCAATTACACACTTTGTAGCTGTAGGATGGTGGTGAAACGTGCATTTGGCAGATTGAAATCCCATAGGTGCTGCCTTTAAAACCATTTGGATGCCAGTGTTGCCACTGCAGTCTGCACAATGTCTGCGAGGACAAGGGGGAATCTTTTAATCAGAAATGGACCCAGGACACTGCTGGATTTCTGAACTGGTACACACAGCCAGATAATGCACCTCTCATGACTGGTGCTAGATCCACAAGCACAACAAAAATCAGGGATGTTTTGTGCTCCCACATAATGGATTTGCATGGTCCAATGCATGAGGGAGAATGAAATGGTATTTGAGGTTGTGCTGCGGATGGGTGTATGGCAGCTATGGGATTTTTTTTCAATGTATTGGTATTACGTATTATGAATTTTGTAAACACTTCCATGAAATGTATGGAGATATGTATTTTATCAATACTGACAAAGTATTGCAACTCAAAGTTTATAGATTGCTGTGATCAAACTTTGTAAATTTTTATGATGAAATTTATTGAGAATGTACATGTGACGTCACTCATTACAATCTGTGCCACTTTTAAATTACACGTAATAAAACTTGCTATTGTAGCCTTGTGTGCTTTATTTTATATAGATATTTACATATCACTGTAAGATCCAGAAAGGCAGATTGGCTATTAACAACACATACAAACAACAAGCAAACGGTGCCAAAACAGTGAAAGGTGCATGCTCTGAAATGACATGTCCAGCTATTCCTGGGTCTCCCCTGCCCTCTGTTCTCCTTGGCATTTCTCGTGAGTTTTGCATATGTGGACTGCAACTGGACTGGATGAATTCACAAGGTACATTTCTCTGTTCTATGTGCTACTGTGTTCATTGCCTGTGACATGGTCCAGCACCCCCTGAATTGAGGAAAGGCCGCATAGTCTGCAGGACACAATAGCATTGAAGGGACTCAAAGTGTGGGGCTGTAGCTGAAGGTGGCGGTGGGTCCTGCAGTCTAATAGTTGTGAGCACAAGTAACTGTTCAAAGAGCTCCTTCTGCTGCGCTGTCTTTCTTCCTAAACCTGCAGTCATGCTCCATGAATCTCTCCACGAATCTCATGCTGTGCAGTTTCCATCTCTCTTTCCACCCTCCTTGATACTCCATTTGGTCCTTCTGGAATTCAGTCTGCTGATTTATTTTATCTAGAAGCTCTCCCATCCATTCATCTCAGACTCACTCTCCCTCCATGCCTGCAGTAGGTGAGTCCACTCCTCCAGGCTCCCTGTGTTTGTGTGTTTAGTGCCATGTGTTTGCCCTGCCGAGGTGGAAGAGCCTTGAAAGGAAAAATATCATGATAAAAAATTACATTTCCACTCTATAAAATACTGCTTTAATTCAAAATCCAAAAGATGATACTTTTTATCAGTGAGCTTTGTTTCATTCATACAAAAAACATTGGCCATTTCAGACATCCTTCGGAGCAGCACTGAAAACCATCACACACCATGGTAAGACAGAGATATAAAATTCAGTTGAAATCTACATTTCTACATCCCCTTCATTTACTCTAGGGAGGAGGATGACTTATAAGTGGTCTAGTCATTAGTTATGATTTTTCAATCTTTCAGGCAGGGCAAACTCTAGAGAATACTATCATTCTGGGGGTCCCTAAGTGGAAGAATGAACTACTGCTCCAGGCCAGTGAAAGACAGCCATCCACATATGCTATGGAGATATTTAGGTGTCTAGTGACAGCCAATCTCATCTTGGAATGGAGGGGGCTTATGAGTTACAGGGGTGGCTTAATAAGCAATGGATGAAAATTTGTGGTAAAAATCAACAAGATGCTGATTCAGCATCATAGAGACACAGTACAGCCTCCTTACAAGCACCTTGTGTCCAGGCACAAACGTGACTGGTTGGCATGGGGACTCCTAACACAGACAGACAGCAACCCTCCTTGTAATTTGGATGCATATTGTAAAGCCAGCTATGGACCAAATATACACAGTATGGTTTTGTTTGGACTCATAACACCCAAGGTTTTTTTGGAACTCAGTTTCAAGGCAGTCCAGGACAGTGCAGGTGTGGCTGATTTATAAGGTGTGCTATATCACACGGGCGAGGTATGTGAGGCTATTAATTGTGGCGCCTAACCCATACTTAATCAGCGAGTGTAGCTGAAGCCTGGCCTGACCTGAGCAATTAAAACGTGGAAGGAGGCCTCATTGCTTGGAAGACAGATTTAGGCAAACAGATCACTAGGCTGAAATAAATAGGTCAGTAGGCTAAAAAGACAGAATGTCTGAGCCAGCTAAGATAACAGGGTGAACATCCAGCAAACCATTTACTAACAGTGGACAAGATAAATTAGGAATGTATTCACAAGGAAAAGAGTAAGTCAAGTGTGGACAATGCCTGGACAGAGCATGCTGTACAGGTACTGGTTGCTGCAAAGTAATCAAGACAATCCATAAACATGTGATACAGTGTACAGTAAATACAATGTAATGTATAAATGTATATTAAAGGAAGAGGTTTTCTATGTAATGTTGAATGTGTGGCACATCTTACATCCACCCATGCTTAGGTCTGATCAACTGAGCATAGCTTTGCATAGGTCAAATAAAGGAACCTGAGTGACGAAATCTGGAGTCTGAGTTTTTGGGATCCCAGAGAACTGGATGAAGTGTTCTCCAAGAAGTGGACAAAGTTTCTGGATAAGACAAGTGGAAAAGATCTCGGAAGGAATCCCAACAGTGAGGAACTAGTAAAAATGTTATGATAACTGCTTAACCTTTTCCTTTCTGGGTTGTCCATTTTGACTCCTACATGGTGTCAGAGGGAAGGGAGGTACTAGTGAATGTCATAGGTTTTACACTGACCAGAAGCACACAAAAACCACGGCTTGTATTAATACTTCATAGGGCCATCAGCCATAAATAATTCCCATTCATATATTAATAAAAACAAACATGGTGGCAGAAACTTACCAGGCTCTTCCTCTGATGCCTGTTCTGAAGTTACCTGCTCCCCAGCTGTAGCTGTCGCAGCAGCATAGCTTCAACTGTTAGCAGCCTCAGCATCAGGGTCACTTCTTGCCCTTCCTCCAGTGATTAGCTCTTCTCCAGCAATGCCTGTGATCAAGGGCAGGGGAGCTATAAGAGTGCCATCTCTGTTCAGCAGATTGTCATGCAACACTGTGGGCTCAGTGCTCACCACAGTTCCCAGAACCCAGCTGAATTCCTCATAAAAGAGGTAGGAAGACAGGGAGTTCTCAGAGGTGCCATTAGTATCCTTAACTTTGCAGCAGTCTACATTCAGCCGCTTCATTCACTTTCTGCATTGTTCTGCTGTCCAGTTGATCCTCAACATCTCCAGATACTTGGATATAGCTTTGAAGACATAATCCTTTCTTATGTTCTTGCTGACATCAAATGTCTTGCTCACCTTCCACCAGAGGTTAACCAGAAACCAGCTGTGTTCCTCTGGTCACCTAGCAGCATACTTCATCTTTGTGCTGGTCATAGCTAATATATGTTAGGGTTGACTGTGTTTCCAATTGAGCAGCCCATGTGGAAATGAGGAGTTAAACACCAAGCAACTATATTTGAATCAGGAAGTTGCTTCCAGTTCCTGGGAAGCAAGTGGGAAGTTTTGGGATGGAATGGCTGGAAAGCACACCCAAAGAGATTATGGGATAGTGATGACAGACTCTCCAGACCTGAATCTGCCAACCCGGACTTGAACTGCATCCATGCTGCAAAATGCCTGGGCTTTGACCCACATCACAGAAGGACTTGGTCTCTAACCAATCCCCCAGCAGGGTCCAAGGACTCAAGTACAGAGGGGTTACTTGCCCAAGTCAGGCTGATTCAGGGTGACCAGATAGCAAGTGTGAAAAACTCAGATGCTTTTTCTTTCGGGGGGGGGGGCGGAGTATAGCTGCCTATGTACGATAAGGCCCCTAATATTGGGACAGTCCTGATAATATCAGAACATCTGGTCATTCTAGACTGATTTCTTTGTGGATGGAAGGGGGGTGAGGGCTTAAACTTGGACCGGGCTTAGTGTGCTGTGTAAACATATCCACAAATTTTGCTCCTATGTGCTTGTACTAATCTCTTGTACTCCTCCTTGGCAATTGATCTGTTTCCACTTTTTGTAGGATTCCTTCTTGATTTTCAGGTGATTAAAGAGCTCCTGGTAGAGCCATATTGGCCTCTTACTATTCTCACTCTCTTTCCTTCACATCAGGCTGCTATGCCTTTAATATTGTCTCTTTGAGAAATTGTCAGGACTCCTGAACTCCTTTTCCCTAGATTTTCTTAACATGGACCAATGTTGGCAAGGCTGTAAGAAAATTCATCAACTCTAAAATAGCTGCCCTCCTGGCTACCCCCACTACCTTCTGAAACAAGAAGTTGTCCCGAATACATTCTAAGAACTTATTGGACATTTTGGGTTTTGCCTTATTATTTTTACTACAGATGCCTGGGTAGTTAAAGTCCCTTAAAACACAGGTCTCATGTTTTAGACATTTCTGTTCCTTTTCCTACAAATGCCTCCTCCTCCTGATTTGTTGATCAGTAATAGACCCCTACCATGACATTGCCATGTTTTCCCCCCTTTTATCTTCACCCAGATTTTTAACTGGTCTGCCTCCCACCCCCTTCAGGACCTAAGAACAAGTGTATATATTATTGATGTATAATGCAATATCACCTCTTTTTTTGCTATCTGTCCTTCCTGAACAAGCTATACTTCTCTATACCAATATTCAAGTCATGAGATTTAACCCACCAAGTCTCAGCAATACCAGTTAAGTCACAATTTAGCTTGTCTACCTATACTTCAAGTTCTCCATCTCTATTCCCCATACTCCTTGCATTTGCATACAGACATCTAAGTTGTTAATAGATTCCCCCACTGTTTCCCTCTTGCTGTTCCCATGACTATCAGAATTTTCATTCCCCCTCAAACATCTAGCCCTCTGTTAAGTTCTCCTTTTTATACCTACTTGTAGACTTTTGTCACCTGCCCTTCTGAACCTAGTTTAAAGCCCTCCTTACCAGGTTGGCTTGTCAGTGTGAGAAGAGGCTCTTCCCCTTCTTGGTCAAGTGGACCCCATCTCTTCCCAGCAGTCCTCCTTCCTGGAACAGCATCCCATAAGAACATGGCCATATTGGGTCAGACCAATGGTCCATCTAACCCAGAATCCTGTCTTCCAACAGTGGCCAATGCCAGATGTTTCAAAGGGAATGAACAGACCAGGCCAATGATCAAATGATGATTCTTGTTCCTGGAACAGCATCCCTATGATTCAGGAATCCAAAGCCATAACATCAACCCCATCTGCACAGCCATGCATTCATCTCCAGGATCTGTGTCCCCCTGCCTGGGCCCTTATCTTCAACCAGGATGATGGACAAGAACACCATCTGCACCCCTAACTCCTTCACCCTTGTTCCCAGACCCCTCTAATCACTGCTGATCTGCTCAGGGTCACACCTGGCAGTATCACTAATACCCACATGAATGAGCAGCATGGGGTAATCGTCAGAGGAGGGATGAGCCTCAGTAATCTTTCTATGATGTCTCGGATATGTGCTCCAGGCAGGCAGCACACCTCCCGAAACATCAGGTCAGGTTGGCAAAGGATGCCTCTGTCCCCCTTAGAAGGGACTCCCCAACAACCACCACCTTACATCTCCTCTTGGGCGTGGTATATTGCAAAAGAGCCAGTGAAGGAGAATTGTGTCCTCCCCAATGTCTCCGCTGGTGCCCAGATGGGTAGTACAGAATACTCACTGCAGTCCCAGTACTTGGTGGTGTGTTTGGGGCCAAAATGCTTGATACCATGGCAGTCAGTGCCAAGATCATGGGGCCTCTTTCTGTGCTGGTCGCAACATGGTTCTTATGCTTAGAGGAGCCAGTAGGTGCTGACTTTGGTTTGGATACTAAGGACCTGGTATGGGAATCAACCTTAAGACTTCTCAATGCCCAAGTCTTTGGAGAGGCTTTCTGTCCCTGTTCCATGCAACGGAGTCGGTACTGGCTCTACTCATTAGAGTGACATTCCCTGTGGTTACACTACAATATCATCTCTGCTGTGGCTGATGCAGAAGACTTGTGTGAGGCAGAACAGGAGCTCAGGATGGCATCACAGCTAATTGGAGTCCTGATCATGTGCAGCAGGCACAGTGTCAGTATTCCTCTGAGGCTCTTCCCAGTCAAAGGCCACTTGCATCAAGCATTCCAATAGAAACAGCTTCACCTTCACCCTCTGGCATTCTGGGTCCTCTTTGAAAAGGACTTACAGATAGAACAGTGTGCCAGAACAAGTCCCTTGCCAAGGCACACCAAGTATGGCCTCATTGACTGAGATGGCAGCATCACAAGACAGGAAGATCTTGAAGCCCAATGACTTAGGATCTACCATCTGAGCTATATATAGGTGGGTAGCTCCCTGTTCAGTGGGAGTATGTGCATGGAGGGGTAGAAATCTCTCATGGAGGGAGGTATATGCCAAGGAAAGACCCAGAACAGAGTAGAAAACCTACCTCTACTTCTAACTAGGATTAAAAACAACAAACAAACAAACAAAAACCAGTCAAATAGCAAAGAAAATCTAACTACTAAAACTTTAAACTTGAAAAATGTTCTAGTTCCTCGCAAAGAAAGGAATGTGGATACTGTGGGTTTCATCTAGTAGGCAGAAGCAGTAAAAGGGAACTTAGCATGGTTTGCAGCCACTCTGCCCTTTATACCCTCTGCTGCAGGAAGCAGGATGACACAATAGGCACAGGCACAGCTCCAACAGACACTTCTATTCAAACAAATTTGATCTTGAACACATGGGGCATATGTCCATCAAGAGTGAATCCATGTGAACAATCACTTGAAGATTAAGCATTATTTATATAGATACTCTAATTCCAAAGTTAAAACTCAAACATTAAAATCTCTTCTTGTATGCATTTGGTTTCTCATAATGGAGACATCCACCAGCTGGTATGAATCACAAACATCGCTAGGCTGAAGATTATATTTCACACTAATGATTCCTTTAGAGGCCGGATCAGGCATTCCACAAAGCACCAAGGCAAACATTCCAAAGATATAAACACTAAAAAAAACCACCACAAACACTGCTAATGGCAGAAAGACAGTCCTGATTTAGAAAATCATTCCTATTCAGGACAGCACATAATCATATGTTTGATGTGAAGTCAATGGGACTTAAACAAGTGCTTAAGTGTTGTCCTAAATTAGATGGACTAAAGCATGTGCTTATGTGGTTTCCTGAATCAGGGACTATGAGTTTTGAAACTAACTGATAATTTATTTTTATTTTTAAGAGAAAACAATGAGGAAGAGATTGTTTTAATTAGTAATACTTTTTTGAAAGGTTCCTCTCAGTTGGTGGATTTAGGCATTCATGTACCAAGGGAATTCGCAAGCACTGCAGCTTGATGATGCTGCAAGACCTATTACACCTGTAGTAAGCTGCCAACTAATAACATCTATGTAGATAGCTGATATGGACTTCAGGGGGAAGACCTTCAGCTAGTATCATAAAAGAGCTACACTGAAGTCAACGGAGCAATGACAATTTATAACAGCTGAGGATGTGCCCCCGATATTTATTTCATGTTACCAATATCTTATATAAATAGAGATCTGTTCCTTGATATTTCTCATTTATATAAATATATTAGTAAGATGAGAAAAATATCAGGGGACAGATCCTTAGGGTGTAAATCATCAAAGCTGAATCCACTTCCGCTACTAGTATTTAGATAGATAGATAGATAGATAGATAGATAGATAGATTTGAAGCCATCCGACTGTAGACATAGTTGGCCTATGTTAACATATGTCCTCCTTGCTGTTTCTCTTTTGCTACTGTCCTCTCCTTCCTACTGTTTGTTACACTCACTGTTGAGAAACTCTTGTTTCTAATTAGATTGTGACAAAGATAGCAAATGCTTGTATAGCACTTAGTACAAATGGACTCCAGACACATCCTTAATTCTATACCAGAGGATATAAATGTTAAAACAACTTACTTGTTCAATCTGTTTATACCATATCATAAGCACTTCCTCTAGTTGATGAACTGTATCAGAATTAGCAGCTGCTGCTGTCACTTCCTCAAAGGACTGAAGTTTAGAAAAGTCAATGTGATCCATCTTTTTTAACTCAACAGTTCCCTCTATGCTTACTCTAGCACCTAAAATAAAGCAATTAAAATACAGAACATACTCAGACTCCAGCAGTTGTTTCTACCAAGGTGAACAACTTCACTTTGGGAATATAAGCCAATAATTCATCTTGCAATATAATAACCATTTTACTGTCTCACAGGCAAAAGACCATGTTTTTCTGAAATCTAATTAGACCCCTACATTAAAAATTTCCTATCAATAAAACTGAAGTTTATCAAGTATGTAATAAATCCAAATATATTTCTTTTTTACACTTGAGTTTTTTATCATTTTATTCTTCCTTGTAGAATTAAAGAAATGTTTTCCCATATTTATAACAACTCTACTGCTTTTAAAAAGTAATTTTTAAGCAGAATGATTGTTTACTCAATCTGATTCTTACCGTCTAAAAATGAAAGATATCTATTAATGGTTTCTATGAAATTCTGTTTTTCAGTTGTTCCCTGTGTGGTTTGACTTAAAGCACCCCAATTATTTGTTGCAAGGATAGCTGGTAGAAAAATATTTGCTAGCATGTTCCTAGTACCACGTAAAAGTCCTTCAGTTGCATCTAATACACAAAAGTATATGTCCTGTAAATGTAACAACAGAATGATTATTAGCAATGCAATCAATTATACTGAAAACATGACCACATTTTTAGAACATACAAATCTTCCATATAGATCCACTACATTTCTGAGTGCAAAAAGAAATGGTTACTCACCCTGTGCATTAACTGTGGTTCTTTGAGATGTGTCCCCCTATGGGTGCGGCACTCTAGATTTGCTATCGCTTCCTGCATCTTTGATCAGAGATTTCTCTTAGCCATGTCCGTTCATCCCATATATTAATGCTAGTCAGCCTCGTTCCCTATGCTGTTGTTATATAACACTGTGCAGGTGAACCACCCTCAGTTCCTCCTCAACCACAAAGCATCATAACAGAGACCTCTGAAGCAGAGGGTAGGTATAGTGGAGCAACTGTAGGGACATACATGTCTAAGAACCACGGTTACTGCACAGAGTGAGTAAAAAACGGTTACTCACCTTCTTGTAACTGTTGTTCATGTCCATTCCAATCAGGTGTGTGTGCACACACACGCACAGTAGCTAGAAGATTTTTCCCTGAGCAGCATCCATGGGGTCGGTTGGACACCCGCTGGAGTCGCACCTTCATGGCGCCCAATAAAGGGCCCTGCCAGCCCACCACCCCCTCAGTTCCTTCTTTCCGGCTACTCCAATAGAGGGGTAGGAGAGTGGGTATTGGAACGGACATGAACAACACATCTTGAAGAACAACAGTTATGAGAAGGTGAGTAACTGTTTTTTCTTCTTCGAGTGCTTGTTCATGTCAGTTCCAATCAGGTGACTCACAAGCCCAAGTTCAGGAGGCGGAGGCAGAGTTGTCCACTGATTGGAGCACTGCTTGTCCAAAGGCCGCATCGTCTCTGGCCTGCTGGGTAATCGCATAGTGCATGGTGAAAGTATGAATGGAGGACCATGTTACCGCTCTGCAGATTTCCTGAGTGGGAACCTGAGCCAGGAACACTGTTGATGAAGCCTGCAGGAGATGCAGGAACCCCCACCAGGTTGCAGCACTCACGAATGCAGAATGTGATCCATGACAAAATGCGTTGCGAAGACACAGGCAGACCTTTCATTCTGTCCACCACTGCCACAACTAACTGGACCGATTTTCTGAACAGCTTCTTTCTCTCAATGTAGAAGGCTAGCACCCTACGGATATCCAGTGAGTGAAGTCTCTGCTCCTGCTGCTGGAATATGGTTTAGGGTAGAATACCGGGAGAAAGATGTCCTGGTTGATGTGAAACTGCGATACAACCTTTGGTAGGAAAGCAGGATGAGGTCTGAGCTGAACCTGGTCCTTATAGAACATGGTGTAAGGGGTCTCTTATTTTAGGCCCTTACGTTCAGACACCCTCCTGACTGAGGTTATCGCTATCAGGAACGCGACCTTGTAAGAGAGTTAGAGCCTAGAGCATGACGCCAAGGGTTCAAAGGGCAGTCCCATGAGTCTAGAAAGGACCAGGTTGTGGTCCCAAGCTGGGACAGGCTGCTGGACATGAGGGTATAGTCTGTGGAGACCTTTTAGAAACCAGCTATCGGGTCAGCAAAGACAGAGCAGCCCTTCGCGCCCGGTGGAAGGCCAAGATGGCAGCCAAATGAACCCTTATTGATGACATATAAAGCCCTTGCTGCTTCAGATGGAGGAGGCAGTCCAAAATAAGCAGCACTGAGGCTAGTGTCGGGAACGAATGGCGCTATGCCAACCAGATTGAAAATCTCTTCCACTTGGCAAGGTAGGTAGTTCTGATAGAGGGTTTCCAGGTGCCAAGGAGGACTTGTCTGTCCTGGTCTGAACAAGAAAGCTCCACCACAGAGCTTCCACATTGTGAGGTGCAGTGCCCTGGAGTTCAGATGTTGGAGACAACCATGATCTTGTGTCAGAAGGTCCAGAAAGAGCAGCAGAGCGACTGGAGCTTCCACGGATATGTCTAGGAGAGATGTGTACCAGTGCTGGCAGGGCCAGGCTGGAGCTATCAATATGACCTGAGCTCGTTCCCTCCAGATCTTGATGAGTACCTTGTGAACGAGCGGTATGGGTGCAAAGGCGTATATGAGACAACCTCCCCATGGGAGGAGAAATACGTCCACCCTGGAGCCCAGGCTGTGATTTTGGAAGGAGCAGAACTGTTGGCATTTCCTGTTGCGTTGCATGGCAAATAGGTCTATCTGGGGAAATCCCCACCTCTGGAAGATTGAATTTGTGATGTCCGAGTGAAGGGACCACTCGTGGCTGTGAAAGGACCTGCTGAGGTGGTCCGCCAGCTCATTCTGTACCCCGAGGAGGTACGACACTTGTAGGCGTATTGAATGTTCTACATAGACGTCCCACAGCATGAGGGCTTCCTGGCACAGGGGCGAGGAGAGTGCACCCCCATTTGTTGATATAGAACATTGCCATGGTGTTGTCTGTCATAACTGATATACATTGTCCCGTTATGTTTGCCCAGAAAGTCTGGCATGCCAGGTGCACCACTCTCAGCTCTCTGGCGATGATGTGGAGAGCCAGATCCGCCTGAGACCAGAGACCCTGAGTCCTGCGGTCTCCCAGATGTGCTCCCCAGCCCAAATCTGATGCATCCATTACTAGCGAAAGAGACAGCTGGGAACTGGCAAAGGGGACCCCTGATCACACCACAGGGTCGAGCCACACCAGGAGGAAGTCGAGGACCTGGCAAGGCAGGGTCATGAGAACTACATAAATTCATGGAAATTCATAAAAAAGAATTAGATACATTCATGGAGGTTAAGTCCATTAATGGCTATTAGCCAGGATGGGTAAATAATGGTGTCCCTAGCCTCTGTTTGTCAGAGGGTGGAGATGGATAGCAGGAGAGAGATCACTTGATCATTACCTGTTAGGTTCACTCCCTCTGGGGCGCCTGGCATTGGCCACTGTCGGTAGATTGGGTACTGGGCTGGATGGACCTTTGGTCTGATGCAGTATGGCCAAGCTGTATCAGGCTGGTTGATACACCAATGCTAACCATGACTGGAGCAGTGGGAGCCTGAGTCTGGCATGCTGCACGACGTAGGTACAGGCAGCCATGTGTCCCAGAAGTTTCAGGCAGTTTCTTGCTGTGGCGGTGGGAAACTGTCTGAGACCCCTAATGATACCAGCCAGGGTCCTGAACTTCACTTCTGGCAGTGTGCCCTGGCTTGGGTCGAGTCCAGTAATGCCCCTATATACTCTATCCTCTGAACAGAGGACAAAGTCAATTTTGCTTCATTTAGAAGGAGACCCAGGTTGTTGAAAGTGGCCCTGATGAATCTGACTTGAGCTTCCACTTAGGTCCTGGAGTGACCCTTGATTAGCCAGTCGTCGAGGTACGGAAACACCTGTACCTGGTGCCTGCACAGAAATGCAGTGACAACTGCCATGCACTTAGGGAAGACTCGAGGTGCTGCTGACAGACTGAACGGAAGGACTGTAAATTGGTAGTGGGTATTGTTTACCACAAATCTGAGGGACTTCCTGTGGGGCTGAGTGATTGCAATATGAAAGCAAGCGTCCTTCAAGTCAAGGGCGGCATACCAGTCTGCTGGATCCAGTGAGGGGATGATGGAGGCCAACAAGATTATGTGGAACTTGAGTTTCTTCACAAACTTGTTGAATTCTTGCAGGTCCAGGATGGGCCTGAGGCCGTCTTTGGCTTTCGGTATTAGGAAATACCAGGAATAAAAGCCCTCGCTCCTGTGCTCCTGAGGAACCTCTTCCACTATCTCTAGCGATAGGAGCAACTGCACCTCCTGAATAAGGAGCTGCTCGTGAGAAGGGTCCCTGAAGAGGGATGGGGAAGGGGGGTGGAAGGGCACAGACTTGGTTGGAGTATCCCCTCTCTACCACGTGGAGCACCCAGCGGTCTGAGGTGATATGGGACCATGCACAGTAGAAGGGGGATAGTCAGGACGAGAAGGTAAGGCGAGGTGGATCCAGTCTTTGGTGTGGTACATCGTCCTCGACTGTGCCTTCAAAAGGCTGACCAAAGGGTTGACGTGGCCTTCTCCTGCTGGTCCTGTTTCTCCATCTGAACCCATCCTGGTGGTTCTAATGACTGAACCGCTGAGGAGGTTGCGGATGGAAGTGTCTCTGATGACTTGATGGTGTATAGAGGCCCAAGACCTGAGGGTGGCTCTGGAGTCCTTTAGGGTGTTTAGCCTCTTGTCCATTTTCTCTGAAAAAAGAGTGTGGCTGCTCTCTACCATCCCCCCAAGGGATCTTGTGACCCCAGGTGGCTTTGGCCTGGTCTCGATGCCGTGAAGGGCGCGGGTATTGGTGCTGATGTCGGGTCCTATGCCAGTGATGGTGTAGGTGCCTGGTGTAGCATCTGCACTGGGGTCTTCATCAACACCGTAGCAGCCAACGTCAATGACGATGTTGGTGCTGTCGTTGGTGCCAAAGGCACAGCCGTTACCGTAGCAGCAGTCTGAGCCACTGACGCCTCCAGTGCCAAAGGCGTTGTCAAGGGTGGCATCTTGGTTGGTGCCGATGTCGATGACAGTGCTGTGGCTGACAGCATTGATGCCTGAGGTAATGGCTCTGTCACTGGTCGTGGCGGAACAAACATTGTGGACTACACTGATGCAGCTCCCAAGCAGGATCCTTGGATCCAACCTTGGCCTTGATAGAAAGCCCCCGGAGTCCAAAAGAGCCATTGAGCTGAGTTCTGCCATCGTGAGGGCGACTGCATCAGGCAGGACCCTCCTATTGTGCCTTGAGCTGGACCTTCTGCTCCTGCTATAGTCAGAGCAGTACAAATCTGACTCCAACGCTGATGTTTCAGAATAGGAGGACCAGGGCATCGCTGCACCTCTCGATATAGAGTGTCTGGAGCCTGGGGACTGACTGCGCTCCCTGGATGGAGGCGCTGGTGTCGGGGGGTGCCAAGGTGATGGGGATTGGTGTGACATCACCACCAGCTTTCCCTTTGACTGAACAGGGTGCCAGAATGGAGCCTGTGGTGCCAGCACATCCTCCTGCCTTACGGATAATGACTCCATGAGTCTCAGCAGGTCCTGCGCCACCTCAAAAGCCTCCAGGGTGGATGGGAGCAGCAGGTGCGCCGAGCGGTTCAGCAAGTGCGACAGGCCTGGACTCGACTGCTTCTGGGCAGAGTCGATGTAGCCCCACTCTGAGCCTTGGAGCTATGGCTCGACTGAGGTGCAACTGATGGATGGTCCCTGGATTTTGCTGAGGGACATCTGCCTCTTTCCGTCCTCTTCTTCTATGCTGGCGATTGGACCAGTGTCAAAGGCTGGAGTGCCCCCGAGAAGCTCCGTGATGGTACTGAGACTCCTTGGCAGTGTCTTTCTTTGACACCAGATCTCTCGAAGATGGTGCTGGAATGCTCCACACTGAAGACGACATACTGGGAGTGGGATCCCCGGCACCTGGATCTGACTGAGATCTTAGAGCTGCCTCCCTGAGGAGGATTTTAAGCCATTGCTCCCTCTCTTTAAGAGTTCTTGGTCAGAATTCCCGACAGATCTTGCAGCGGTCTTTTTGGCGACCCTCGACCAGACACCGTAAACAGGAGGTGTGGGGGTCACTTTTAGGCATGTGCTTTGCACAGTCCTGGCAAGTCTTGAAGCCCAGGGATTGTGGCATGCCCTGGTGACAAATAAGGGGGTGAGAAAAATGGGGGGAACCCCCTGTAACTTAAACTTATAAGTGAACTAATTACACTATACTAACCAACTAGAACTATCTACAGTGAAAACCAAAAGTACTGCTAAGCCACTTGCCGGAGGAAGAGCCAGGGGAAATTCTAGCTACCATCACTGATGGTAAGAAGGAATTAAGGGAGTGGCAGGAGCCGGTAAATTCGGGAAGAGTTCATAGACCACTTCTTCAAGAGGGAGTTCAGGAGCTCTCGATGTTGATGGAGCTGGGGATATAGGCGTAGAACAAGCTTGCGGTCTGGTAGAAGAGGCGCAAGGAGGAGCGGCAGCAGGAGCTGATCACGAGTATCACTGAGGCCAGAGCACTGGGTAGGAAAAGTTGGGTCCTGGTCCACTAGGGGACAAAGTAGGGAAACTGAGGCTGATTCTTCTGATGTGCCATGTCTTGGGGTGTGTATTGCTCCAGTGGAGGGGGAGACTCAGGTGGGGAGAACTCTGCCTGCTGCTGTATGTCGTTCTCACTATCTGTGAAAGTAGCCAGGTGAGGTGGCGAGAGCTGCTGTTCAAACAGTGAGTGTTCCATGTCTAGGAGTGGAGAGTCAGGCTCAGTAGCCATAGAGATATCCTGCAGATGCAGGAAAAAACGGTTACTTACCTTTGTAACTGTTGTTCTTCGAGATGTGTTGCTCATATCCATTCCATGTAGGTGTGTGCACGCCGCGTGCACGTTCGTCAGAAGACTTTTACCCTAGCAACTCAGTGGGTCGGGCTGGGCGCCCCCTGGAGTGGCGCCACCATGGCGCCGGATATATACACCAGCCGACCCACCCACTCCTCAGTTCCTTCTTGCCGGCTACTCCGACAATGGGGAAGGAGGGTGGGTTTGGAATGGATATGAGCAACACATCTCGAAGAACAACAGTTACAAAGGTAAGTAACCGTTTTTTCTTCTTCGAGTGATTGCTCATATCCATTCCATGTAGGTGATTCCCAAGCCTTACGTAGGCGGTGGGGTCGGAGTGAGATGTTGCAGAATGCAAACTGCTGAGCCAAAGGCTGCATCATCTCTGGACAGATAGACCAAAGAGGCAAAGGTCCGGATAGAGGACCAGGTAGTATCATGACATAGCCCCTGGAAGGGTATGTGAGTCGGAAAGGCAGCAGAAGAAGCCTGAGCCTTGGTGAAACGAGCAGTAAGGTGGCTCGACGGAACATGGGCCAGTCACAGGAGGTGCAAATGCATGACGTCACCCAAGATGGAAAGCTCTGGGAGGAGACAGGTAGGCCCTTCATCCGGTCTGCCAATACAACGAAGAGTTGGGGGCGTACAAAAAGGCTTGTCCGCTTGACATAAAAAGCGAGCGCCCTACGGACGTCTAGGGAGGGCAAATCTGCTCCCGTCGCAATGAATGGGGCTTTGGAAAGAAGACCGGAAGGAAGATAACCCGGATGATATGAAAGGTCAACAGCACCTTAGGGAGGAAGGCCGGATGTGGCCACAACCGCCCCTTGTCCTTACGCAACATAGTGTACCGGGGGTACCACTGTGAGAGCCCGAAGCTCGGAGACTTGTCCAGCCGATGCAAAGGCTACAAGGAAAAAGCTGTCCCTCAGGACAGGTATCTCAGCGAGCATGTTGTCAGTGGTTCGAATGGAGCAGGCATAAGTCTGCTTATACCCAGGTTGAAGACCCAGGAGTTGGTGAGGCGGTGAACCTGGGGGCATAAATGCCCCAAGCCCTTGAGGAACCTAGAAACCACAGCGTGTGAGAATATGAAGCGGCCACTCTCCCTTGGGAGGAAGGTAGATACGGCTGCCAAGTGCACCCTTAATGATGAACTGCGCCCGGCGCTGCTGTTTGAAGATCATAGGCAATCCCAGAGGAAATAGATTGGAACCGCTGTGGGGGAAACATTGTGTTTCGTAGCAGCAAGAGAAAGACTGCCAGTTGGGCAGAAACGTTAACCGAGTGGAAGGCTTCCTACCACCCAGGAGAATCCTGTAGAACCGAGGCAGAACAATGTAACTCGGATCGGTTTAGGCCCGCAGCAGGCAAGCGGAGATGTGCAGGGATTGCAGGTCTAGGTGGTAAAGTTTGCCGTGATCCAGCATTATGAGGTCTGGGCAAAGAGGCAGGGGAATCGGTTGGCTACCGACAGGTCTAGCAACATGGTGTACCAGTGCTGCCTGGACCACGCTGGAGCGATCATGATCAGATGCGCTCTGTCCCTCCGGAGCGTTAGCAGGACCTTGCGAACCAGCGGGAGCAGTGGGAAAGCGGACAGCAGATGGCTCGTCCACGGCATCAGAAAAGCGGCCAAGATCGAGTCCTGGGAGAGGCCTTGGCATGAGCAGAACTTCTCTCTCGTTCCGTTCCCGCGAGAGCGAAGTTCCAGAAATGTAAGGGATAACATCCGGAGGAATCAACCACTTGAGAGACCGGAAGGAGCTGCTGAGGCGATCCGCCAGAGTGTTCCGGACCCTTCGGAGAAAGGACCCTACCAGGTCCGTCAATGGACCTGTGCAGGAGTCCCGGAGCTGGATAGCTCCCTGCAAAGAGAGGAGGACCGTGCTCCTCCGTGCTTGTTTATGCAACGGGTGTCTGTTGTGTTATCTGTGAACATCGAGACACAAAAGCCTTGTAGGTGCTGCTGAAGCGCCTGGTACACAAGGCAGACTGCTCTCAACTCCCGGACATTGATGTGCAACGGCAGCTGTTGAGCCAACCAAAGGTCTGGAGTGGGAAACTGACCCAAGTGAGCACCCCAGTCAAGAGATGGGGGCGTCCATCATGAGGGACACCGAGGGTGAGGTGGATGGAACAGCACCCCTGCACACATCAGGGAGGGTGTCGACCCCCAGTCGAGGGAGCCTAGGACGCTCGGGGGGATCGAGGCGACCATGACAATGCTGTCTCTGGCCAGATGGTACACTGAGGTGAGTCATGATTAAAGTGTACGGAGGCGAAGCCTGGCATGTTCGGTTACGCACGTGCAGGCAGCCATGTGGCCCAGAAAACCTAGGCAAGTTCAAGCCAAAGTTGCCGGGAAGGTCCGTAGAGCTTGTACAATGGTTACCAACACGTGAAAGCAAGGCGTAGGTAAGCAGGCTGTGCGATACTGAAGTCCAGGGTGGCCTCAGTTAAGTCTATTCCCTGAGCGGGAATCCGGGTGGATTTCGTTATATGGATCCTCAGGCCTAAACGCAGGAATAGGATCTCGTCGACGCCCACACGAGTGGTAACTTGGGCCCCGGTGGCCCCTGGAATGAGCCAATCGTCCAGATACGGAGAACGTGTATCCGACAGTGGCGGAGAGGGCGGCAACTACAGCCAGACACTGTGAATACACAGGGGGCTGGATAGAGGTCAGCCGGGAGGACCGTAAACTGGAAATGACGGTTGGCCACAAACCGGAGGTACCTGCTGTGCGGAGGATAAATGGCAACGTGAAAATACGCGCCCTTCATATCGAGGGCGGCATACCAGTCTCCGGGATCCAAGGATGGGATGACGGTCCTCATGGATACCATGTGGAACTCCAGGTATATCAGAACTTGTTGAGCTCCTGCAGGTCTAGGATAAGTCTGAGACCTCCCTTCACCTTGGGGATTAGGAACTAGTGGGGCTAGAACCTTTTGTCCCTTTCTACCGTGGAACCTCCTCTATAGCTCCGATGGTGAGGAGCGCCCGCACCTCTTGCAAGAGGAATTGCTCGTGAGAGGGGTCCCTAAGAGGGAAGAGGAGGGATAGGCTTTTGCCCGATTGGTGGTTAGGAGGACCCTGATTTTTGGCCCCTTAGGGGTCCCAACCAACGCCTACGACTGCCTCAGCGTCGCCTGCTGGCAAAGCCCTGTCTTTGTCTAGGCGCAGGGTAAGGGCGGCGAGGCTGGGCGGAAAGGTCGGCAGTGAGACATTGGCATGTACATGCCGAGAGGGAGTGCATAGTGACCTCGCTGACCTTTGGGCCTTGCAGCCTAGGGCCAGTTTTGAGAACAGGCCTTTGTCATTGAAGGACAAGTCCTGTATAGTGTGTAGCAGCTGCGAGGGAAGGCTTGATAACTGGAGCCATGAAATGCACCTCGTGGCAACACCCGAGGCCATTGCCGTGGCTGTGGAGTCCGCTACCTCCAACAAGGTGTGGAGGGGAGCTCTCGCCACTTTGAGCCCTTTTTCCAGGAGGGCATCAAACTCTTGACGGGAGGTCTGAGAACCCGACTCCGTAAAGTCTCCCACAAGATGACAAGGGAGCAGGGGGAAAGACGTACATATAGGTGCCCGTCGCCCCTGGAGGATACCATGCACATGCATTCGACTCCCGTGCCTACGGGCGGGATAGTGGCCACTTGGAGATCCATAGTGAATGCCACCCGTCTCGGGAGGTCCTGATGGGCCCCCAGGCCGATTAGGGGAGGGTCCAAGGAGCACGCTTCTGCCACCGCCTCATCTGGGGAGGAGGGAGACGAAAAGCCGGGGCAAGTGGGTCTTGTGTGGGCTCACGCTCCTGGACGACCTGCTGATCTGGTGGGATGTGGGAATCCGGTGGCAGAACCGGACTCCCTCCGTAGCGGTCGGAGAGGGACGACTAACTGTCACCCCTGGTACACAGTGCTCTGATGGAACAGAGCGCGATGGGAGCACAGGTAGCGCGCCCAAGATGTACAGGGCAGCCACTGATGGAGGTCAGGGTCCTGTCCTGGAGCACCCGGAAGACTCTGGTGTCCACATCCGAATGGATGGCCATGGCGCTCGACGCGGCACCGGGAATCGGTACCGTGAGGCCTACCGGTACCGGGAGCGAGAATGGGACCTGCAACCGGAGCAATGCCAGGAGGCTGGCCGAGATCTCGAGGCTCGACGCCGGGAGCGGCTACGTGAATCCAGTGCCTGGAGCGGTGCCGAGAGCTGGATCTGCACCGAGTGT
This sequence comes from Mauremys mutica, assembly GCF_020497125.1. Taxonomy (NCBI): domain Eukaryota; kingdom Metazoa; phylum Chordata; order Testudines; family Geoemydidae; genus Mauremys; species Mauremys mutica. Next base: position 149,874,268 of record NC_059074.1, on the reverse strand, counting down.
ACCAGGTCGGGGAACGGGCCGCTGATCGGTGCCGCGGGTACGACCAGTACCGATATGGGGAACGGTGCCAGGACCGTGAACGGTGCCGGCACCGGGCTTGACGACAGGACCGAGAACATCTGCGAGACTGCGATCGTGAACGGTGCCGCTCTGTGGTGCCGACGCCGGGTGGCGTGAGCAAGACAGGCTCGCGATAGACAATATAACCCACACCGGCAGTACCGGGGGTTAAAGCAGCGCAGGTTCTGTCCTTGCCATTAACACCCTTGCTGTGGAAATGTTTCCTGCGTGGAGGGAATGGTGAGCACAACCACAGCTCGCATCGGGGAGCGTTCAGGTGCTGGACTCGACGGCTCCTGCGTGGCCGGAGTTAACGGTGCGGATATTGTCGGTGCCGCGGCAGACATCGGTGCCGGACAATCCGACTGAGCATAGCGCTCGGCTGCGGAGCAGGCGGCTCAGACGCAGCTTAATAGCGAGCTCGACCACGGTTCGTACCGGGGAGCTTTCCAGCACCGGACTCGACGGCTCTTGCCTGGCCGGAGTTAATGGTGCGGATATTGTCGGTGCTGCGGCAGACATCGGTGCCGGGCGATCCGACTGAGCATAGCGCTCGGCTGCGGAGCAGGCGGCTCGGACACAGCTTCATAGCGAGCTCGACCACGGTCCGTACCGGGGAGCTTTCCAGCACCGGACACGACGGTTCTTACCTGCCTGGAGTTAATGGTGCGGATATCATCGGTGCCGCGGCAGACATCGGTGCCGGGCGATCCCACTGAGCATAGCGTTCGGCTGCGGAGCAGGCGGCTCGGACGCAGCTTCATAGCGAGCTCGACCACGGTCCGTACCGGGGAGCTTTCCAGCACCGGACTCGACAGCTCTTGCCTGGCCGGAGTTAATGGTGCGGATATTGTCGGTGCCGCAGCAGACATCGGTGCCGGGCGATCCAACTGAGCATAGCGCTTGGCTGCGGAGCAGGCGGCTCGGACGCAGCCTCATAGCGAGCTCGACCACGGTCCGTACCGGGGAGCTTCCCAGCACCGGACTCGACGGCTCTTGCCTGGCCGGAGTTAATGGTGCGGATATTGTCGGTGCTGCGGCAGACATCGGTGCCGGGCGATCCAACTGAGCATAGCGCTCGGCTGCGGAGCAGGCAGCTTGGACGCAGCAAGGATATTGTGCCTCTTCATCCTCCAGGCCGAGTAGACGTCGGAGCCAACGACGGTCGGCGCCGAGAGGCCTTGGCGGTACCGGCGATCCGGTGCCGAGGGAGCGCTCCTGAAGATTAACCAGCGCTCGGTGCCGAGAGCGAAGGAGCAAGAGCTGCCTCCCTCAGGAGCTGTTTGAGACGAAAGTCCCGCTCCCCTTTGATCTCAGATTAAAGGCCTCACAAATGCGGCACTTATCTATGAGGTGAGATTCCTCGAGGCACTTAGGAGAGGATCTCATGTCGGCATCGGCTTGTGGCCGGCCGAGCATTATAAAACCCTGTGGACCGGGCATCGGACCCGGCACCTGGTGAGGGGAAGGGGATAAACCCCGAACCCCTGTGAAATAAATACTATACTACAAACAAATAAAGTTAACTACAACTATAAACATCTGAACTATATACTTAACGAGAGAAACTACGAGTAGCTAGGGAAGTGGAGGTCAGCTAAGCCGCGCTCCACTGTTCCAACGACCGACACGGGCGGTAAGAAGGAACTGAGGAGTGGGTGGGTCGGCTGGTGTATATATCCGGCGCCATGGTGGCGCCACTACAGGGGGCGCCCAGCTGACCCACTGAGTTGCTAGGGTAAAAGTCTTCCGACAAACGTGCATGCGGCGCGCACACACCTACATGGAATGGATATGAGCAATCACTCGAAGAAGAATTGTTGCTGCTCCTTAGGCTGGTGTGCTGTGGAGCGTGAAGTGTGAGCGGCAGCCCAGAGTGATTTTTGTTTCATTTTTGTAGGAACCTTGAGACATTTGTGAGAACCTCACAGAGAATCTGCTCTGGGGGTGGCAGGCAGGCTTGGTGCCGACATTCTTGTCAGCACCGGGGTGGAACACACTGCCAGCACAGGGTCCATCATCAGTGCCGGTGGTACCGGTGCCAAGGAGAGCTTCCCTCTGTGGGAAGTTGGGTCCCTGCTTTTGCGCCCCGCATGAGTTGCTGCTGAGGTGCTGGGGTGATCAGAGTTGCCTCCTCTCGGTGCTGTCAGCACCAAGGGGAAAGACCTTGTGGGAGATCCTTTACCCCTTTGAGTGTCTCTGAGAGGAGACATTAGGGCTTCCTGCCTCTCTGTGTGAGAGGGTGAAGCCATGCTCCAGATCGGTTCTGACTTAGCAGGGGAGCGTGAGGGAGAGGGTTTACTGCCCTTTTCCATAGGCAGCTGCAGAGCTTTCTCCATGAGGAGCATTTTTAGCTGTAAGTCTCTGTCACGGCGGGCTCTAGTTTTTAAGTTGGTATCCGAAGAAGTGGGTATTCACCCACGAAAGCTCATGCTGCAAAACGTCTGTTAGTCTACAAGGTGCCACAGGATTCTTTTGCTGCTTTTACAGATCCAGACTAACACGGCTACCCCTCTGACATAAGTTGGTACAGTGGAGACACTTTACAGGTCCCCTAGCTTTGGAGTCAGAAGCTGGGTGTAAAGAGCTGTCCATCAGGAGCAGACAAAGTTTTATCTACCTGTTTTTTTCTGGCTCTGGATTTCAGCACAAGACAGAAGTTACACTTCTGTACAATGTGCGATTCCCCAAGGCAACAGATACAGGGGGCGTTCCTGTTGTTTATTGGGATTGCCTCCTGGCACGACAGACAACATTTGAAACCAGGAGAACCAGGCATAACCTCCCAGTAGGCAAGAACTATCTTATCTACTAATATTTATCTAAATATATATGAGAAAATTTTATTTATTTTTAACTATGCAGCTAAAGCTACTACTAATTACTAATTACGCTAATACTAAGAACTACAACTAATAGAGTAATAAACAAGAACACAGTTGAGGAAATCTCAACAGGAACAATTGCCAGAGCTCTGTCTCAGGCTGAGACAGTTGAGAAGGAACTGAGGGCCGTTCACCCACACAATGCTATATAACAACGGCATGGGGCATGAGTTTGACTAGCATGCATGTGCAGGCCAAATGGACACTGCTATGAGAAATCTCCAAAGGTGCAGGGGTGCTAACACACTTAGACTGGAGCATCCATAGGGAAACAACTTGCAGAACTTTAGTTAAAAAAAGTTGAGAATATTTATAAAATAAAAACACAATAATACTTACTAATGTTACTGAACTTTCTCTCCAACAAAATATGGTAGTCAAGAAGCCATTATCTAGTGATTCAACATATCTGAAACACTTAATTTAAAGGTTATAGATTATATTCATGCAATTTCTGTCATTCAGAAGATGTGGGAAATGCTACAATATGTGTTGAAGATATTCTCAAAGATGGTGTCTTAAATGATATAATAAACTACATTTATTTAGTGCTATTGACTAGTTTTGAACATCTCATCTGTACCCTGACACTAACCTGTCTGAACTATGGCTACGTTTATCACTGTAATTTCTGAAGCAGTTTCAAGCTACCAATTTTTAGAACTTCCCATAAATTTCCTTTTCCCCTCATGAACTCAAAATATGGAATTCCCCCCAAAAATACTGGTACAAAACTGAGATTACTAACAGTGTTAAGATTCTGTCTTTTATACACCACCAGTGCTTTATTCCTTTTGATATCTGGGAATCTAAACTTACTAACGATGTAAATATTATCACTTTACGAACAAAATTATTACTATTTATTACTCATGTAACTTCATAGTGTGTATACTAGTATGCTACAACAGAGCAATGACAGATTTCCTGTCCTAAGAATTTGAAATCACGATAGATAGGCAGACAGACAGACCGACCTGATTCTCCTTTACAGTAAGGCTCCTTAATACTGCCAGAGCAGTATAAATGGGCCTTGATGTAAATGAAAATCAGGACCATATATCACTAAAATCACTGTAAAACAGAAACAGGCATTCTACATGAATTACTAAGGGAAAGATTGTGTTTGGTACCTCATAATTGTGTAAAGCATGCAATGGGCTACACAAACTGTTGAGCCTCAAGCTCAGAGATTTCAGTGATCTCACTAACACTGCTAATAGCTTAAACCTCTTCAAGAAAAGCAGAGGGGGCAAGGAGATGGTCAGCACAGGGGGAAGAACAATGCTGCCCCCCCTTTAAGGATGTTTCATTTGCTGTACTCACCTGAACTCTGAAAGACATACAGTAGCTCCTCACTTAGTCGTCCTGGTTAACATTGTTTCGTTGCTGATCAATTAGAGAACATTTAAAGATGTGCAACGCTCCCTTATAATGCTGTTTGGCAGCTGCCTGCTTTGTCCAGGAAGAGTAGCCCGTTGCAGCTAGCTGGTGGAGGCTTGGAACCCAGGTGGACTGGCAGCCCCCCATCAGCTCCCCATTCCCCTAAGTTCCCTGTGCGACAGCTGCCCAGCAGGCTATTAATTGCCAGCAGTTCAGCTGTCCCTCCCCGCACTGCCATGTGTGCTACTGCCCTCTGCCTTGGAGCTGCTCTCCAGAGCCTCCTGCTTGCTGTGCAAGGGAGGGGAAAGAGGGGGGCTAATGTCAGGATGTCCCCCCCCGCTCCTGCACCCACTTACCCCATTTCCACACAGTGGGGGGGGGAACACAATGGGGCTCAGGACGGAGGGAGCTTGCTGGCAGGAGCTGCTGTCTCAACTTGCTGATCTATTTAAACAGGCAGTGTACTTAAGAGTGCTGTCAGCGTACTTAAAGGGGCAATGCGCATCTCTCTCTCTCTCTCTCTCTCTCACAAGGAGTGTGTCTCTGTCTCCTCCCTCCATTCGTGCTGCCTTGTAGAGTGTGAGGTTACATTAACAACAATGTGTTAACCCTTGAGGGCTGAGCTGATTGCTAGTTCATCATTTAGCAGTAAGGCATTCCCTGGGAAATATCCCACCCTCTGACTTCACCACCTTAATCAAGCTTCACAATCAGCATCGCTGCGTACCAGTATAAAATTGTTTGTTTTAAAACTTATAGTGTGTGTGTGTGTGTGTGTGTGTGTGTGTGTGTGTGTGTGTGTGTGTGTGTGTGTGTGTGTGTGTGTGTGTGTGTAAAAAATACAGTCATTTGTCTGGTGAAAAAAAATTCCCTGGAACCTAACCCCCCATTTACATTAATTCTTATGGGGAAATTGGATTCGTTTAACATCATTTCGCTTAAAGTCACATTTTTCAGGAAAATAACTACAACGTTAAGCAAGGAGTTACTGTAGTACATTCCTGAGGCACAATGCCACTTGAAGCTTCATTTGGAGCTATGTAACTGTGCAATGCCCCCCAACAACAGGATGGTACAAAGAGGTATGTGCTTCAGTTTAGCATTCAGGAAAATTGATATGAAAGACTAAAATTATATTGTGGCAATAATATGAACCTTTGCAAAATAGTAGCTATTTCTTAATTTTTTAATTTTTATTTTGAGTAAAACTAATATAAGCAGCAAGAAAAAATGAGAATACCTCATGTATACTTTTTGCATTTAGAGGGATGTCATTCCTATAACGAACAAAAAATAAACAGAGTCCTTTGAACTTGTCTGGTGCAGTGTCTAAATATAATCTCATAATTTTAGTTCCTTTTACAACTCCTGGAATTGTTCGACCACATTCTGAAAATAAATTTAAGCACATTATTATTTTTAAATATATCTATATTATAAAATGTTTAAAACTACTACAGTGAAATAAAATAGTTGCAACTCAGTATTTTATTTATTTTTTCCCTTTTGTTCATGTCATGCACAACCCAGATAGTTTCCTTAATAGTGCTTGTGTATGTAAACATGATTTGTTAAGAGGAACTGTGAAATTACATCATTAAATAGTTTTTTCTATGGCGAAAACTAGTGATGTTCATGAATGATTTACACAAATTTCAATCCTCTGCAAATGTATCACAATCCTCATTGTCATAAACAATTGAACTGTTTTGACTGATCATTTCCAAAACAATTCAGACTGAGGCAGATATACAATGTTAACCATTTGGGCTGAAATGTTCAAGTTGGGCAAAGTTATAAACTAAAAATAGGGTTTTATAATGGACTACCTTAACAACAGGCAGTGTGCAATAAGCCCCACCTATAACAATATTGTTAAAAATTAATAGCATGTACCTACTCCTGGTGCTTCTCCTTCTTGATATAAGAATTTCAAAGTTCTACTTCCGTCTTTGGCAAAAAAATTATCAAATGCCTGTAACTGTTCAATCAAAAAGTAAGTTACTGTAAATAAAATGCTGTCAAATTACTACATTTTTATTTGTCTTAAAAGAACATATCATAGTGTTTAATTGGAAATCTGTTCAAAGTTTTGGTGATATAATAAATACTTTATACAACACTGGCAGGGAGATGGACTAGGTAACCTCATAGGTGATTTCAGTCTCTAAACTTCAATTGCTGGTATTTTCACAGGAATTATGCCATAGTATCATCTTCAAGTACTAATTTGTTTTACTTATTGAATGACTTGCAAAGCACTAATCACCACAGCAACTAGTCAATAATATATACAAATAGTAGACAAGGAGAAAGAAACGGTTACCTACCTTTCCTAACAGCTGTTATTTGAGATGAGTTGCTCATGTCCATTCCATTCTAGGTGTGCATGTGCCCACATGTGCAACCATCGGAGATTTTTGCCTTAGCGGTACCCGTAGGGCCGGCTGTGGCACCCTCTGCAGTACCATGCTCACACCACGGTATATCAGGCACCACTGGCCCTATGCCCTCTCTGTTTCTTCTTGACGACAACTCTGACGGAAGGGCAGGAGGGCGAGCAATGGAATGGACATGAGCAACACATCTTGAAGAACAGTTATGAAAGGTAGGTAACCATTTTTTCTTCGAGTGCTTGCTCATGTCGATTCCATTCTAGGTGACTCACAAGCAAAATCAACGGAGGTGGGCTCGAAGTTCACAGTATTGCAGCTTGCAGCACTGGTCTGACAAAGCATCATCTTGAGCCTGCTGGGTCAGCGTGTAGTGTGACATGAATGTGTAGACGGACAAGTTGTGGCCCAACAGATCTCTTGGATCAGCACCTGTGCCAAGAAGGCTGCTGATGACGCCTGCGCCCTAGTCACATGAGTCGCCACGATCGCCGGTGGGAGCACCTTCGTCAGCTCATAACAGTAGCGGATGCAGGCCATGATTCAAGACGAGATTCTCTGGGATGACACTGAGCAACCTTTCATCCTGTCAGTGATGGCAACGAACAACTGTGTTGACTTACAGAATGGCTTTATTCTATCAATGTAGAAGGCCAGCACCCGTCTGACGTCCAGGGTATGTAGCCTGTGCTCCTCATCTGTTGCATGAGGCTTTGGAACTCGGAGATGATCTTGGGCAGAAAGGCCAGGTGTGGACGCAGCTGGACCTTGTCCTTATAGAAGACAGTGTCTCTGATGTTAGCACCCTGATCTCGGATACCATATAGGCCAAAGTTATAGTGACCAAGAAGGAGACCTTCCAGGAGAGAAGCAGGAGGGAGCAGGAAGCCAAGGGTTCAAAGGGGGGGACCCAGGAGCCTCGATAGCACCAAGATTCAAGTCCCAAAGGGGGACCAGGTCTTGGACATGCAGGTAAAGGCACTCCAAACCTTTCAGGAAGCACGCCATCATGGGATGAGTGAAGACTGACCAGCCTTGAAACAGAGGGTGGAACACCGAAATGGCTGCCTGGTGTACCTTGATCGAAGACAGTGACAGATCCTGGTGCTTAAGGTGTAGTAAATAGTCCAAGATGTCCTGCAGTGGGGCTTCTTCCACACAAATGTGTCGGTCACAGACACGTGTGGGCTGTGGTGAGTGGATGGCTCTTTAAGTGGGCAATCAAGTCTGACATGGCCTGGAAGCGTGCTTCTGGAAGGAAGGCCCTGACTCAGGTGGAGTCAAGAACCATTCCGATAAACTCTATGCGTTAGACTGGCATTAACGTGGACTTTTCTGTGTTTATTAACAGACCCAGATCATTGAAGATAGACCACACCAGATTGAGGCTGTGTTGCACCTGCTCCGGGGACCTGCCCTTGATGAACCAGTCATCAAGATATGGCAAGATCTGGACCCCCCGACATCTCAGGTAAGCCGCTACTGGTGCCACACATTTTGTGAACACCCTAGGGGCCACGTACAGACCAAAGGGTAGCGCTGTGAACTGGAAGTGACACCCAGCCACTATGAAACACAGGAAGCGCCTGTGGCCCGGGAATATGGAGACATGAAAGTAAACGTCCTTTAAGTCAAGATCAGCGTAACAGTCCCCCAGATCCAGGGAAGAAATGATGGAGGCCAGGGAGACCATGTGGAACTTCAATTCTTGAGAGACTTGTTGAGGCCACACAGGTCCAGGATGGATCTGAGGCCCCCTTTGGCTTTTGGGATTAGGAAGTAGCGGGAGTAGAATCCTCTTCCTTCCATGTCCCAAGGAACCTCCTCCACAGCTCCCAAGCCAAGGAGCTACTCTACCTCCTGAACAAGGAGTTGCTCGTGAGAAGGGTCCCTGAAGAGGGATAGGAAAATGTGGGGGTGGGGGGCGGGAAGAAGGAGCAGCTAAGAACTTCAGGGTATAGCCCAAGCTACTATGTCCAGGACCCAGTGGTCCAATGTAACCTGTGACCAGGCGGAATGGAGAGAGGCAGTTGAGGGAAAGGTGGGTAGGATCCGGTTGACTGACTGGTGCATTGCTCTCAGGCGCACCCTCAAAATGTTCACTTCTGGACCCCTGGGTGTTTGGCGGCCCCAGGCTGGGTTGGCAAGCGGAAGGAAGAAGGACAACAAGGACCAAAACTAATATCCCTTCTTGTAGATCCCTGATGAGGTTGCTAGGTTCTTGGTGGTGGTGGTGGTGGTAGCCAGAAGGGCTTTTGGCTGATTGCGGTGTGTGCATGCCCAAGAAGCAAAGGGTAGCCCTACTGTCCTTCAACCGATGCAGCCGGTGTCTGTCTGATCTGAGAATAGACCAACTCCATCAAAAGGGAGGTCCTGGACTGAGGCCTGCATCTCCTGGGAGAGGCCCGCCATCTGGAGCCAGGAGCTGCATCACATGACCACCACCGTTGCAACCACCCTTGCTGCTGAGTCCACTGTGTCCCAGGCCATCTGCAGGGAACATCTGGCCACTGCAGTGCCCTCCTCCACCAGAGTGCCAAACCCTTGGGCCCAGGGGCAGCTCCAGGCCCCAGCACGCCAAGCGCATGCTTGGGGCGGCAAGCTGCGGGGGGGCGCTCTGCTGGCGCCGTGAGGGCGGCAGGCAGGCTGCCTCCGGCGGCGTGCCTGCGGGAGGTCTGCCGAAGCCGCGGGACCAGCAGACCCTCCGCAGGCAAACCGCCGGAGGTAGCCTGCCTGCCGTGCTTGGGGTGCCAAAATCCCTAGAGCAGCCCCTGCTTGGGCCAAACCCTGAGGGAGGGATTCCTGGAACTTTTTGAGACCGTCCCAAAGATTAAAATTGTACTGGCCGAGCAGGGCCTGATGGTTCGCCACCCAAAATTGCAGGCTTGCAGTTGAATACATTTTTCTCCCAAATACATTGAGTTTCATAGCCTCTTTGTTTTTGGGAGTTGAGGAGGTGGGGACCTGCTTGTCTTTTTTGTTGGCCACAGATTCAACCAGCAAGCCCAGGGGCGGGTGGGTATAAAGGTATTCAAAACCTTTGGCCAGCACAAAGTACTTTTTCTTAGCCCATTTCGAGGTGAGCGGGATGGAGGAGGGGGTCTGCCAAAAGGCCATGGTTATCTTGAGGACCCTCTCATGTACAGGCAGGGTGACCTGGGTGGGTGTAAAGGCCGAGAGGATGTTGAAGAGGATGTCCTCCTGCTCTGCCATCTCCTGTACCTCAAGCCCCAAGTTCTTGACCACGCACCAGGGAAGAGTTTGATGTTCCATAAAGTCATCCGGCAGGTTAGCTCTGGAAGGTCCCACGCCTCGTCTGGGGGTGACAAGGAAGACTGGATCACTGGTGGGGGTGCTAGGGTCTCGACCACCGTTGGAGAAAGAGGTTTTGTGGTCAGCACAGATTCCTCCACCCCGATCTCGGAACAGCTTCCAGTACTGTGCCCAGTGCTGGTGGGGCCACCACCCAATGCTCCACTGCAGACACCAAGGAGTGCTGAGAAGGAGGCATTGTCACAACTGGTACACCCCACGTGCTCCTATAAGACCACTGTTCTGGTCACTGGCCGTGTTGCCATTGAAGTGCCACAGATGTGGGAGAGGGTTCTGGTGCCCAATCACACCAATAAGATGTTGGTGATGGGCTAAATTGGCCCTCCATACCAGAGGAAACACCTTCTGGTGATCAGGGAGGAGCTGCCAGTGCCTGTGTTTGTTTACTGGTTGTGGCTACCGGTGACTGTTGCCCGGGCGTAACTGACCGGTAACTGTAGCGTGGAGAGCGGTACCAATGCGACCAGTGCTGGGGAGACCAGTACTGGGACAGGGAATGTTCCCACTGTGCCGGTGATTGGGACTGATGCCTAGAGGATGACCATTGAGAGAGTGAGCGATGCCGGGAATAGTAAGGGGAGCGTCAACCCTGTGCCGGAGAGTAGTGCCAAGGGGATCTGGTGAACTATGTATAATGGCCTTAAGGCGCAAAATTCAGAATGGTAGAAACCACTAGCTCTTGCTTAGCAAGAAAGGCACTCCAACTGACCACCCTGGATGGTAAAAGGAACTGAGAGGGCCTAGGGCTAGCGGCACTTGATATACCTTGGCATGAGCACGGCACTCCAGAGGGTGTCACAGGCAAAAATTTCCAACGGCCGCACACATGGGCGCGTGCACACCTAGAATGGAATTGACATGAGCAAGCATTCGAAGAAAAAAAGTTACTTATGAATTAGGTAACAATATATAACTACATTAACAATAACAAACAAAAAATGTTTAAATCAGACTTACTGAAGGGCCATCCAAGATCATATCTTCCACAGTTGTTGCATCTAAACCAAGTTTGTCCCCTAGGACTTCAAATATGTATCTAAATGAAGCACCGATTTTCATTTTTCGACCTTCCCTTGCATCTCTATATCGTGCCTAAAACATAAAAAAAGTTTAAAAGAACTAAAAACTACAGAGTGTTTGCCAAATTATTTGTTAACCTGACCCATAACTTAAAACTGATATTACAGTTTGCTGTTTATGTGAAACTCCCCTAATTACTCTTTAAAAATAAACTATATTTTCATAGGTTAAAAGACGGAGAGGTTACTCAGCTTATGTAGTAACTGGAGTCAGTGGTGCCGGAATGGGGGGGCAGAGGGCCATGGCCCTTCCACTTTTTAAAAGTCTATGGGCTTGGCCCATCCACTTTTTGGCAGGGGGCCACCTCTCCTCTTAATAAAAATACAGAGACATACCTATCACATAGAGCTGGAAGGGACCCTGAAAGGTCATCAAGTCCAGCCCTCTGCCTTCACTAGCAGGACCAAGTACTGATTTTGCACCAGATCCCTAAGTGGCCCCCTTAAGGATTGAACTCACAACCTTGGGTTTAAGCAAGCCAATGCTCAAACCACTGAGCTATCCCTCCTTCCCCAAAGCCTCCAAATGAGCTGGAGGTAGACCAGGGAGCCCAGATAGCTGTGAGTTGCCACACCACGGACCCTCCACCTGCTTGGGTTGGGGGAGTTGAGAGCAGCCCCCAGTCCATGTCCCTGCCCCCCAGAAGCCCCGCCCAGGGCAGAAGTGTCTGTGGCTCCCACAGCTGCCCACGTGCCGCACATGGCTCTTATCTGGACCCGGCTCCGGCTGTGGGGCTGCAGCCCAGCCATGGTAAGAGCCTTGCAGGCAGCTATGGGGAGCCACAGACCCTCTTGCCCTAGGTAGGAGGCTGTGGGGCGGGGACACAGACGGTGCTGCTCTTGACCCATCCACCCCAGGCAGGTGGAGGGTCCACAGCTTCTGGCCCACTCCGGCTTCTGGCTTGGCCAGGGGCGGAGCCTTGGCAGAAGATGAGGGGTGGGGGGCCCTGGCTCTGCCTCCCCACCCACTTTGGGGCAGGCTCTGCCACCCTTGACTGGAGTTCTCCAAGATATGTGTCCCTTTGGGTGCTCCACTTCACGAGCATGTGTGCCACCATGTGCCTTTGAGCAGGGATTTTCAGTAGCAGTACCCGTTTGGCCCACAGGTACATTCTACACATCCTCATGTCCTCTACCAAGAATACTGAATGCTATGCAGGCAAATAGCTCTTCTCTACCACAAAGTCCCATAGAGGAATCCCAGAAAAGAGGAGAATAAGGGCACATAGTGGTGAACCCATAGGAACACAAATCTTTAAGAATTCCAATTAATGCACGAAGTGAGTAACCTCTCCTCCTTTTTCCACTTCAGGTGACTCCTGAGCAGTATCCCCCAGGATGGAAGGAGCTTAAATGCAGAGTCTAATACTGAACACAGAACTGCATTGCCAGCTGCAGCATCTGATCTAAAGACATGACCCAAAGCATAGTGCTTGGAGAAAGTATGAACTGAAGTCCAGGTTGCAGCTCTGTCCCCATCCCTCCCACAACCCAGTGGAACTATCAGCTGGAGCCCACCACATGGTAGGATCCACCGGCCAGGGTGCCTCCAGCCCTGCCCCTCCCTGGATGCACTGCGATAGCAAGTGAAAGGAACAAAGAGAGCCTAGCCCAACTTCCTGAAGCAGTGATTTACATCTCCCCCAGCTGCTCCCGATGCCTGAACCAGACGCTCTACCCCTGGACCACAGCCCAGGAGGGGCATGTGATTCAATTTATATGTGGGGAAAGAGTAAAATCTGTGGGGGATATTAATTCTGCACTTGCACAGCTGTGCAGAATTCCCCCAGGAGTATCCTGTGGAGGCCAACATCAGTACCAAATCACAGATCTGTCCAGAAAGTGTCAGTGCTGTTGACACTGAATGCTTTGAATGAGTACATCCAAAGTCAGATTCAGGTGGTACTGACGTTGCAGTGTGGGATACCAGTGTTGGTACCAAAAGGTATAGAAAACTCTGATAGTTCAGAGTTCTTTCAAGTGGAATGTCTACTAAAATAGACATGACCAACTGATGCCAGCAAAGTCTTTGGTACCGAATTCAACTTAGTGGAAGAGTGAGTTTTATAGAAGCCTTGGACAGTCTCATAGTATCAGAACCACCTGGAGCCCCAATAGCACTCCCACTAGGACCTGAGGTCTCCAGAACATTCTTTTCAGTCGGTGACCAAGATTTCTTAATAGCAGACCTACCAGTCCTGCTCCTCTTTTCAGTACCCACAGTCTTATTGTACAGTGCTCTTGGTACCACTGTATCCCTCAATGTCTTTGGTGACTGAGACCCAGAGACAGATGGGGTACCTGAAAAGACGGTTACTCACCGTTGTAACTGTTGTTCTTCGAGATGTGTTGCTCCTATCCATTCCAGTTAGGGGTGTGCGCGCGCCGCGTGCACGGCTCGTCGGAAGATTTTTACCCTAGCAACACTCGGCGGGTCGGCTGGCGCCCCCTGGAGTGGTGCCGCTATAGCGCTGGATATATACCCCAGCCGACCCGTCCACTCCTCAGTTCCTTCTTGCCGGCTACTCCGACAGTGGGGAAGGAGGGTGGGTCTGGAATGGCTAGGAGCAACACATCTCGAAGAACAACAGTTACAACGGTGAGTAACCGTCTTTTCTTCTTCGAGTGATTGCTCCTATGCATTTCAGTTAGGTGATTCCCAAGCCTTACCTAGGCGGTGGGGTCGGAGTGAGACGTGGCAGAGTGTAAGACTGCTGATCCGAAGGCTGCATCGTCTCTAGACTGTTGCACCAACGCGTAGTGGGCAGCAAAGGTGTGGACAGAAGACCAGGTAGCCGCCCGACAGATGTCCTGGATGGGGACACGGGCCAGGAAGGCGGCAGAAGAGGCTTGCGCTCTCGTGGAGTGAGCGGTGAGACGGCTAGCTGGCACACAAGCAAGCTCGTAGCATGTCCGGATACATGATGTCACCCAGGAGAAGATCCTCTGAGAGGAGACCGGCTTGCCCTTCATGCGCTCGGCAACAGCTACGAATAGCTGGGGCGAACGCCGGAAGGGTTTTGTTCGCTCTATGTAAAACGTGAGGGCCCTGCAGACGTCGAGGCTGTGAAGCTGCTGTTCACGACGTGAGGCGTGTGGCTTCGGGAAAAAAACCGGGAGGAAAATGTCCTGGTTCACATGGAAGGCCGACACCACCTTAGGGAGGAAGGCCGGGTGTGGCCGAAGCTGCACCTTGTCTCCATGGAAGATGGTATACGGTGGACCAGCCGTTAGGGCGTGAAGCTCGGAAACTCGTCTTGCTGAAGTTATAGCGATGAGAAAGGCCGTTTTCCATGACAAATAGAGAAGGGAACACGTGGCCAAGGGCTCAAAGGGGGCTCCCATAAGCTTGGCTAGAACTGAGTTCAAATCCCAGGAAGGTGTAGGACGTCGTATCGGCGGGTACAAGCGATCTAGTCCCTTAAGGAAGCGGGAAACCATCTGATTGGAAAAGATGGACCGTTCTCCTATGCCAGGTCGAAAGGCGGAAATGGCCGCCAGGTGCACCTTCAAGGAGGAGACCGCGAGACCTTGCTCCTTGCGAGACCAGAGGTAGTCCAGGATCGTAGGAATAGGGACTACGAAAGGATTGAGACCCTTCTGATCGCACCAGAGTGCAAAACGCTTCCATTTCGCGAGGTAGGTCGACCGAGTGGAAGGCTTCCTGCTTTCCATCAGGACTTGCTGCACCGCCGCAGAGCAGTCACGCTCCGCTCGTGTCAGCCACGTAGGAACCAAGCTGTAAGATGGAGGGACTGCAGGTCCGGGTGGTGAAGCCTGCCGAAGTCCTGTGTTATCAGGTCCGGCCATAAGGGGAGGGGAATGGGATCCCGTACCGAGAGCTCGAGCAGCAGGGTGTACCAGTGCTGTCTCGGCCAGGCCGGAGCGACTAGTATAAGGCGGGCCCTGTCCCTCCGGAGCTTGAGTAGCACCCAGTGTACGAGGGGAAACGGAGGGAAGGCATATAGCAGGTGACCCGTCCAGGAGCGGAGGAATGCATCCGATAGGGAGCCCTGGGAGCGACCCTGGTAAGAGCAGAACTGGTGACATTTCCTGTTCTCTTTGGAGGTAAACAGGTCTATTTGGGGAACACCCCACCTCTGGAAAACTGTGTGGATAACATCTGGGCGAATTGACCATTCGTGGGAGAGGAATGACCTGCTGAGATGGTCGGCCAGCGTGTTCTGCACTCCTGGAAGAAATGATGCTACCAGATGAATAGAGTGGGTTATACAGAAGTCCCAAAGGTGCATCGCTTCCGTGCAAAGCAGGGAGGAACGATCCCCTCCCTGTCTGTTGACGTAAAACATAGCCATCGTGTTGTCCGTGAAAACGGCCATGCAGCGCCCTTGGAGATGGGCGTGGAAGGTTTGACACGCCAAGCGAATCGCCCGCAGCTCCCTGACATTGATATGTAGGGAGAGCTCTTGGGGCGACCAGAGACCCTGGGTGTGCAGGTTGTCAAGGTGCACACCCCACCCCAATGCCGAGGCATCCGTGGTCAGTGTGACGGAGGGGTGGGGTGGGCGGAATGGAACTCCGGCACACATTACCTCTGGGTTCAGCCACCCGTTGAGCGGTTCGAAGGTTGATCTCGGGACTGTGACCACCATATCTATGGAGTCGCGGTGCGGGCGGTACACCGACGCCAGCCAAGTTTGAAAAGAGCGAAAATGCAGCCTCGCGTACATGGTCACGAATGTGCATGCCGCCATGTGGCCCAGGAGGCGGAGGCAGGACCGCACCGTTGTTGTCGGAAAGGACTGTAGGTCTCGGACAAGGGAAGCCAAAGTCTGGTGCCGAGGTCGAGGGAGGCAGGCCCTGGCTAAATTGGAATCCAGGACCGCACCGATGAACTCCACCCTTTGTGTTGGAGCTAAGGTAGACTTCTCGGCGTTGATCATAAGGCCTAGCCATTGGAACAGGCCTAGGATCTCGGCCATTTGACTCGTTACAAGTTGGCGGGATGATCCGCGGACCAGCCAGTCGTCGAGATACGGGTAAACATGTATGCGACGACGGCGAAGGGCCGTGGCAACCACTGCCATGCACTTGGTGAAGACCCTCGGTGCCGTGGAGAGGCTGAAGGGGAGCACCATAAACTGGTAGTGCATGCTGTTGACGACGAAGCGCAGGTAGCGTCGATGAGGGGGGTAAATCGTGATATGGAAGTATGTGTCCCTCATGTCGAGGGCGGCAAACCAGTCTCCCGGATCCAGGGAGGGAATAATGGTCCCCAGGGTTACCATGCGGAACTTGAGCTTGAGCAGATATCTGTTGAGCTCTCAGAGGTCTAGTATGGATCGTAGACCTCCCTTCGCCTTGGGGATTAGGAAATATCGGGAATAAAATCCCCTGCCTCGCATGCCTTCCGGCACCTCCTCGATGGCACCCAAACTCAACAGAGTCTCGACCTCTTGTAAGAGGAACTGCTCGTGAGAGGGGTCCCTGAAGAGGGACAGGGAGGGTGGGTGGGAGGGAGGGGGCGAAACAAACTGGAGTCGGTAACCAAACTGCACCGTGTGGAGTACCCAGTTGTCTGTTGTTATCTGGGACCACGCCGGTAGGAAGTGGGAAAGACAGTTGAAAAACAACGGGGAAGGATCCAGTAAAGAAACTGGTGGGCCGCCCTCGGGCGTCCCCTCAAAAGTTTTGTTTAGGCCCCGGGGGGAGCTTGGAGGGCGCTTGGGGCTGATTTCCCCGGTTGCCCGACAGTCTACGCCGATTCACTCTGCCCCTGCGCCTATTATCGGGGCGCGGCCTGGTCTGGTTGAACGGGCGGTATGGCTGTGGCCTGAAGGATCTCTGCTGGGTAACCGGCGTGTGCATGCCCAGGGAGCGGATAGTGACTCAACCATCCTTGAGGGTCTGCAGCCTTGAGTCTGTTTTTTCAGAAAATGGACCCTGGGTATCAAACGGTAAGTCCTGGATAGTGTGTTGGACTTCCGGCGGCAACGTGGAGGCCTGCAGCCATGAAATTCTCCTCATGGTCACCCCAGAGGCCAAGGTCCTGGCTCCTGAATCCGCGGAGTCCAGAGAGGCTTGGAGTGCCGACCGGGAGGCTCTCTTACCCTCCTCAATAAGGGCCGTGAATTCAGGCCGGGAGTCTGATGGCACCAGTTCAGTGAACTTTGAGAGAGACACCAAGGTGTTATGGGTGTATCTACTGAGGAGAGTCAGCTGGTTGGCAATCCTCAGTTGGAGGCCACCAGCTGAATAGACCTTCCATCCCAAAAGATCCATCCGTCGCGCCTCTTTAGATTTCGGCGCTGGAGCTGGCTGTCCATGGCGCTCACGGTCATTAACGGACTGCACTACCAGCGAGTCTGGAGCCGGGTGCGTATACAGATACTCATAGCCTCTGGAGGGGACCGAGTATTTCCTTTCCACCCCCCGAGCAGTGGGAGGAATGGAAGCCGGCGACTGCCAAATAGTATCTGCATTTCTCTGGATGGTGCGAATAAAGGGCAAAGCCACCCGAAGAGGTGCATCAGCCCCGATTATGCTGACCACAGGGTCATCATCCTCTGCCACCTCCTCAACGGGCAGGTTAATGTTTTGGGCCACCCGTCGAAGTAAGTCCTGGTGGGCTCGGAGGTCAATCGGGGGAGGGCCCGATGACGGTGCCCCCGCCACCGCCTCATCCGGCGAGGAAGACGATGACAGGACCGGGACTAGGGTGTCCGGTGGGGGCTCGTCAATGTGCTGCGAAGTCTCCTCGATCGGGGGATGCTCGGCAACTACAGGTGGCAGAGGTTCCTGTACCAATGACGAGGGAGGAGGTTGGCTGACCGTAGCCTCAGGCGCCCTGTGGTCGGCAGTTCTGGGGCACTGAGAGGGGGGTACCCCTTGAGCCTCATGATAGGCCCATGGGGTCCAGAAGCCCCATTGGGGGGGACCCTGGTCCTGCCCTTGAGGGTCGGTGCGTGGATCGGCTACACTGTCCACTTGAGAGGAGACAGACGGCTGATGTGAAGGCCACGGCGGGGCGGAGAGACTGTGGGACTGCGCCTTCGACGCTGCCGGTCTGTCCCTGGACGGTACCGGGGAACGGTACTGGTCGTCACAGTGCCGGGAGCGAGATCGGGACCATCGACCGTGCCGGTGCCGGGAGGTCGACCGAGATCTCGATTCCCGGCGGTGGGAGCGGCTGCGGGATGAACGGTACCGGGAACGGTACCGAGATCCGGATCTGCGTCGATACCGCCAGTCAGGAGAGCGGGACCGGGATCGTCTCCGGGAGTGCGACCGGTACCACGATGGCGAGCGGTACCGGGACTGCGACCGGCGCCGAGATCTGGAGCGGCGTGAAGGAGAGCGTCTCCGGGACCGGGACCTGGAGTACCGTCTCTCTCGTCCGTCAGGGGAAGGAGGCCACATGATAGCCGGCTTACCCACTGACTTCACAGCCCGCACCGGCGGTGCCGGGGGCTGGATACGTGGTGGCTCGGTGAGCGCTATCAGCTCTCTCGCCGTCGAAAAAGTTTCGGGTGTCAACGGGAGAGGCAGCTCGACCACGGTTTGCACCGGGGAGCAAGGCGGTACCGGACTCAACGGCTCTTGCGGTGCCGGAGTTGACTGTACAGCGCATGGTTTGGGCGCCAGCGGAGTCGGTGCCGGAGGTGTCGGAGCCGGTGGTTGGGCAAGCGATCCTGGTGCAGATGCCTTGGAGGCCGTCTGCACCGGCTTACGCTTCCTCGCAGGAGAGAGGGAACGGTGCCGGAACGTCGGTGCCGCTTGCTGTTTTTTCATAGTCTCAATACCGGACCGGCCAGGAACCGCTGGGGCGCTCTGTACTGAAGAGGACTGTGGACCGGCTGATGTCGGCACTGCAGGGCTAAGTGCCGACTCCATCAAGAGCTGCTTTAAACGAAAGTCTCGCTCTTTCTTTGTCCTCGGCTTAAAAGACTTGCAAATAGGGCACTTATCTGCACGATGAGACTCTCCTAAGCACCGCAGGCAGGAGGCGTGAGGGTCTCCAATCGGCATGGGCCGCTGACAGGCCAAGCAGGGCTTAAATCCAGGTGCCTTGGGCATGAGCCCGCACCGGTTCGGGAAAAGAAGGGCTAGGCCCCCTGATTTCCCCTAACTAACTAACTAATGAACTAATCTAACTAATTATATACAATAACTACAAAGAAGAAATCAGAGAGAAGCTAGGGCTGTGGAGGTCAAAGGAGCACTCCACCGTTCCAACGACCGTCATGGGCGGTAAGAAGGAACTGAGGAGCGGACGGGTCGGCTGGGGTATATATCCAGTGCTATAGCGGCGCCACTCCAGGGGGCGCCAGCCGACCCGCCGAGTGTTGCTAGGGTAAAAATCTTCCGATGAGCCGTGCACGCGGCGCGCGCACACCCCTAACTGGAATGCATAGGAGCAATCACTCGAAGAAGAAGCTGTATCTCTCAAGGCTCTCAGTGACCAGGACCCACACACAAGACAGGACACTAAGTGTGCTCAGAGGCCAGTCCACAAGGGGGTTCTCAGAGCCTAAGTTGGAGACTGGACTTAGGGTTTGCTCCACCATTAACAGATTTAAATGTTATGGTCCCAGTTTTTACAAGATCTTCTCTTGAAGGAGGAAATCTTACACTTGGTTGGTATATGGGTGTCTCCCAAACAACAAAGGCATTGAGAGTGTCCACCATTGACCAGGATAGCTTTCAGACAGGAAAGACAGTCCTTAAAACCTGGGGATCCCAGCATAACCCAGAAGCATCAAAGTCCAGAACTCTTCAGACAGGGAAACAAACAAAACCGCAAACTAAATACTATGACTAAACTGAGCTAAGAAAACAACTAAGGAAACTACGTTTAGCTAACTAACTGGTTATATCTAAACGAAGTGGATACACTCCACTTCCCAACTCAGGCCAAAGGCAGTTGAGAAGGAATTAAGGGTAGTTCGCCCATGCAGCTCTATATATCCTTGGTACAGGGCCTGAGGCTCTGTAGAGTGCATGCATGGGCCCAAATGGGAACCAC
Organism: Mauremys mutica; assembly: GCF_020497125.1. Taxonomy (NCBI): domain Eukaryota; kingdom Metazoa; phylum Chordata; order Testudines; family Geoemydidae; genus Mauremys; species Mauremys mutica. The sequence continues at coordinate 149,854,149 of NC_059074.1, read as the reverse complement.
AGAAAATCAAAGGCACACGGGGATGCATGCACACCTGAAGTGGAGCACCTACAGTGACATAACTTGCAGAACAAAATAAAAATAACCATTGAAATACACAAGTCAACTTTGAGGGAATGTCAAGGATGAGCAAACACAGAATATCTGTATACAGAATCCAAAAAGGGAAAGATCAAAAGCAAACCAACAACAACAAAAAAATCATGTTGTCATAGGTTTATTCCCCACTTTGAACTTTAGCGTTCACAAGATGGGGACCTGCATGGACTCCTCTAAACTAAAATCCTAGTTTAGATCTGGTTCTCGCTGCCACCAGTCAGTTTTTAAGTGTCTGACACACTCCCTGTTCCCCCAAAACTTCCCTGGGGAACACAGATCCAAACACCTTGAATCTCAGCACAAAGGGAAATAATCCATTTCCCCCACCTTCTTCCCCCTCCCCTTGTCCTTGGGAGAGATACCTTGATTCAAACTCCTTGAATCAAACAAAGAGGGATTCACTTTTCCCCCTCCCCTTCCCCTGAAAATCCAAACAAGGGAAGAAATCAATCAAGTTCTAAAAAGAAAAGATTTTATTAAAGAGAGAAAAAAAAGTACACTATCTCTGTATTACCAGGATGGAAAAATACAGGGTCTAACTTATAAGAACTGGAGAGACTTCCCCTTTCTCCTCCTCAGAATAATCAAAGTAACAGCAAACAGAAATAAAGAATTTATCCAGCAAACACACAATTGCAAATGTAGAAATAAACTTATAATACTAGTACGCCTTTCTAATACTCACTAGACTGATAGATGAAAAATACTGCAGAAACCTGGGAGGACTTGATTAAGATGTCTGGACTCCCTTAGCTCCCAAGAGATACTCTCCTCAAAACAAAGAACACAGCAAAAAAAACTTCCCTCCACAGAGATTTGAAATTATCTTGTCCCTGATTGGTTCTCTGGTCAGGTGTTCATCAGGTACTGCTTGTTAACCCTTTACAGGTAAAAGAGACTTTAACCCTTAACTAACTGTTTATGACACATGTCCTCTTTAAGAAGGCCTCCAAACCAACCCTAGCTTGCAGAGTTCCTAGTTTTCTTATTGTTGCAAGAGGCAGGCTGGCTTTCTCCCTTTTCTTTAGGCATCATGTTAGTGAAGGAGAACTTAACCAAGTTCATAAGGCCCTTACCTCAGAGCAACCAAACTTAGGGCTTATCTACACAGTGGGTTAATGCGCTGTACAGGGGGTGTGATTTCTAAAGTTCACTGGCATGTTCCATATTTATTAGTTCTTGTAGACCCTGCTGGTGTGCACTCAAGGTTCCCAGTGCACTTTGGCATACTATTGTTTCAAATAGTACTACATTAAAGGGTACCAGGAGGATCTAATCAGACCAATTAATGCACAACCTGTGTGCTTTGGAAATCACACTCCTGTAAAGCACATTACCCCATTGTGTAAACGGGTCCTCAATCAGAAAATAAGTCTCTAGAGGCCTAGGTCAAGCTAGTGTCCTGGTGCCTGAGTGAGCCCACAACCTGTAGCCACCACCATTGCTTCCTGTCCCCCCTTCCTTACTCAGCTTCCTTTTCCTTTTTATATAGCCCAGCTCCAAGAGCAGGCAGGGTGCTGCTTGACTGCACCCAGGCTGATCTGTCTGTAAGAGCCAAACTGTCCCTTAAAGCAGTGTTTCCCAACCAGTGTGCCATAGCACATCAGTGTGCCATCAGGCATGAACATGTGTGCCACGGAATTTTGGAAAAGTCACTTGTGAGGAGAAAAAAAAACTTTATTTTAATTAGTGTTATAACCAAATTGCATTTTGTGCTTTTCCTCTTCAGTGTATTTGAGAGACAGGACATTACTCACACTATGTTCAAATGACCTTGCTGTTCACAAGGTATGATGTGGTTTTCTTATCAACCATTAAGTTACAGTAGTGAATTTCGAATTGAAGACTCAAAAATAGACAAATATTTGAAGAAAAGAGATTCTGGCGCCTCCATATCTACTTTCAGTGATGAAGCTGAACATGAACACAAGAAAGTCAAAGTAGTGAGCCAATGCTATTGTGAGAGTTATTTGCAATTTGGATTTTCATTTATAGGTGAATCATCTAGCTCTTTTTGACTATGTCTTATGTGTGGGGAGAAACTCTCAAACCATGCACTGGTGCCAAGTATGGTAAGTAAAAACAAAACCTTACTAGCAAACATCCGTCCCTTGCCAACAAATGGAAATATTTTTTTGAGTATTTGAAGGATCAAAATGAAAAACAAGTACACCTGATGAAACATTGTGTAACAGTTTCTGATAAACCACTGGAAGCAAGCTACTTGGTCACTGAGTTTGTAGCAAAGATGAAAAAGTTACATAGAGTCACAGAAATATTAATTATCAGAGGGGTAGCCGTGTTAGTCTGGTTCTGTAGAAGCAGCAAAGAATCCTGTGGCACCTTATAGACTAACAGACGTTTTGCAGCATGAGCTTTCGTGGGTGAATACCCACTTCTGAAGAAGTGGGTATTCACCCACGAAAGCTCATGCTGCAAAACGTCTGTTAGTCTATAAGGTGCCACAGGATTCTTGGGTATTCACCCACGAAAGCTCATGCTGCAAAACGTCTGTTAGTCTATAAGGTGCCACAGGATTCTTTGCTGCTTCTACAGAAATATTAATTTCACCAGCATGCAAAGAAATGGTGAGAGCAATGTTAGGTGAAAATGCAGTCAATGAAATTGCAAATGTTTCCCTTTCAGATACTATGGTAAGTAACTGCATTGATTACATTAGCTGTCATTGAGACTGTGGTCTGAGAAAAAAATCAAATCAAGCAAAAAATTTGCACTGCAGCTTAATGAATCAACAGATATCAGAAGTCATACTCAACTCTTGGCTAACATCAGCTGATGGAGAGTGTATAAAATATTTTTTTTTATTTTGTAGACAACCGCCACATCACACGACTGGGGAGGAAATCTTCAGAGTGACAACGGCCTACCTTGAGGGAGAATTACATTAGAAAAACTGTCTTAGTGTTTGGCACAGATAGGACTGCCTCCATGATTGGCAAAGTGAAGGGTTTTGTAAGCAAGGTCAAAGAACAAAACAAATGCAGCCAGAAGAATTTTCCTGAGTGTTAGATGGAGCAGTAAAGATTATGAACTTAATAAAATCATGGTCCTTAAAATGTTGCCGTTTCTCACTGTTGTGTAAGGAAATGGGAGCAGAACACCAGTGTTTACTTTTGCACACAGAAATACGCTGGCTTTTCCATGGAAAAATTCTCTCATGTTTGTAAGAGCAGAGAGAAGAGTTTAAAATATTCTTAACTTTGGAGGAATCTGCACATATTGACTTAATCAATGATGTGGCACGGTGTGGAAAACTTACCTATCTGGCTAATATATTCCACTCCCTCAATGAACTGAATAGGGAAGTGCAAGGTAGATATGAGAATCTTCTCTCCTGCATGGATAAACTATTTGGGTTTAGATCTCAGTTAGCCCACTGAACTGAAAAATATAGCAAAAGGCACAACAGAAATGTTCCCCTTGGAAAATGTGGTAGATCCTACTGACAATATTTTTTGTCAATGTTGCTTCTGTGCATTCGAAAAGATTGGAAGAAAATTTCAGCTCATGTTTTCCTTCAACCTTTATAGAAGATTTTGATTGGGCCTGGGATCCTTGGATTTCTTCTTCAATGGAAAATGCCAAGAATCTTACAATAATTACTCAATTTACTGAATTAAGGATGAATCACACTTAAAATTAAGATTGGTGACATGCCTTTGGACTCAATCTGGTTGACAGGGGCAGATGAATGAGTAATCTCAGACCATGCTATTGCCAGCAGTTTAAGGTCACGGGGGGTGGTGTGATGGGATGGTGGTGGTGCCTCCAGCAGCGTGAGGTCACTAGGGTCAGGGTGATGACATAGGGGATGGTACCTGCAGCAGTGTGAGGTCACTGGGAACAGATTGATGAAATGGGGGTGGTACCTCCAGCAGTGTGAGGTCATTGGGGGCGGGATGATGGTATGGGGGCAATATCTCCAGCAGTGTGATGTCACTGGGGGGCAGGGTGATGGATTGGGGGTGGTACCTCCAGCTATGTGAGGTTACTGGGGGTGAAGTGATGGGTGGTGGTGATACCTCCAGCAGTGTGAGGTCATTGGGGACAGGGTGATGGATTGGGGGTGGTACCTCCAGCAGTGTGAGGTCACAAGAGGCAGGGTGATGGATTGGGGGTGATACTTCCAGCAGTGTGTGGTCAGTGGGGGTAGGGTGATGGGATGGGGGTGGTGCCTGCAGCAGTGTGAGGTCACTGGGGTGGGGAGATTTTGTTGCCATTTTCAACTCCATTTTGTTGCCATTTTCAACAACATGCCTATGCAAGTTAGGTTTTTTTCAAGCCTGACTTAACAAATACAAATAAAGAAAGCATCTGAGATTGTTGGAGCAAGAGCTCCAAGTTGCACTGTCAAGATTTCCTGCCAGGATTAAACAACTCTGCATATCAAGTTGAGATCAAATTTGTCATTAAAAGTAATTTTTGTTATAATAATTTTAGCACAGGGTGGGGGTGCACCACACAAATCTTTTATTGAAGTAAGTGTACCTTAGAATGGAAAAGGTTGGGAAACACTGTCCTAGATAGTCGCATTCTGTAAGGGAACACTTGTGCTGGATGTATCCCAGTTCCCTGCAGTGATAGCATACCATCTGTCCAACACAGGTAGAAAGCAGCATGCCCCAGATGGCTTGAGTTTGGGATGAGAGGCCACTGGTTCCCCTGGTTGGAGCTGTAGTTGCGGGCAGGTCCCATTCTGGGACTTTGGTTGTTCTGGACCCATCCTCCATGCAGATGTCGCTGGGCACCAGCTGTGTTGTTTCCTGCCACCATTCCTAGCCCGGCCATCATGGGACTGGACTTTCCTTACTAGATGCCATGGCCTCCAGGAACCTCTCAGTCATTTCCACAGACACTATTACAGATGGCAACTGGAAGCACTGGACACAGGCTTGCACCACAGCTGGGAGGATGTGCAAATATTGGTCCATTAGTTCCCCCACAGACTTGGGTCTCTGGAACCAGCCACCAAGAGGCCAGATACTAGAATCACTAGAACACAGGAATGCTTTTGTGGAAAATGGCTCAGCTCAATATCTCCATTGACATGCCTCTGGGAAAGGCTGAACCAGTCCATTATAGCCATCTTTAGTGCAGTATAAGACCATGCTTAATCCTCACTCAGCATGCAGTAGGCTACCTGTGCCTCCTGGTGATATAGGGGGCCAGCTGTACCACTCAGGTATTTCTCTTGCAGCCCTCTGGGGTAGCAACCCATTCAACAGTGGTCAAATAGGCTTTCAGGTCACCATCACCAACTCTCAGCTTTATCAAGGTGAGGCTCAGATGTATGCTACGGCTAGTTTCTCCTTCCAGGGTGGTCCCTTCCCCCTGCAGACTGCTGGGTGAGCAGTATAGCCATATCTGACTGAAATTGGTGGTTCCACTCCTGATTGGCATGTAGCATATCCTGTTGTTATTTCTGGGTGGCTATCTGCATCTCCTGTTGAGCCACCAGCTATGCTTCCTGAAATTGGTGTTTCCTCTCTGCTAACTGTGCTTCCTATAGGTGTTGCTAGGCAGCCACCTGTGCTTCCTGGAACTGATGGTTTCTGTCACTCTCTGTCTGTTGTTGCTGCAGGAATAATCGGAGGTTCCCTTTCATGACCCTTCTAGGAGGAAGAGGGCTCCCATGAGATCCTGCCAGCTAGGCTACATGTAAGAGATCCAAGAGGGGGAAGGCCAAAACCAAGCTAATAACAAAAATAATCACATCTCCTTTTTAGAAGGCCTCCAGACCAACCCCAGCCAGCAGAGTTCCCAGTTCTCTCTTACTATTCTAGAAAGCAAGCAGGATTTCTCCTTTTTCTTTAGGCATCAGGCCAGGGAAGGAGAAGTTTAACAAAGTTCTTAAGTCCTCAGAGCATAAAGTGAGGGCAACCGACTTACAGTCAGAAAACCAAAATCTCCAGGGACCCTGTCATAGTGCCCTAGTGCTGAGGGGGATTGCAACCTATAATTCAGTGTGGCTTCTGATTCCATCTCCCTTACTTAGCTTTCTTTCCCTGTTTATTTTGCCCAGCCCCGAGGGTGATGGAGGATACTTCTTCATTGCACTCCGGCTGTCTTGGCTGTAAGATACAGGTTGTCCCTTAAACAGACAGTATACACCACAACATACCTCCAGAAATATCTTACTATATGTGTTATATGTTGACTAGTACACTCCTTCCATAATTCAATACTTCAATTATTGTTGTCACAATACAGAAAAAGAAAGATCATTTACCAGTAACTTCAGTGAGACTACTAACAGTACATAAAGTTAAACACATGCATAAATATTTGCAGGACCAAAGTCAAATATAGCTTGACTGCAACTATATATATGTATACATTATTTGGGAATGTTTTTTGCACTTTTTATTCATTACTTTAAAATTAAAAAAAAAAATATCGCAAAAAACTATTTCAAGAGAAAGTCAACCATATTCTAATAGGCAGATCTTCCTAACAAAAATTGATATAATAAATTGAGAAAAGAAACAGATAGTTGAGAGAGAAAACTACATTGTTATAGATGTAATATTTGATACTAAACCTGTTTTTCTTTTAAAGTTTCTTGTAGGGATTGAACTCCACTAGTACTCCGGCGAAATTTAGACATCCTGCGGTTACTCAGAGAAGGGCTAAAAGACTCTATGGGAGGGCGGAGAGCTGCTACTTGTCGAGCACGAGCAACAGGGACGGGCTCAGCTTCTTCTGGCGGAATGGGGCCTGGCCCAGCTTCCTCTGTCGGAACGGGGCCTGGCCCAGCTTCCTCTGTCGGAACGGGGCCTGGCCCAGCTTCCTCTGTCGGAACGGGGCCGGGCCCAGCTTCCTCTGTCGGAACGGGGCCGGGCCCAGCTTCCTCTGTCGGAACGGGGCCGGGCCCAGCTTCCTCTGTCGGAACGGGGCCGGGCCCAGCCTCCTCTGTCGGAATGGGGCCGGGCCCAGCCTCCTCTGGTGGGACGGGCCCAGCTTCCTCTGGCGGGATGGGGCCGGGCCCAGCTTCCTCTCTAGTGTTTGGACTTCCCATCTGATCCCCTGGCACCTCCTCCATCTTGAAGCCTGCAATTTACAAACAATTCACTTACTGTAACAATGCTTTAGAAACTCCTTTAATTATATCCTCAAGTGAGAGTAGGGAAAAAAAGTAGTAGGCCTCTAAACTCATTCACCAAATGCACAATCCTAATATTTCTGTCAAGTTCTCTCAAAGTTGTTAAAGATAACATATTATGGAACTTATATAAATTTCTTCAACACAAACATTACATGAATCTGATTGACAATTTTAAAAAGTATTTTCCAACTATTTATATTTATTTTTCAGTAATGTTTTACCATGTATTTTAAACAATTTGGAATTTATTAAAATATAATATTATAGCCTTTTATTCTACCCTGTATCAGAATGCCTGTAACTATCAGTGTGAATAAAAATTAATGATTTTTTTTTAAATTTACATAAACTTTTTAAAATTTATATTGGATACTTTAATTTGTAAATTAAAGGCACCTTTGCCGCCTAAGATCCATCTGCAACATCAAGCGGCAGGACAGGATCCCCAGCACTTAAGTTCTTGAGAGGTGCCAAATCCCTGGCATCAAGAGTATGCTCATCAGAGCTTAACTTCGCTGGGTCAGACATTTGGTCCCACAGAGACTTCCCATATACCAAAAGCAGTGTTCTATAGCCAACTGAGCATGGGAACCCACTATAAAGGTCAACCAATCCTCAGATACAAAAACACCTTGAAGGCCAACCTCAAAGTATGCAAGATGGACATTAAAATCTGGTTAATAAATTGCTCTGGACAGATCCATATGAAGAGGTCTGTAACATGAGGCCATGTTTACGTTTGAGGAATAGTGTGTAAGGTCTTTGCAGAAGAAGAGAGCATGTCTTAAGGACAATGCCTCAAACTCTTCTCTCAGTAAGACTACACTTGCAAGACATGTAACTGCATCTGCAAATCCAGGATTGGCTGAGCTTCCCATGTGAGAAGCCATAAAAACAAATAAATCCAGAACTTAAATTAATACTGGCTGAACACTCATCCATCAAAGCAACGGGATCCATCAGTTCATAACATACACATACACACACACATGTAGGGATATTAAAGAAGGTTTATATTAGACATGGTTTATATGAAAAATGATTTATTGTTAGAAATGATTTATTGTTAATTGATACTTTATAACTTAAGGTTTATATTAAAAGTAAATGTGATTCCCAAGATTTAGCCTCTAACCTGCAAGCCACCAGCTGTGTCTATGTGAAGCCTGCTCAAAGAAATACTTTGTATAAAACTTGTTAAACATTAATTAACTCTAAGTAAGCCAAAACAGTAGCTGTTATAGTATATAAATAGAGACCCCCACCCTCTGTAAGTTTTCATTTCACTTTATTTTTGAATGTTAAAAGACAGGGAGTCTCACATAAATTGGTAACACCCCAAAAGGTAAAGAGACAGTGAAACAGATGTGATTAAGATAGAGAATGTATGTGAATGAGTGCCTAGTTTAAATAATGAATGAATGGTTAGGGAGTTACCAGCCTGAAGAATTCAGTGTTGGCTGAAGAAGGTGTCAAGTGGGATCAAGCAGATGACCCCCGGAGGGCAAACTGGAATCCACCCCACCACCTCAAAGGAAGGAAAAACAAACATCTGACAACATGGAGCCAGCCACCTGCTGATTGATTTAGCAACAGCAGAATGAAGCAACAATCATGGACTGACATAGGAATAAATTCCTATAAAACTGGACTCTGAAGACTAAGGACTTTGAGTCTACGGTTCTGCTGCCAGCCTCCAGGAGCATCAGGTGCACCTGACCCGGACTCGGCTCCACTCTTGTGTACAGGATACCTGGCCAGTATTCTGTCACAAGGAACTTTAGGCTGGTAACTATAACATCTATACAGAACTTGTATGAATAATTGTGTGAATGGATATATATATATAAGTAATCATAGGAATAAGTAGCCAAACAACGTTGTTTACTGTTATCTTTTGTTTTATTATGGTATCTACAATAAATGTGACAAATGTCTTGTCCCCTTTAATAACATCCTGATAGTTATTTTTATTGGTATAACACACACACGAGCTGACCACGCCAAAGACTCCCATCGACTTCAACTGGCTTTTGGACCAAGCCCTAAGAGCCTCTGCCCACAAGCATTTATGCATGTCAGTAACTTTATGCAAGAGTAGCTCCACTGTAGTCAATAGGAGTACTCACATACATAAGTGCTTGCAAGGTCAGGGCATAGCTAGGAATAAGTTACTTTTTATATACATTTTTGCAGAAAAATGTTTAATTTTTACAATTTTATTATATAAAGTTATAGTACTAGATATTTAGTGTGAAAATGGACAATGTCTCCTGGTTGCAACAAGGATCTCATCTGGAAATATTTTGAAGAAACTCTTTAGCGTTGGCAATGTTAAGAATTACATGACTGATGTAAAAAGTGTGACAAAGATGTGGTGGCAAGTCTAAAATAACATTCTGAAAATTGTGCTGATGATACTAAGAATGAAATTGAAGATGCTGTTTCAGTCAGTCATTCTGAATATTCTGGATCTTTTAGTAAAAAATGCAAAACTTTTCACTGAATTTGGAAAAATATTTAACCTTAAAAAGTTATAATTGTTCATAAATGCTGCTGTTACTGCCTTTCATTTTTGAGTTACAATGAAAATCAGAGCAGTTTATCTATTTCATTTGAATTTGTCTATTTTAAATGCTTATGAAAATTAGAAGTTTTTCATTAATAATGTATCAATTATTGCAAAGTGACTGGGTTTCAAAATTTATGTAGAGATGTCCAGAGAATATTGATTGATAGCCCTTTTACACCAATTTGGGCGCTAAGCTTTTAACTTGATAGTTGCATTCATTCTGTCTTGGGAGGTAAAGAATTTAATGTATTCATTTGAACTGTATGGCTCTATTCTAATTTGTGGGGTTATTGTAGTATTTCTTGTTATACTGATTACATTTTTAATTCATTGGTAGAGTTGCTCAAACTATAAGATAAGCATCTTTTGCACTTTAATATCTCAAATAAAGAAAGGGATGTGCTGGCCGCTGCTTCCCGCGGCCCCCATTGGCCTGGAACGGCGAACCACAGCCAGTGGGAGCTGTGATCGGCCGAACCTGTGGACGCTGCAGGTAAACAGGCCGTCCCAGCCCAACAGCAGTTTTCCCTGACGGGCCGCGTGCCAAAGGTTGCTGATCCTTGGTCTTGACTCTATAACAGATTATATGAAATCACTGAATATTTAAACATTATTGTTTTCATTTTATAAATAAGACGTATCTTTATGGGCTTGTTAGTAGTGATTGCATTCCTGCTTAAATGGATAAAATAAAGAATATTTTCTACAGAAACTACTGAAAATGGGGGATAATGAATGCAAATCTCCAGTACTGAAACAATACAGTAAACATGTTTTCCTTTCTGTATAGCACTGTATTAACAACTGATAGACTGTCATATTTAAATAAAACTTCAGCTGAGTTAGTTATTTGACATCATGCCTTATTATATTCAAACATACAATAGACGTTTCACCCCCTTAGGAAAAAGCAGAAAAGAAACTTCAAATTTTATAAAAATAACAGCCCTGATCCAGAGAGACACCCCATCCAGAACTGACAGGCATGAGACTGTGATCAACAGAAACAGGCTTTGTGGGAGGACCTCAAGTATTTTACCCCTACCAGGATCTCCATATGGAAGATGGGTGAACATCTGGTAAGCTAAGGATGCCTATAAATGTTTTTTTTCTGAAATGCTCTTTTTGAATAAATAATACTTTGCTTTATGAAAGCGGACTGATCACTGGATAACCCTGTCATTACCCTGAGAGATCAGAACTGTAGGCAAAATCATAACAAATTGCAGGGATCTGCAACCTAAGGCCCTGGTCTGAGACAGTTGATGGCTGGAGGCCTGAGACCTAGGTGGGGTGCCCTGGAGGAGACCATGAGGATCAGAGTTGCAGCTAATTTGGGGACGATCTTGCAAACAACTTATTCTTTTACTTAACTTTAAGCATGTGAGTAGTCCCACGGACTGCACTGGGTCTACTCTTGTACTTAAAATGAAGTATGTGCACATTTACTGAAAGATTGCTGGATTCAGTATATGATGAGATTAAACAGCATGTGCACTATTCCTGGAGAAGAAAACTCTTACTGAGTCTTGATTGGTGGAGCAATATTCACAATGTCCATTAATCATGGAAATCATGTGAAATCAAAATATAGGGCTGTGTAGCGAGCTGGTGTTGCCGCCCTCGCTGATCGACAGGGAGAGAGCTGCAACCGCGCCCTGCTGGGCAGATCTGGGATACCCGCAGCCACCCAGCCGGAAGCACAGTGGCGGGGCAGAAACAGGAATTATAAAAGGCTGGCCCTCTAGCTTAGTTGGGGCAGAGTGGCCAGAGGAGCAGGATGTCTTTCCCCTGTTGTTAGAGCCCAGACCTGATGGAAGCTAGTACAGTGCCAGAGACAACAACTGCCGGACACCAAGGAGCTATTTGGGCTGCCACTTGCTGTTTACCCAAGCGAGACCGACGACAACCCCAGAACCCAGGTACCTGGACTGAGCGTGTAGGAAGGAACCCAAGGAAAGCGAATAGGGTTTGGCTATGTGACCGACTGCAAGCTGGCCAGCATGTTGTGGTCAGATTTTCCCACTAACCCAGTGACAGACCACTCTGCCACTGTTAGGGCCCTGGGCTAGGACACAGTGGAGTGGGAGGGCCTGTGTCCCCTGCCAGCTCACCGTCAGGGTAGCATCCTCCCCACTTTGTGGAGAGGAGGCCTGCATTAGTCTGGCTCACCCCTGAACTAGGATGGGAGATGGTTTGCTGACTCTCACACCAGAGAGCTAATCTCCCCACTGTTGCTCTGCCTGACTGCAGGCCAGAGCCCCTTACCTGAACTGAGTGCTGCCCTGCCCTGATTGAGGGCCTGGGGAAATAGACTCTCTGTTGCTCTCCCTGATTCACAGTAGGTCAGAGCCCCTACTGGATTACTGCCCTACCCTGATTTAGGGCCTGGGCAGATACACTCGTTGCTGCTCTCCCAGACCACAAGCCAGAGCCATTAACTGTGTGTCGCCTCGCCCTGATTCAGGGCTCTGGGCCTATAGACTTATCAGTCAATCAGTCTGACTGCAGGCCTGGGACACTAACTGTGAGCTAATTTTCCCCTGAACCAAAGCAGTCCAGAAGTGTCGTAGCAAAGAGGGTGTGGTCTCTTCCCCTGATGGATGGGGAGAGAGCCGCAACCGCCTTACAAGTTGTACGTTTGGAATAAACATTTTTTACATATAAATGCTGAGTCTTCACTGATCAGTATTTGATAGAATTAGCAATCAAACCTATAACTGAATAAAAACTCAAATGACACATGGACAACTTAGTCACAAAGCTGCATATGTGACGAAGAGGAAGAAAAAAATCTCAAATCAGAATAATAAGGTAAATCTGGAACTCATTACACATGCTGCAGTACTCATGTATCCTTCACTCAAAAAATTAGATACTCCAGGAATAATGGAAAAAATTGCTGAAACTGTAAAATACTTAAGTTATAACCACTTTGCCTCATTTTCACCTAAGAGAGGAGGTTCAACACTATCTCTTCCATAAGATATACAATAACCAACCTATCCTAATGACAACTGGTAAAGCGGATTGTGACAAAACTGATTTAAATCAATGTCTTTTTTTTTAATTAAGTTAAGGCCTTGTAAAACTAATTTGAAAGTGTGCCACTGCAAATTTAGATTAAAATGTATAACTTATTAAATTATAAATGCTGGTTTTTAAAAAACACTCCTCTACTGGTAGGATATCTTATTTTAATTATACAAAACTGCTATAGGCAAAAAACAATATTGAAATTAAGGACCTGATCCTGCACACATTTAAGGAGGACCATGACTCTACAGCACTCAAATTAAGCATGTGCATAGGAGACTGCAACACCAGAGAATACTCACCTTTGTAACTGTTGTTCTTCAAGATGTGTTGCTCATATCCATTCCATTTAGGTGTGTGCAGGCCACGTGCACAATCATTGGAAGATTTTTACCCTAGCAACATTCGGTGCGTTGGCTGAGGCGCCCCATGGAGTGGCACCCTTATGGCACTGGATATATGCCCCTGCCAACCCAGCGCCCCCTCAGTTCCTCCTTGCTGGCTACTCCGACAGTGGGGAAGAAGGGAGGGTTTGAAATGGATATGAGCAACACCTCTCGAAGAACAACACTTACAAAGGTGAGTAACCGTCTTTTCTTCTTCGAGTACTTGCTCTTATCGATTCCAATTAGGTGACTCCCAAGCCTTACCTAGGCGGTGGGGTCAGAGTGAGATGTCGCGGAGTGAAGGACTGCTGAACCAAATGCAGCATCACTCCTGGACTGCTACACTATCGCATAGTGGGAAGCAAAGGTATGTACCAATGACCAAGTTGCTGCCCTACGGATCTCCTGTATGGGTACATAAGCCAGGAAGGTGGAGGACGAAGCTTAAGCCCAAGTGGAGTAGGCGGTAAGGTGCGTAATTAAGACACTAGCCAAGTCATAGCATGCACGGATGCATGATGTGATCCCGGACAAGATGCGCTGGGTAGAGACCGGAAGGCCCCTCATCCGGTCTGCCACAGCTATGAACAGCCGGGTCATCCTCCTAAAAGATTTCGTTTGTTCGATGTAAAAGGCAAGGGCCCTGCAAACATCTAGGGAGTGCAGCTGTTGTTCTCGTCGAGAAGTGTGCGGCTTCGGATAGAAGACTGGAAGGAAGATGTCTTGGTTGACATGGAAGGTAGACAACACCTTAGGAAGGAAGGGGGGGTGTGGACGCAGCTGTACCTTATCCTTATGAAACACCATAGACGGTGGGTCCGACGTGAGGGCTCAAAGCTCCGACACACGTCTTGCCGAGGTGATAGTGACAAGGAAAGCTGTTTTCCAGGAAAGGTACAGGAGTGAGCAAGTGGCCATCGGCTCGAACAGGGCACCCATGAGTCTGGGTAGGACCAGGCTGAAGTCCCACGTAGGGGCCGGATGCCGAATTTGTGGGTACAGACATTCCAATCCCTTGAGGAACCTACTGACCATGGGATGGGAGAAAACCGAGCGCCTGTTTTCGCCCAGGTAGAAGGCCAGAATCACTGCTCGGTGTACTCTGATGGATGAAATTGCCATGCCTTGCTGTTTCAAGGACAAGAGATAGTCTAAGATGGTCGGTACTGGCACCTCCAGAGGGGCAGCATTGCTCAGGGCACACCAGCAGGAGAAACGCTTACACTTGGCCAAATACGTGGACCTAGTAGAGGGCTTTCTGCTACCCAAAAGTACATGCTGCACTGAGCGGGAGCAAAGTAGCTCGGATTGAGTTAGCCATGCAGATGGAGGGATTGCAGGTCCGGATGACATAGTCGGCTGTGTTCCTGAGTGATCAGGTCCAGCCACAACGGGACTGGCATTGGGGTGGTCACCGACAGATCGAGGAGAGTGGTATACCAATGTTGCCTGGGCCACACCGGGGCAATCAAGATTAACCGGGCCTTGTCTCTGCGCAACTTGAGGAGGACCCTGTGGACTAATGGGAATGGAGGAAAGGCATAGAACAAGTGGTCTTTCCACAGTATCAGGAAGGCGTCCGATAGGGAGCCCAGGGAGCGCCCCTGGAGAGAACAGAACACCTGGCACTTCCGATTCTTGCAAAAGGCGAAAAGGTCTATGTGGGGAAACCCCCACTTCCAGAAAACAGAATGGATAATGTCCGGGTGAATTGACCACTCATGAGCCAGAAAGGATCTGCTGAGGTGATCTGCCAAGGTGTTTTGGACTCCTGGGAGAAATGATGCCACCAGGTTGTTCGAGTGGGCTATGCAGAATTCCCACAGGTGAATGGCTTCCTGACAGAGGGGTAACATGGCCGTTGTGTCACAGTTTTCACAGACAACACAACGGCCCTGAAGGTGTTTGCGGAACACCTGACATGCCAGGCGTACTGCTCTCAGTTCCTGTACGTTGATGTGCAGAGATATCTCTTGTGTGGACCAAAGGCCCTGTGTGCGAAGGTCCGCAAGGTGAGTGCCTCAGCCCAGAGATGATGCGTCCGTGGTTAGGACCAAGGAGGGCTGCGGGGCATGGAGTGACATCCCTTCGCATACCGAGGTGGAGTTCAGCCACCAGTCCAGGGAGGTTAAGACTTCTGGCTGTCCCAGCCTGGGCGATATATGGTTGAGAGCCAGGCCTGAAGTGGACGGAGGCGCAGTCTGGCATGTCCGGTCAGGAAGGTACAAGATGCCATGTAACCCAGGAGAGCAAGGCACCCCCGTGCTGTCAAGGTCGGGAAGCTTTGGAGACCGTGGATAATGTTCGCCATGGACTGGAAGCGGGAGTGTGGTAGGCACGCACAGGCGAGATTTCAATCCAGGGCTGCTCCGATTAAGTCTATTCTTTGAGTCGGCTGCAAAGTGGACTTTTTGACATTGAGCAGCAGGCCCAGCTGTCTGAACAAGCTCATGGTGAACTGAACATGAGATTGCACCTGGACCTTGGAGCAACCCCGAATGAGCCAACTGTCGAGGTACGGAAACATCTGGATCCAATGTCGAGGAGTGAGGCAGCCACAATGGCCATACACTTTGTAAAGACCCTTGTTTCTGCGGATAGGCCGAAGGGAAGGATGGTAAACTGGAAGTGCTGTTGGTTGACCACAAAGTGGGGGAAGCGCCTGTGTGGCAGGTAAATTGCTATGTGGAAGTACGCATCCTTCATGTCGAGGGTGGCGTACCAGTCTCCAGGATCCAGGGAAGGAATAATGGTCCCCAGGGAAATCATGCAGAACTTCAACTTTACCATGAATTTGTTGAGCCCGCGCAGGTCCAGAATGGGCCATAGCCCCCGCTTTGCCTTGGAGATTAGGAAGTAGTGGGAGTAAAACCCCCTGCCCCTCAGTTCCTTTGGAACCTCCTCTATAGCTCCGATAGTTAAGAGTGTTTGCACCTCCTGAAGGAGGAGTTGCTCGTGAGAGGGGTCCCTGAAGAGGGATGGGGGGTTGGAAGGGGGGGACAAAACAAATTGAAGGCAGTATCCACTCTCCACCGTACGTAGGACCCAGCGGTCTGATGTTATGCGGGACCACACAGGGAGGAAATAGGAAAGGCGGTTGGTGAAAGGTGGGGAAGGATCCTGTAAGGAGACTGGTACTCCGCCCTCAGGCGCACCTTGTAAAGTTTTGTTTGGACCCCGCTGATGGTTTGGGGGGACCCTGGTTCTGGCCCATCTGAGGACCAGATTGTCTCCTCCTACCACTCCAGCCGCATCTTCTAGAGAAGTCCTGTCTTGGCCGGGGGTTAAGGTAGGTGCACTGTGGTTGGGGTCAGAAGGGCCTACGTTGCGTCACCAGGGTATGATGGCCCGGTTATCCTTCAGACTCTGGAGTCAGTTTTGTCTGAGAACAGACCCTGGCCATCAAAAGGCAGGTCCTGGATAGTTTGCTGCAGTTCCGGTGGAAGACCAGACACCTGCAGCCACGGGGTGCAGCACATAGCTACGCCCAAGGCTAGAGTCTTAGCCACTGAGTCTGCCACATCTATCGAGGCCTGCAAAGATGTCCTGGCGACTTTCTTGCCCTCTTCTAGCAAGGCCCCGAACTCCTCCCTGGACTCCTGAGGAACCAGCTCTTTGAACTTCCCCATCGAGTTCCAGGTATTATAATTATAATGACTCAAGAGGATCTGCTGGTTAGCCAGTCTGAGTTGTAGACCGCCAGTAGAATAGATCTTGTGGCCGAATAAATCCAGGCATCTAGCGTCCTTGGATTTAGGAGCAGGAGCTTGTTGGCCGTGTCTTTCCCTCTCATTAACGGACTGTACAATGAGGGAGCACGGTTGGGGGTGAATGTACAAGTACTCATAGTCTTTGGAGGGGACCAAGTACTTCCTCTCTACCCCCTTGGCAGAGGGGAATAGACGCCGGAGGTTGTCAGATTGTATGGCATTAGCCTAGCCGAATAAACGGCAAGGCTATATGTGTCGGGTTATCGGCAGATAAAATGTCCACCACCGGATCCTCGACCTCTACCACCTCCTCCACCTGGAGGTTCATGTTTTGTGCCTCCCTGCAAAGTAAGTCTTGGTATGCACGGAGGTCTATAGGTGGGGGGCCAAAGGATGACATACCTGCCACCGCCTCGTCAGGCGAAGAAGAGGATACGCCTGGGGCAAGTCTTGCTGGGGGGGGGGTCCGGCTGCCCTAGATCCACCATGCTAGGGGCATAGGCTTGAGCTGAGGATAGGGCCGTTGCCTCTGAGCCCCCTGGGGAGGGCGACTGGCAGTGGCCTCCGGGACCCAGGTTCAAAGTGGGCCGAGTGAGAAGCCCCCGAGGGGACACCTTGGGCCTGATGGTATGCCCGAAGGGGTCCAAAAGGACCACTGTGGGGGTCCTTAAGCAGGATCCTGCCCCTAGTCATGCCATTGGCTAGCACCGTCCGCATTTTGGTCATGGATGTGGTAGCCACTCTCTGCTTGGGACAACCTCGAGTTGGGGCAGGACGGCCAAGGTGGAGCCGCACGCTCATGCTGGGTTGCAGTGTCCTGCTTAGTTGCCCTGTGCCGCGGAGATGGAGATCGGCACCGCGGTGATGGAGATCGGCACCGCGGTCTCAAGCGGTACCGCGACCTGGATCGGGACCAATAGTCGTATTGGTGCCAAGAAGCAGATCTGGATCTCAATCAAGATCTACGGGCGGAGCAATGCCGGGATCGACTCCGAGTAGATTGGCGCCGGGAGCTGGACCAGTACCGACCGTAGCAGGACGAAGATCTTCATGAGCTGGGGCAGCGCTGCGAGTGCAACCGGCATCGAGATGGAGATCGGTGCTGGGACTGCGAGCAGTGCCGTGGACAAGACCAGCGTCTGTATCGGGACCGTGACCTGGATTGGGACCAAGATCGGTGCTGACGCATCTCGCTCTGCGATGGGGGGGAGCATCATGGAAGGCTTCCCTTTTGAGGGAACAGCCTGCACCGGCGGTACCGAAGGTTGCGACAGTCCTGGCTCAGTGACCGCAATCAGGTCGCGTGCCGTGGAGAAAGTCTCTGGGGTGGAAGGTAGGCCGAGCTCGACCGCGGTACGCACCAGGAAGCTTATGTGCACCAGACTCAACAGCGCTTGTGGAGCCGGAATCAATGGTGCCAGAGTTGGAGCCTTTGCGAGGTGGTATGGCACGGGACGCTGCTCCAAAGGGGGCACAGGCGGTGCCAGCAACTGCACCGGAGCAGCGGGTTGCTTGTGCTGCTTCTTGGATCCTGGAGCCAGCGAACGGTGCCGCGCTGGTAGTGGTGCTGGGGATGTCCGGTGCCAGGAGTCTTCGCCGGTGCCAGGTCGCGAAGCCGTTGTTTCCGGTGCCGGAGGCACACTTTGGACCAATGGCACCGGGTCTCAGCGTAGGGCCGAGGACATTGGCCTAAGTGCCACTTCCATCAGGAGCTGCTTCAAGCTAAAGTCCTGCTCCCTTTTAGTCCGAGGCTTGAATGCCTTAGAAATGCAGCACTTATCTGCTTGATGGGATTCCCCCAGGCACTTCAAACAGGAGTTGTGGGGGTCTCCGGTAGGCATCAGCTTAAGGCAGGCTGAGCACAGTTTGAAACCTGGAGACCTAGGCGTGAGCCCGGGTACTGGGAGGGAGGGAAGGGGAGAAGCCCCTTACCGCCAATTACTATGTACACTAACAACAATAACTACTATTAACTACAACTAGAAACTACTAACAAACAACTATCTGTAAAATATAAACAAGCTAAGAGCTAGGGAAGTGGGATCAGTTAAGCTGCGCTTCACAGTTCCAACAACCGTCACGGGCAGTAAGAAAAACCAGATGGGGTGCTGGGTCGGCAGGGGCATATATCCAGCTCCGTAAGGGCACCACTCGAGGAAGCACCTCAGCTGACCCACCAAGTGTTGCTAGGGTAAAAATCTTCTGACGATTGTGCACGCGGTGTGCGCACACCTAATTGGAATTGATATGAGCAAGCACTCAAAGAACTGTATTTTTATCTAAAACTTCTCTTGGGGTGTGACGAGGTTTACAGATCCCACACAAAGGCTAACAAGTAAATGGGCAGTACAGGGCCAAGAGGCCCCTTCCCCAACTGGCTGTGGGGCATGCTCCAAATGGAAGATCTGCTTAAAAGGGGATTCTGTCAATCAAGCAGGGAGAGAGTGAAGGAGAGGCTGTCTTGATTGGGAAGAAGCCAGTTTGCAGTTTCTGGGACAGAGTGATCTACAGGAAAAGGATCTAGGCTGGCTGTGGTAAGACCCAACTGAGAGGCCAGGGGCCTCACCCTTTTCCCTGCAAGGAGGGAATAACTGCACACTGAGAAGTGAGCTGGGAAATACCCATGTGATTATCTGAACTACTGAGCTCTATTAGGAACTCTCCACTGGGAGGACAAGAGCACTGCAAACTGAAAGAGAGGGGAGGTAGGAAGCTGTCCAGGGAAGGCTAGTTTGGTGCATTGGGAAGAGGTAATTGAGACACTCCTCACCCCTTCCCTACAGGCTGGGACTCGGGGATCTGGGCCTTCCCTCTCCATGATCTCCCTCACCATTCCCCTCCAGCCAGGAGAATTCATGGAGCACTGGGGTATGAAGACTGTAGCGCAAATGCTGGGCCAACAGACCACACAGCAAAGCCATTCCAGGATGGTGAGGACTGCTGAACCATGGACTGCCCACCAGGCCTCCTGGCCTCTCGGTGAAGCCTGCTACAAGGGGACAAAATCTTTGTCACTTCAAGACATCATTGCTCCAGTATCAACTATGAAAACGTACTTAAGCTTTCAATACATTGACAAAGTTATTGTCAAATTTTTATATCAAAATTTTCTAGGCCAAATCTTTCAAAAACAGGACACTAAAGTTAGGCTCTGATGCCCATATATAGGCACCTTACAGTGGGATTTTTGCAAAGTACCTAAGTGATTTAGGAGCATAAGTCCCATTGACTTCAAACTGCAAAGTCTGGTATGGCCCATATGCACATTACTCTTAGGGGAATTCTGTGTCAATGTGTGGGCACGGAATTCATATCCTCCACAGATTTCTTTGCTTTCCTGCAGAAAAATGACTTCTATGGGGAATCCAAGGGAACCTGCAAGAGTGGTCATGTGCCCCTCCCCAGCAGCCCAGAGCAGCTGGCAGAGATGTAAATCAGTGCAGGATGGGGGCTGTACATGCATGGGGAGATGTTAATAACCACTGTGGGGCGCGTGTGTGTGTGCAAGCAAGATAGACACTACCTCTCAGTCGCTATTGCAGCAGGCCCAGTGTGGAGGGGGAGGGCTTTGGGGTGTTTGGAAGTAGGCATGAGGCAGGCTCTGTCCCCTCAGGTGGAGCATAATGTAGCAGCCTGCCTTCTTAGTTGTTCCCATTCTTCTTAGTGACTTGTTCCCATTCTTAGTGAATTCCCCCAGGAGCATAAAACAGGTGTAAAAGTGTTAAGGCTCCTTTACATTGTCAGAGTGAGGTAAAGAAGCCTCATTATAAATGATAGTATAGCCTTATAAATGCTTATGATGCTTTAGAGATCAGAATTGGTCTACATTTTTGGACTGAAATTTTCCTATCAAAATACACTCCGTGAACTGTTTACTATTGACCTTTCTGGAGAGGATCAGTAGCCAATATAAACTGTGAGTCTGATTCTCCAGCCCTCACTCTTCAGTTGCCTGTGATGTAATACGGAACATATGGGTGCACATTTTGATTGACTAATAATTAGAAATAAAGGGTGAAACATAATTACATTATTAGACAAAGAGGTTTGGAGATTGCCTCCAATGCTTCCCACTCCTATTCTCCGTCCAGCTCAGCAGTCCACCTGAATCCCTGTCTGTTATTTCATCCTGTTCACCATCAAACAGCAGAGATCATCCTGAGGCACTTTTGCTGATAGCTTAACTTTATTGACCTTTAGAGTGGTACAAGTCATCATTTTGGTCAAGCATATAATTGATTTAAAATTATCAGTACATTTATTTATGACTGGTTAAGAAGTAAAAGGATGGAGGCTGTTACCCCAAAATATGCCAGCTAGTGGGTGCCCAGGGAGTCATCTTCAGCTGGGGATGGCAAAAGTGTAGCATGTTCTGACCATGCTCCTTTCCCCACCCCTCCTTGTTTCTGATATAAGGATTGGCATAGGTCAGGACACTTCCATACCAAGGGAATCCTCAGCTAGGAAAATCTGTGTTTTCTTGCTTTTCTCCAGTGCCAGAGTGGCATAATAGGGTTAGATTACAGCTCAGGATCTATTTTACTTACCCATTAAAGAAAAAAAAAAAAAGACTGAGGGCAAATAAAACATTTATCAAGCAGTCAATAAAATGTCAAGACAGTCAGAACCAAGCACTTCCCAAAATAGCCAGCCAGGTCCAGATGAAATTACCAAATGGCAAAGGGATATTCATTCTTTTGCACAATCTGAACGGCCTTACATCATGCATCAAAAATGGCTGCACCAGCTTTTCATGCTCAAGAATCCCCTACAAAATTGCATGCGGATGGGGACAATTTATTTTGCAATGTTGTTCTCAATCATGACCGTCTGCAATTGTGGATCATTGTTCATTTAAAAAAAAAAAACACAACCACAAACTGAAGGAAGATGAGGCTCAAGAGGAAGGCAGAAACCAACATCAGAAGACCATTACAAGTACACTGAAAAACAAAACCCAGGTGAAGAAAGAACATGTGGAGGTGAATGGAAATACAAGAAAATGTTCTTATGCTGAAATATAAGATAAGTAGCTTAGAAGAGCTATAGCGATGGGGGTCTCTTTACTTTAAGAGCTTGAATATACAGCTGTTTTTGAACTTTTTTAAAGTAATGACTATGGTCAGTTTTCTGTTAATAATAAATAATATACTCTACACTAACTTGCACTTTCATGTGATATTTTACAGCTAATTCATTTAATAACACATTTTTGTTATTGAGTGTGCCTCTCCTTAGAGGCATAAGCCAAATATCATATACACACATGATCATTTTATTATATTTTAAATCTAAATTAAAGTCTAGAAATTCAAAACTAAATATAGTTGGAATAAATGATTAATCTAAGATTAACAATGTTACATGGGTAGTAAACATTTGTCCTCACTCAAGACTTATCTAACTGCTTCAACTTTCAGATTTGTTCAGCATCGGTGAAGACACTAACAGGTGCCAACATCCCCTTGTCAAAGACTGACCACCCACTTGTGAGAGAATTTGACACTAGGGTCTGGAATGGGGTGTGCGATTCCTGGACACAACTGACTGAGACATACTTACTTGAAGTGTACCTCAAAGAAAAGGAAAACTGAAGCTTAAAGACAGGAAAATCACTGTTATTTTTGAATGTTGTGATGATGAGGCAAGATCAGTTCTGAATGTACTGCTTGCACCATTAGAACCTGATTGCAGTGGGTATGTTTACTCTTTTTTTGTGTGGATACAGTGTTTTTTAGATGCTGTTAATCACTCAACTGTTTCACAGGCTGTAGTCAAATCTGTAAATGAATACCAGATTGATCATGAAAATGCTGTAGTAATTGATGCTGACAACACTACTCACACGAAAAAGGCATCTGATTCTGTGTTTTTCTTAGAAAACACTGTTTCCGAATTCTGGGCATATCATCTATTTGGCACATATTCTTAACTTAATTGGTGAATCATTTAGAAAGCCTTTTCAGCTGGTTGATACATTTGTATGGTGCTTCAAAAACATGTTCTATAATTCTGGTAGTACGAAAGTGAAGTACCTGTTTCACGAACCAGAAAACTACAAGAATCTGCAGATGTAACGCATCCATGCCTCCTAGCCCAGATGGAACACACTGAAACAGCTGGTTTTATGCTGTTCAGTATCACTCTAAGAACTTTCAGTTCTATAAAGAGTTTTTTTAATTAAGAGTGCAACAGCAGCTCCCCAGTTTCTGTGTAAACTATTCATTCAGAAAAATGCTGAATGACCCAACTAAGTATGCATTGTTGAAAATACAGATCACTTTTCTAGCACAGAAATGGGAACAAATTCTCCGTTTACATCTGACATTTGAGAGCAGGAAGCCTTGCAGGGTTAACTTATTTGACCTTCTGGAAGAATTACAGATATATTTCAGTTCACATCTAGAGCCTCCTTTCTTCAGAAAGCACCTCAGAGTTCTTTAAATTTAGAGAGGCAGAAAACATATCTCCTGTTGAAAAACTTGCCTGTCTCTCTTTAAAGAGGCCATGAAGCTTCTCAAAAGCTTGACAAATATTTCTCATTTGGACAAGAAAATCTGAATGTTCTGAATATTGTGGTTTAAATAAATTACCAAAGTAATTGAAACTGGCATGATTCTATTCTGACAAACAAAATGTTTAGAATATTGCAGAATTTTTATTTTTTTGGTGCACAATTCTCCCGGAAGTAGCACATATTTAACTCAATGCACATGAGTAGTCCTATTGACCCCAATGAGATTACTCATGAATAAAATTGTGTATGTTTGTAGAAATGAGATCTAAATCTGAACCACGGAACTGATATAAAATACATTTGTACATAGTTGACATAAGCAATAAACCAGCTTTTTTCCTTCTGTAATATTTACTGCAGGTACAGGAAACATTTTCTAAACTTGGACTACTCGTTCTAATTTAAGAAAATGACTAGGCGTAAACACTTAGTCCTTATTTTTGCTAATCAATACACAAAATCAAGTGCGGATGAAGATATATTCTAGAAATGTTCTCAGTTTAGTTTCTCTCATGTATTCAGTTTACTTAAACTTATTTAACCCTTACCTACTGTATATTTTTATTATATAGCACTTAAGCAAGTTTGATTTCAATGCACAGATTTTGTTTTGGTTTTTCAACAGCTCAGAAGAATACTGTGGAGAATGAAGAACCAGCAACCAGTATTAACATGAGTGAGACTTAGTCATAGTTCTTTATGGGATAAAAACTATTAGTCACTATAAAAAAATCTATACAATTGTTGCATAACATGTAAATGCAATAAAGCAAAAACATTTTTAAAATGTTGGTTTCAGTTTTGCAAATTATTCTAACAGTCTATCTTACATATACCATACTTTGATTTAAAAGTTAATTTCTAGTAAATCAGAATTAGTACATTCACCAATTTTTACTTAAACAATTAAGCCTCTGAAGAAATACATTTTGGCCCCTACTGTAGTAGTAGAATGTATTGTTTGTATTTTGTATAATTTAGAATAAAGGATAAAGAATAAAGTAATAATGTAGCATGTATTAAATGTATATGATTTGACTATATCCTGCCAGCCACCCTTTTTGAACAGAAGAAAGGAATGGCCTAGCAGCCATTGGTAGAGAGGCATCAGCCAGAATTTCTTTGTGTCTGGACTGATTTCAAGGCGGTAACACACCTTTGAGGGTCACCACTTTGTTGTAGGCTTAATATTTTAAAATAAGTAAAAGAATGCCATGATTGTTTTTCTTCTGCATTGCAATTTAATGTTCCTGTTCAAAATGTTCTGTGTAAATTAATTCTGTTTCGTGTGTGAATGAGGAATGGGTGTTGAGATAAGTGTGAAGGCCATTGCTGAACCAGATGTTCTAAGGAGCACTGGAAACAGATGCAAGGGCGCCAGGAGGCTGCAACATGCCCCCCTGAGAGACTTGATGAAAGAACAAGATAAAGGATGAGAAGGACAAGTTAAGAAAACAAGCACTCGTCAAACAACAATTGATTCCAGTGTGACGGTGCAAAACTCATTGGTCTCAATGAAGGAAAATTACTATATAAACAGGGTGCCTTGCCATGAAACTTTGGGTTTGTCCAGCCAAGACTTCCACCAGAGCATCGTGTCGTGACCAACAGAACCTAGCACCTACCTACCCGTGATCAACTTGGCTGGCCACTAGATTGATATGGACTCTGGACTGGTAACTATAACATCAACTGGTGGGAGTGAGTGAGTGAGTGTGTGATTGAATGCATATGTTAATTGTTGTATCTTCAACAAATGTGACGTATTGCCTTTTCCCCTGAAAAAAAGATCCTGTGGACTTCTTATAAGCATACACTACTCTTGCCAACACTTATGCAACTGCTTAACTATAAACACACAAATAATCTCATTTGACTTTTGTAACAACTAGGCAGACTAGAACCCAGAAACACAGGCATTGTAGGTTGCTGACTTTTTTTTTTTTTTTTTAAATAACCACTAGAAGCTTAGGCTAGCTTGCCACTGAAGAACACTATGAATCTAGGCTCTGCAGGACATACTTCCCAAGGCCTGAAGGGCAGCCCCTCACAGCTCACTAACTGGCTGATGCTAGTATTTAAACCAGGAAGCCAGCATGAGGAGTTGCCCAATGATTAGGGCACTAGCTTATGACTTGAAAAACACAAGTTCAATTCTCTGCTCCACTACAGACTTTGTGTGTGATCTTGGTCACTTAAGGCCCAGATCGGCAAATGTATTTAGGCACTTAACTCCCACTGATCAACAGGAGTTAGGCACCTAAATACCTTAGCCTGTTTCCTATCTAAAAATAGGGAAATACTATTATCCCCAGCTCACAAGGGTGTTGAGGGATAGATATGTGACAAATATTGCAGTTCCCTGCAATATCTTTGAATAAATTTATTGTATTAAGTTTCTTTGGCGTTCACTGTATTGAAGGCAAAGACTATATAGTATTATTGTGAGCCAGGACTGTATGTCCCCTCTTTCTAGAGAGGAGATATGATGTGAACCCTAGGAAGTGTTATATGCTTCAAAGAACTATACTGAACAATGTGCCAGATGAGAATGGACTTTTTGGACAAACAGTATCCAGTGGTTTGCCTGGGGAATCTCTAGAGGGACATGAATACTGCAAATTCCTTACATCCAGTTATGCAAAAACCCAGCCTTCTAAAGCTATGCCCTGAGGAGAGAATGTCTGCTAATTACCTGTTCCCAAAGTTTCAAGATCAAAGATCTAAGCTGTAGAAGAGAAAAACTAATCTGTTCCTGGGGGGACTCGTTCAGAGCTGGAGTTGACCACAGAAAAAACCCTTGGTGAGGTTTGAAGGACTGGCTCCTACTAGAGCCCTTGTTGGAGCTGGTGGGGCAGGGCTGATCTCTGGTAACTTTTATTAGCATCTTTGTAGGTTCTTTTATTGTTTCATATATTTTCTCTGTAATGCTTTTACCTTAAGAACGAAATGTGCTTGCTTACAAAGAGCTGTATGGTAACTTGTGACTGTTGGCAATTGCGGCTGTTTGCCGCCGCAAAGCAAAGCACAGACATCGGCCTATTTAGGCAGTCTGGCTTGCTGGGGAAATCAGTGTAAACAGAGAACTATGCAGCCTGGAAAAACCCCACTGAAGGGCGGAGGGAGATACAGGTCTCTATGCAAGAGAGGTGATGGCTGGAGCCTAAAGTGGTTGCCCTGGAGAGACCACAGTGGGGGAATACAGGTGCAGTTGTGACAAAATAAAGATTGTGAAGCATTTAAATACTATAGTGATGGGGGCTACAGACAGTTGCAAAAACTTGTGAAGAATGCCATTCTACAGAGATTAATTTGAAAATAAAGATTCTGACACAGCAGTCCTTGAGAGGTTCTATGGAATCTAGCATACAATCACCTCCTCCAGAACCAAAGTTGTTTTTCTTTGTTGAAAGAGAAATTCTGGGATAGGAAAGTTTAAAAAAAATCCTGATGCAGAAACATCAGGAGGGAGAAGTCCCAACTCCATGATTATAGTTCAGCTTCTTGCCCCACACCCAATCTTTATCCTTATGTTTCAAATAATGTATCCATTTCTGTCTTTCCCCCGATTAAGGATGGGAGTACACCTCATTTGTATCTGAGGAGAATGGATAAGTAATCTTTCTTGGTGTAACGCTGATAGTTGGATAAGAGTTAAATCTTTCTCACCTGAACCTAACACTGGACTGTATTGGTTTGTTTATTTCTCTCTCTATCCCCTGCCCATGAAGCTGAAGAACTCAGATAGTGTCTTCTCCTAGTGCCCAGATGTGTATGAGGGGGTTGGTCTCTCTCATCACTCCCCTTGGGACCAAAGGATCAGTCTCTCTCCCACTGGGGCTCAGATCAGCTGTTTGGTCTCTTCTACACACATTCGCTCTCTTCCCCATCCCTCTCCCAAGAGCTGAAGTATCTATCTCCCTCCTCCACACACTATATTAGAGGGGAGGAGTAGCAGTCTCTCTCTGACTTGGGCAAGGACTGGAGGGTAACCTTATTTGATTTGTTTTCTCCTGTAGATGGGAGAGAGATTGATGGATCTCTCCCCACCCCCAACAGGGTGCAGGGGAGATGATCACTCCTCTTCATTGCTCCCCTGAGCTAGGAGGAAGGAGCACAGAGTCACGTTTTTTTCTCTTCTCTTGCAACTGTCTCACGGTCTGTCCCTGATGCCAGGGTCATCACTATTCCTCGCTCTCTTTGAGGCTAGGGTTCAGATTGGTCAGTCTGTCTATACGCTAGAATCAGGATGAAATTCAATAGTGAGAAGTGTAAGGTTATGCATTTAGGGATGACTAACAAGAATTTTAGTTATAAGCTAGGGACGCACCAGTTGGAAGTAACGGAGGAGGAGAAGGACCTGGGAGTCCTGGTTGATCGTAGGATGACTATGAGTAGGCAATGTGATGTGGCCGTTAAAAAAGCTAATGCGGTCTTGGGTTGCATTAGGCGGGGTATTTCTAGTAGGGATAAGGAAGTGCTAGTCCCGTTATATAAGGCGTTGGTGAGACCTCATTTGGAGTATTGTGTGCAGTTTTGGTCTCCCATGTTTAAGAAGGATGAGTTAAAACTGGAACGGGTACAAAGAAGGGCCACTAGAATGATCCGAGGAATGGAAGGCCTGTCGTATGACAGGAGACTTGAGGAGCTCGGTTTGTTTTCCTTAACCAAAAGAAGGATAAGGGGAGATATGATTGCACTCTTTAAATATATCAGAGGGATAAATACCAGGGAAGGAGAGGAATTATTTCAGCTCAGTGCTAATGTAGACACGAGGACAAACGGATATAAATTGTCAGTCAGGAAATTTAGGCTTGAAATTAGACGAAGGTTTCTAACCATCAGGGGAGTGCAATACTGGAACAGCCTACCGAGGGAAACAGTAGGGGCGAAGGACCTCCATGACTTTAAGATCAAGCTAGATAAGTTTATGGAGGAGATGGTATAATAGGATAATGGGCTTAGTCAATAGGTCAATTAAGTGCCAAACTGGTACTTAATTGGGTCAAATTGGGTCAATGATATGATATTCTTAACCTCTTTCAGAGGGTATGGCTGGAGAGTCTTGCCCGCATGCTCGGGGTTCAGCTGACCGCCATATTTGGGGTCGGGAAGGAATTTTCCTCCAGGGCAGATTGGCAGTGTCCCTGGAGGTTTTTCGCCTTCCTCCGAAGCATGGGGCAGGGGTCGCTTGCTAAAAGAGTGGGTAGATCGGCTAATGTGGCCTGCATCTTGCAGGAGGTCAGACTAGATGATCATAATGGTCCCTTCTGATCTTGAATTCTATGATTCTATGATTCTATGATTCCCGAAGGGCCACAGGGACACGGTGCCAGCCGCTTCCAGGAGCGGCATGGGGCCAGGGCAGGCAAGGAGCCTGTCTTAGCCCCCGTGGCTCCCACCCCGGAGCCACTCCAGGTAAGCGGCGCCGGGCCGTAGCCCACACCTCAACCCCCTGCCTTGAGCCCCCAGCCGCACCCCAACCCCCTGCCCTGAGCCCCCTCCTGCACTCCACACCCCCTCCTCCACACCGCACCCCCTCCCACAGCCCACACTCCCTCCCGCACCACAACCCCCTGCCCAAGCAATCATGGCCCTGCATGCAATTTCCCCACCAAGATGCGGCCCTTGGGCTAAAAAGTTTGCCCACCCCTGCAATAATGCCAGGTCTTCCCACCCACGAATTCTTCCCACCCAGGACATGCATAATCTTGCAGCATCTGGCATAGGGATGTGCCAGAGGAGGGAGGAAGAGATCAGCTCTCTTGTTATTCTGGGCTGCCAGGCAGTTACTTGGGGATGTTGCAGCCTGAATATCAATTAGACCAGTCCTGGTATATGTACACGGCCAAACCAGCCAGTTGCAGACTCCAAATTCCAGAGGCACTAAGATGGCAAAAAAGCCACATTTGCCTTCTACCTTACTGAGGTTGGAGTCAGCCTCTTCATCTTCCTCTCCCCCATTTCAGGGCCAGGAAGGTATCAATTTCTCTTTTCTTCCACCTGCAGTGGTGGCTGGGGTAATTGTAGGGCTCTCCGCTGCGATTCTGGGGCTCACGCTCTCCGGCTGGCTCTGTGAGTCTCTCTCTCTCCCTCTAGATTCAGGGCGTCAGTGGCCTCTCTCCCCAAAGGGCTGGGGAAGTTGGTGAAATCTTGGCCAACTGACGTCAGTGGCAAAACCCCGAAGACTTCAGTGGAGACAGGATTTCATCCCGTCTCTCCCTGCCCTAGAGCTAGAGGGAGTGGCGGCCCCACTATCGCTACGGAGATGAATACGTTGGTTTTTCTACTCCCCAACCCTTGGAGGCTTCATCTCGCCAGTGGAGGAGTCGGCTTCTCCCTTTCCCCTCAGCTCTACAGCTCGGTTGGGCTCGCTTTAGTTTTCCCCACCTCTGGGGAGCGGACGCGCGCTCCTCCTTCCCCAGGGAGAGGTTCGCTGCGCTGCTGTGCCCGAAAATTAGAAGCGCGCGGGCGGGCGCCTCAGCCTTTCCCACCACGCCCAGCCCGGGTCTGTGTTTGGGTATAACGTGTACGGACAACGGCGCCTCCTTTCCCCCAGGCCAGCGTCTCTTGCTGCCTCCCGCTGTCAGTCTCACCCTCCCTCCGGGGCCGGGCACGGAGGGCGGCCGGTTTCGGGAGGGAGGGTACGTCTGGCTCTTCACTTTCTCTCCCTTTGCTTTCAGGGGGTGTCCGGCCTCTTTCTCCTCCTTTTGGAGGAGCAGGGGGGTGACGGCCTCTTCCCCGCCGCAGGCCGCTCCCTTCACTGACCTGGCTCGGCCCTGTGCCGAGCAGCTCGCCGGTCCTCTCGAGAGCCGCGGCACTCACCTCCGTCCTCAGCCAAGCGTCGACCGTTTCCCTCCCAAGACTAGAGGGAAATAAGTTCCTCCGGATCCCTCCGCCTGCCGAGATACGTAGCGTCCGCGCTGCTCCCAGGTTCGAGCGCCGGGACTAGACAGCGCTACGGAAGGATACATGGAAAGGAGATTCCAATCGCTGATCAGACCGTTATGGAGAGAATTGTTGGCGCGCGCCCAGTCCCCATCGTGGGGCGGGAGGAGCCGCGCTGCAGGCGCGTGCGGCTGCTCTGCTGTCTCTGATCCCACCCCGCTTAGGGATCCACAGCACCCTAAATTCCCGCACCAGGGCTAGGTACCTGCTCCGGCTCTGAACGCTGACTTTCTGCCACCGACCCCTTCCCACAACTCAGCCCCAGACAGGTCACTGTCCGTCCCCCTAACTGTTCCCTAACCATGATCCCGTGGCCCCTGTAGCCCAGAAGCGCTCTGTCCCCATGAGGGAAGCTCCTGCTACACCTGTAGGTGCTCCACTGTCTCAGGGTTAGATCCAGGGCCAGCTCTAGGCACCAGCAAACCAAGCATGTGGTTGGGGCGGCATTCTGGGTGGCTGGGTTTTTTGCTTTGGCAGTTGCAAGCTCTGAGGGGTGTTTTTTTTTTTGCTTGGGGCAGCAAAAAACCTAGAATCAGCCCTGGTTCGATCTCCTGTTACACGTGCCCAGGACCAGGTTTCATTATCCAACCAATTTTCTGATTTGTTCGGTTGTCAGATTGAGTGATCCCTCTTTAATTAACCACCAGAAGTTCACACATTTGATAGGCCAAATTCTGCCCAACCCAGATAAATGCTCAGGTGCAACTTTCACAGCCATTGCAAAAACAGCATTCCTGCTTTCCTGTATTGTGACCTACAATACTCCACAGTCTCTCCCTGTTTAGTGTTTCTTCCCACAGAGGGAACAGGGCATGTGGTGTGAGCTATATCCCCAAGCAATATCATACACAACATGCTTCTTTAGACCCCACTCACAGCTCTTGTTTGGTGGGGTTTGCAGAGATGCTTTCCCTAACCTTTGGAAGGAAGCAGAATCAGGGCAGAAAGCTTTAATCATATGCTTCCTCCGCCTGCAATTTTTTAGTGGGCACCAGCAGGCAGCACATTTCTACTATCCTTTAATTTTGTAGGCTCCACCCTTCCACATACCCTCTAGGGCATGGTCTGGCCCAATAACAATAATTTAATAAAAATAAGAATATTTATGGACTGCCTCCTACCCAAAGATCAGAAGGTGATGTACAAATATAAAAGGTAACAGTGCTTAATAAATAAATCAAAAATATTCTAACAATAGCCATACATTTTGTCCCAAGTATGAAGTCAAACAGTGGTCCCTAAACAACATTAAAGGACCATTGTCACCTTGAAATCAATTTTAAAATATTAGTCAAAAGTACTTTCAAGTAATATACTTGCTCATGAGTTCCCAGTCGGTTTTTGTGGATTTAAAATCACATTTTCCTATTTTAATCATCTTTTTCTTTCCTTGACTGCTATATGAAACAAAAAGGGAAACTAACCATTACTTTACATCTGCAATCAAATCTGTGCAAGCAGCAGCATATAATGAACTAGGGATCTTTCAGCTCATGCCCACATTATCCACATGGGGTGAGTTACAGTATGGCACTTTGGTGCACACTGCTATTCACACCCTGCACTGTGTGACAGTATAGATATGTCCAGTTTCTGAAGTGGTGGCAACCACATTAAGGCTGTCCCCTATGCAAGTATACTTAGGAGAGACAAAGTTCCTGCTGCTCTTGCCTCTTTCTGACACACCTGCACAGAATGGCCTCTTTCTAGCACACCTATATGTTGTGTAAATTTTAAAATTGCAATTTAAAACATTTTAAAATAAAGTAGCTGAAAATCAGTTTTGCTGTTACTTACCTGCCAAAACTTGTGATCAAGGGACTGTGTTTCTCCAGCAAGTATTGATGACACACACTACTAAACATCTAAAACTAGATAAGATACTTAAACACCCACTAAAGCCTGTCAGAGAAACAGGGCATCTAAAGCAAAGTAGGGAAATACGGTGCCCATCTAATACACAGCATGGAATGCTTGTGATCAGGGCCAGATTAACCTTTTATGGGCCTGCCACCAAACATATTTGTGGGCCCCCATGGTAACAATGTAGTATGGGGCAGGAGGTTCAGTCCCCAGAGTGAGGGGCCAGCCAGGGGCAATGGGGCCTGGCATGGCCGGGGTGGCCCTGCTCTGTCCAGCCCAGTGTGAGGGCATTATTTACAAACCGGCAGTTGCCAGATGTATAATGGCCTGCCCGGTCCTGTGCTGCCAGCATGCCCCTTTCCCTTGGCGGTGGGCCCATGTCATGCCACACAGCCCCCTTCCCCAACATCGGAACACCCCCCCCATACCCACTATGCCCAGCACCCCCCAGACCCTATCACAAATGCACAGTACCCTGCACAACACCACAACTGCCCAGCACCCCACACAGAACCCCCACTCCCTAGTGCCCCAAAACACAGAGATCTTCCCCACCCCCTCACAGACCAGCACCCCCACCCAAGGCCCTCCAGAGACCCACTCCCCCACACCCTGCTCCTGACCCCACTAACTGGCCCCGCTGGGAGGCGACTGTGTCTGTTGGGCTGAGCCACCAGTGTCCTGGGGCGGGGAATCACTCCAGCCCCTCGGGAGTGGTATGATCAGCCAGGCCAGGGCCTGCCCCACCCAGGCTCCCTCAGGACCCATTCGCCTGGAAGGGCCCTGTCAAGCCCCACACACTGATCCCCCCTTCCCCCCCACAACTGGCCGGGACTGGTCAGGCTTCTGCATCAGTCTCAGGTGGCTCAGCTCTAGGAGACAGGTGGGGCCTCACAGGTGATAGGAAGCAGAGACTGCCTGGAGCTGGAGGTGCACTGGGGTCTGGACAGGAGACAGAGAGAAGCCAGCAGGTGAGGCCAGGGAGTGGAGAGGAGCCCTCGGCCAGCTGGCGGGCAGGCCGAGAAGAGCAAGTGGGAGGGAAGAGCCAGTAGGCTGGTGGGGTCTCAAGGCACAGTGCAAGCAGAGCAGGCCCAGCTCCATGGGGTCACTGGTGCCATTGTAAACCCAGGACTGCCTGGGATACTTTAACAGTCCTTTCCAATTTTTGTATCTGTTTGTTTTTTAAAATTTGCCTCAACTTGACATTTCCTAGGTTTCAATTTTTTTTAATACAGTTTCATTTTATTTTTCCTCTTTAATTTATATGTATTTGCAACCTGTACCATAACAAATTAATTTGTCTTTCAATTTAGCTCTTATGGTCTTAATTTTTTTTAAATTCACTTATCTGTTTTGAATAATATTCTTTGCATTGCCAAAAATTAAGAAAGGCAAGGAAACAGGGTCATTCCTCCCACTTATTTAATAACAAGATAAAACAGGTGAACTATATTCTGTAGCCCCAATCCAGCAAATGCTTACACACATGCTTAACTTTACTACCCTGAATAGTCCCACAGAAGTCAAAGGAATTTTTCATGGTAGTAAAGTTAAACTCATGCATAAGTGTTTGCAGGATTGGGACCTACGTTCATATGCAAGACTAAATTAGGACATTTTAAAGTAATATTCAAACTTCTTGTTTTATAAAGATTGTAATTTTTCTTCATTCTTTGCATATATTCTGTAACACTCAGGCAGTAAAAGCTACCTGATGGTAGCTCTTTTGTGACTTGGAAACTCCTGTAATAAAAATATACATACATTACAGATTTACACTCTGTGAGCTTTAATTATTCTGTTACAATATTTTGCAGGAAGATATATGGTAATCCGTTTTTTGTTTGTTTGTTTTTTAAGTGAGCAACATTTCTACCTTTCTTCTACCTTTGTCCTGCCTTTGTTCTACCTGCTAGTGCAATGTTTGGCTTTCCTTTTGTTCTCTGTCAGTTTGAGAAAAAAAGTTGTGGTTGTTCCTCTCTACTTTCTTTTCACTTCATTAATATTTAACTTCACTCAAATCTACAATCTAGGGCAAGACAAAACTAGACTTTCCCATAGGTTAAATATGATTCAGAGAGTTCTAAAATTCAACCCACTTTGTCCTATTTTTAACCATTTTCAGATTCCATGAAATATCCTTTTCAGATATGTGATGACATTTTGACTCAATATGATGACATTTTAGCACAATTTATGTTGCATCTTGATATGCTGATAAATCATGATTCCTCAAGTTAACTATTTAATGAGAAACAAGTGTGTTGTTTCTAACAACTGTAGTAACTCTAGTCACAAATTCTAGGCCATACTATTTTCTGTCATGCTGGAATCTATCATTTCCAAATCAAATGTTTATTGTCATAATAAGCTACTATATACAGGTATGGACCTGTGAAAAGAAATCTGAGAATTGCCTTTCAGAGATATATACAACACACAAAACACTTTTCTGGGAAAGGGTCTTGCACTATTGCTTGGAATTTTGTATCGTGTCACTTTTGTAATATTGTCCAATTCTTATTTGTTGGTAGGTCACTAAATAATATAATGCTCCATATACTCTCTTTCCTCCCAGAGTTGCTTTAGATGCTTCTTGCTTTTTAGATTGCGAGGCCCTTGAGTAGCATTCAGTGGCCACATTGATGGCATTGGTCTTGCTGAAACACTTAACAGGGAGAACCACATGAAAATTGCTGTCTATCTCCCTGAATTAAATGTAGATTGATTTCTTCCTTATTAGAGAGACAATCATTTATAGTATCCAGGGGTCAGCACCACCATGTTGTGTGACACTTGACAAAATTACTGTACTTAGTGATAGACATTGGAGGGGGTTATGCCATTCAGTCACCCAATTTTTAAAAAAAATTACCATGGACCTCAAAATTTTTACCATGGACACTTGTGTCTGTGTACAGACCAGGGGCGGCTCTACAAATTTGGCCGCCCCAAGCAATCATGCCCGGGAGGCGCCCCCGAGCCGCGGGAGCAGCGGACCTCCCGCGGGCATGACTGCGGAGGGTCCGCTGGTCGCGCGGCTCGGCTGGACCTCCCGCAGCTGCGGGCGGTTCGCTGGTCCGGCGGCTCCGGTTGAGCTGCCGCAGGCATGCCTGCGGGAGGTCCAGCCGAGCCGCGGGACCAGCGAACCGTCCGCAGTCATGCCTGCAGGAGGTCCACTGGAGCCGCCGACTGAGCGTCCCCTCCGCAGTCATGCCTGCGGCAGGTCCACTGCTCCCGGGGCTCCGGTGGACCTCCCGCAGGCATGACTGCGGCAGGTCCGCCGGCCCAGCCTGCCGCCCCCCCGGGAAAGGGCCACCCCAGGCGGGTGCTTGCCCCGCTGGGCTCTGGAGCCGGCCCTGGTACAGACACGTTGCTGGCCCCTGATAGTATCTGAGAGTTTGAGGACATATCTTTCTCATGCTCCTTGGTATCTTGGACAGTGACAAGTATCTTGATTTCACTTTATCTTCTGCCATAAAGGTTGTGCGGCTCTTCCACATGTGTATTGTGCAAATATATAAATAGACTCCATTCAGTGGAGCATTGCATATCCCGGTTCGGTATTAGCTACACCACTACGAAGCACTGAATAGTGAGACTTGCAGTTTTGTTTAAGTGGACTGCTTCAGGTGGTTTAATCGCAAATTAAACATTGCATGCTGGGAATTGTAGTAAGAGAGAGTGTCACTGATGGAAATATTACATCATCCTGACGTGCCCTAATTTGCAATGGTTGCAGTGACTGGCTGGGACGCTCCTCTGTTTCTTACTTTGGGGGAGGCTGCTGGTGAGAAAACGCCCCGAGCGTTGTATTAGCGCTATAGATACGGTTCCTAATCTCCCCGCGTGCCTGCTTAGCAGTTCCAATTTCAACATGTCGGAACAGCCGGAGCTCAGCGGCCTCAGCGATGAAGCAGCCTTCAACGTCTGCTCCAACCCGGATCCCAGTACCAAGGTAAGCGGGGGACTGGGGGACGAAGCTGCTGGTGAAAGAGGCGAGATGGGGGGGATCAGAAAGAACGTGGTGACGGGGAAGGTGAAGCGATAGGGGAGCGGGGAACGTGCAGTGAGCGACACGGGGAGTCTGGACTCTTGAGACGATCTAGGGAGCGGGGGGGACTGAAAATTCCTGTGGCGCCCTTACGTAAAGGGGTAAGGAGGAAGATCTCCTTATGCAGCCCTAATGGTGGTTTCCCCTCTCACCTGGATTTCTCTGTAGTTGAGTAACTCAGTCTGCATACAGTTGGACGGCATTTCCCGCACACTGTTAGAGGGACTCTTGGATCCTTGGTAACTCACTGCATTTGATAAGGCTGGCGTAAACTTTACTCGGGGTTGGATCGGAGCCATGTGACACACAGAGAAATCTAGCCAATTTTAGTCTTGTTTAAAACTTTATTTTTTTTCTCTTTTTAAACATGGGTCCTGTCACTTTTCTTGTCTCAGGCATAGTGCAGAAAGGACCAACCTTCCATTTTAAAGTTTATAATTGCAGCCAAAAAAAAATTAGTTCTGATAGCAAATTAACAGGACCGACTGTAGGAAGACTCAAAGATTGTTAGTGTGCTGCATTTGAATCACACTGCCGGGGAAGGGGGGGATCTTGAGTAAAAGTTAAGACTCAAACTCCATTTTTGATCTTTGTTGCAGTTTAGCACCGTACTTCACAGGATCTTTTATTCTGAAAAAGGATTGGCAGGGGGAAACTCCATAGACTAGTTTTATGTGATTGCTTCGTTTTGGAGGGGACTATGCAATAATATTTGAAACATTCTTGATATGGAATTTTATCTTGTAAATTGTTTGTCAGGGCTAGACTCCCGAGGACTGTTTCCATTTTACATCAAAATGTGAATTCTTACGGCCATGAAGTAACTTAAATTTCCCTGTGGCCTGATGAGAACACACTTAAAATAATACATGCAGTTGTGGGGCACAAAACATTAGCAAATTAGAAGAAATTGCTTTTTTTCTCTCTCTCAATCTACTCGGGAGCATTAAGAGGCAAGAAGGGAGTCTAAGGGAGACAGAAAAATGCAGGATCTGGGTGTTGCTATATATGTATAGGTTATCCAGACATCTAAGCTCATGCTTCAGAGCTTTGTTCACCTGCAGAGATCAGGAAGGATTTTTCCCCCCAGTGAACAGTTGGCTAGATATATTTTGATCCTCATTGCCACCTTTCCCTGAAGCATCAGAGATTGGTCACAGTTGGAGATATGACTGGAGAGAATGGACCAGCGCACTGAAGCAGTACAGAGAATCCTCTTTCTAGGCGCCTGGCTTGTGTGTCTTGATCACATGCTCAGGGATATACAGATCACCAGATTTGGGGTCAGGAAGAAATTTTCTCCCAGGTCAGATTGGCAAGTACTTGGTTTTAGTTTTTTGCCTTCCTCTGTAGCATGGGTCATGGTTCATCTGGTGGGATCATCTGGGCATATCTCACTAATCATTTTGCTGCCATTGCAGGGGCTTTAGGCATTGGTGGCACCTTAGCCTCTCCTGTTCTGTGTCTGGGGCATGCAACAGTTTAATCTCCTGTGGACTGAAATGCTCTGGTCGAACTGAAGTCTTAGAGCATAATATGGGATTATCAGTGTGAAATTTAATGGCCTGTGATATAAAGGTGGTCAAAGATGATCTGATAGTCCCTTCTGGTCTGACAGGCTGTTTAAAAGAGGTATACGTCTAGAGGTGTAGTTTGACCCCCAAAAGTGGTTCAAATGGAGTAATTATGAGTAAAGGGATGGAAACAAGAATAAAGTATGTTAGCTTTTTTTGGTTTTTAATTTAAGAAACAAAATATCAAAGCATTTATTATTGGTGAGGGAAAACAATTAATTTACACAGCACTGTAAATTTGCATAGCATTTTACAGACTAATATCTTTTATTAATAATTATATAGGACCTGTAGGTGTTTGCAGGGTCAGGGCAATAGACTTACAGACATAGACATACCATGTATGTATTTATGTTTATAACTTTTTGGTCCTACTGACCTTGACAATATCATTCTAAATTATTGTTTCACAATAAAAGCCCAACTTCATGTATTTGTATTGACATCTTAATGTGCTTTCCTGAGTAGCATAACTACTATAATTTTTCTTTAGGATTTTCTGTTGCAGCAGACAATGTTACGAATAAAAGATCCTAAGAAGTCACTGGATTTTTATACAAGAATTCTTGGAATGACGTGAGTAAAAATTGCATGAGATAAGATTTGTCTTAAATATATTTTGTATATTTTAATGATCCAGTCTTCTGAAAAGCAAACCTTGGCATTTAAGACTGATTAACATGAACCAGGCTGAATCATCAGCTAGTGCCCAGTTTGGTGACTCACTTGACTTAATCTTCATGATTGAGGATTTCTACAGTACTCTTACATTTTCAATTGCAAAAGGTGAAATCAGACTAGTTTTAAATCAAATGTTGTACTGGGAAAATTATCAGCTTTTTGTGGCTAGTTTTGCTAAATAAGCAAACAACTTTGTCAATTATAGGCTTGGAAGGATTAGATTTTTTTGTTGGTAAATGTCAATTTCACTGTACACTCTCAAACTGAGGAAAAATATTTCCATCTGTTAATAGAAATTTAGATACACAAAGTAAGAAGAATTCTGCTTGAAAACTTTTATTAGAGTTTGATTTTTTTGTATATTTTGACATGTGATGTTGACTATTTGTTTTAATGATTAAATCAGATTTAACTTTTTTGAATCTCAGCATCAACTATCATTAATTATTATATGACCTGTCATTTTGTGATTCTGCCCCATTAGTTTCCACAACTCTGAACATTTAAATCTATAAATATAGGTGGAACATTTTAAAAACAAATCTTGATATTATCCACCAAAATTATTTTTAAAAAGTAAAAATTGAATTCTGCTAAGTCCGCTTATATAAAAGCTTACACGCTTTCTCATCTCTGATCCTGCAGTTAAACAATCATACAGAAATTGTGATATTGCAATAATTTTCATAGTAATAAAATTCTGTCCTCAGCATGATACTCTGACTTAATTGCAGTATAAACAAGAAGCTGAACTCTTATGACTATTAAAAGGTTTCTAGGGCTGCCCTGTCTGCCCTAGCTTCCTAGTGTTCTCGACTCTTAGGTGTCTGCCCCAGAAGGTGGTTGGTAGGCATCCCAGCCCGCTTGTGTGGGGAATGCTGTGGGGAGGCTAGTGCCCTGCAGTGGCATTTTGTTTGTGCTAAAATTCGTTTCAAACATCAAGCACAGCAGAAGGGCTCTGAAACAAAATTCTGCAGATTTGAAACATTCTGACATATGAAAGAGCCCCATCTAAAGTTAGTAAGGAAAATATTTTCCAAATATTTTCACACAAGTGAAAGGTTCAAGAAGCAGTGGGTATAATGAGAAGTGAATGAATATCTCTGACTGAGCTATTTCATATAAATGGTTTTTGTTATTTAGTGAGAAAAGTGATTTGAAACAGAGTATATATTAGTCTGAGTGACCTAGGTCTCTTCGGAGGAGATTTAGAGTTGGCTGAAAAAGATTGAATCAACAGATGTTAATAGGCATATTGAGTCAGGTATTTCCTGTGCTGTTTTTTGTGTTGTATGAAAAGCGAGACATTAAAACATCTTCATTGCTGGAAGGAAGATGGAATTGAGTACGGATTCTCTGAGTACAAACCTTGATTTATTTTCTTGAAGCTAATGGATTTTCACAGGAAATGCCATACCAGATAAGACTAGTAGTCTGTATCTAGTACAGTATTCTGTTATCTGACAGTAGCTAATACCAAATGCCTCAGAGGACAGTGCATAAATATCTGTAACTGCCAATAAAGAAACAAAACTTCCCTTATGGGCAGGCTTTCCTAACCCAAGGCATCTAGCAGCTGGCTTATGCAATGAAATATGAAGGTTTTGTATCCTGTTGTTTTCTCCCCTATCTAATGTAACTGTGAATGTTCTCATCCATCTAAATTTATGTTATTGTTGGGTTGTGGTTTTTTTTGTTTGTTTTTTTAAATTCTCCTAAGCACTGGTCTCAGTGCTATCTTGTGGTAATGAGTTCAACAAATTAATTGTATTGAGGTTTTAAAAAATAAATCCTCTTACTAGTTTACTGCCTGTTAAGTCTTTGGTGAAAAAAAAAAAATAAGGGAGATGGACATAGACACCCTTATGGAAACTCCCATGCACAAGGCATTGAATACCAGTCTCAGCCCTGGTCTACACAGGGGGCCCAGGGGAATCGATCTAAGTTACGCAACTTCAGCTACGTGAATAACGTCGCTGAAGTTGACGTACGATCGACTGCTACCACTCCCCCGTCGACTCTGCCTGCACCTCTCGTCAAGCTGGAGTAAAGGAGTCGACGGGAGAGTGCTCGGGAGTTGATTTATCGCATCTAAACTAGATGCGATAAATCAATACCCACTGGATCGATCGCTGCCCGCCAATCCGTCGGGTAGTGAAGACATACCCTCAGACTTGAGATTTTTATTCTAGTGTACCTACAGTTACTAGTTTTCATAGGTTCATAAGTTTTGGGGTTTTTTAAATTATTTTCCAAATGTGTTAATAGATGTAGGTCTCAAGAATATTTCCATGACACAAATTTGAAGACTGAACCACTTTTGAGGTATTGGGGTGGGGTGGGAGGGGCAGGGAAGAATGTAGTCATAATTCTCTAAAGTGGGGAGAAAGTGGTTGTTGTTTTTTTGTTTGTTTGTTTTAGTTGCAGTCTAGTTGCAACTTTAAAAACGCCATCAATTATGACTTTTTTTTTAATAAAATTGTTGCCTTTTAGATTGCTCCAAAAATGTGACTTTCCCACTATGAAATTTTCACTTTATTTCTTGGCTTATGAAGATAAAAATGATATCCCAAAAGATACAAAAGAAAGAACAGCTTGGACTTTCTCTAGAAAGGCTACACTTGAACTAACACAGTAAGTGTTAACTCCAGCTTTTTACAGTTCACTTCTGCTTACATTTAATGGACGTTAGTTACAACTGTGTGCTTTGCACTAGGTTATATTATTGCACTTGTGTTTTATCTGATCATGGGTTGTGTACAATTAATGCAATGTGGAAAAATACTTTCTCTTTTATCATAAAAAGTATGGCTTGGATACTGGATACCTGAACAAGTAGAACTGTGCTTTTTCTCAATATTCATTAGACCTAACATAGCATAAAGGAGGGGGAAACTGCTTCCTGAGGAAAAAAGCTAATTAAAGGAGAGCAGTGAAAAGGAAGATGAAGGGGTCCAGTGTACTAGGAAAGGAATTTTCGAGAACAGCTATGAGATGGTTGTGGTGTACTGGATTGAGGACACATTGGGAATCAGATCTGGATTCTATCCCCATCGCTTCTGTTAACTCACTTTGTGACCTTAGAAAGGTCATTTAAGCTTTCACTGTATAGAGTACTTTGAGATAGATGGATTAAAAGTGGTACAGAAGAGGGAAGTAAAATTATTTTCTTTGTTTTTTGAGTGCACCTGGCTCTTTTAATGTCACTTTTTCATGTAATACTACAGTGATGTGAGAAATTTGCTTGAAGTCTCAATAGTTACACAAAATGACTAACTATTTTGTCAGTGTGCCACCATGTGTTTTGACATGGAAATAAAATGTATCTTAATTTTTTTGACAGCTGGTAATGATAGGTGCTATAGTAACTTATGTAGAGACATAGAGAACCTCCCAAATAGACCAGTACACTAACTTAATAAAACAAATTTGTACTCCCTCGTAGTACTATTCCCTCCACACCCAGTGAACTGCTGAGTGCTGACCCCTGCAACACCCCCTCCTCCTAATCTATATGAGGTTAGAGCCCCATCCCAAGTCTTCCAGAGTTGAGCCTGAATCCTTGAGAGGAGCAGAGAGTCTAGACACTGCTACAGCCACAGCAGTAGTGAGGAAGCAAGCTTGGCTCAGTCTGCCTGCCTCCTGATGTAGGGAATATACCTTCAAGGTCCCAGAACTGTTACTGCCAACTTATGACATTACTAACAATTTGCAAACATGTGCTAGGGAAGGGATTTTATTGTGGGAGTGGATTGTAATGACCCTGGAAGAGTGGCTGAGGGTAGCCTAGGGTTGAATGGTGGAGAGAGCACAGGGCAAAGGGATTTGTGTCTCATAACAGTGAAAGTTGGGCAATGCAGTAATAGGAAGCAATCAGGAATTCAGTTTCAGTGAGAAGAAAGAAAATGAAAATTAGTGAAAGGTAAAAACATCCTACAGCTCATACGTGTATTGAGCCACAAGATTTGCAAATGAAAGAGCTGAATAATTGTATGACCTCTTATACTATTAAAACAATGAGGAGTCCGGTGGCACCTTAAAGACTAACAGGTTTATTTGGGCAAGAAAGTGGGCATCTGAAGAAGTGGGTTTTTTACCCACAAAAGTTTATGCCCAAATAAATCTGTTAGTCTTTAAGGTGCCACCGGACTCTTTGTTGTTTTTGTGGATACAGACCAACACTGCTACCCCCTGATATTCTTGTTTCTCTATTTCCATTTGTTGAATTGCCTATTATGACAATTTAGCTCTTTGGTACAGGATCTGTCTCTTAATGTATGTTTGGACAGACTTTAATATAATGGGGCCCCAACTCTGACTGGAGTCTTCAGGAACAACTGTAATTAAATTAATATAGTACTGTTTGATATGAATGTAGTAAATTTCTACGTGAGTCCATATATTGCACAAATGCCAAAAAAATTATCTTAGGGCATGTCTTCACTAGCAATGTTAAACCATTGCCACGGCAGTGCTGTAACATGGCTGTGTAGTCGTGACACCAGCACTGGGAGAGCTGTATTAAAAAAAACCACCACCACAAGGAGAATAGCACTGGGAGCACAGCCTACACTGCCACTGTACAGTGCTGAAACTTGCAGCACTCAGGGGTGTGTTTTTTTTCACACTCCGAGCAGGAAAGTTGCAGCACTGTAAAGTGGCAGTGTAGTCAAGTTCTTAAATATTGAATGACAATTTAAATTTCAATATCTGAAAACCATCTAAGTCCTAACAAAGTGTTGTGAAATTGGAATGCATGACAGTGATTGCTGGGAGAATGATATAAGTAAGTCCTCTGATATAAGGCTCCCATCTCCACAGCAAGTGTCTAGATCAGGGGTGAGCAAACTTTTTGGCCCGAGGGCCACATCGGGGTGTGAAACTGTATGGAGGGTTGGGTAGGGAAGGCTGTGCCCCCCAAACAGCCTGGCCCCTGCCCCCTATCCACCCCCTCCCACTTTCTGCCCCCCTGACTGTCCCTCTCAGAAGCCCCCACCCATCCAACACCCCTCCCCCCCGCCCTTGTCCCCTGACCACCCCGTCCTGGGACCCCCATCCCTAACCGCCCCCCGGGGCCCCACCCCCATCCAATTCCCCCTGTTCCCCGTCCGCTGCCTCCCCCGAACCTCTGCCCTATCCAACTGCCCCTTGCTCTCTGTCCCCTGACTGCCCCCAGGACCCCCTGCCCCACACCATGCCGCTCAGAGCAGCATGTCTGGAGCCGTGCCTACCAGCTGGAGCCAGACACGCTACCACAGTGCCCAGCATGAGCGCACAGCCCTGCCGCCCAGAGTGCTGCCTGCGCAGCAGCATGGCTGCGGGGGAAGGAGGACAGTAGGGGAGGGGCCAGGGGCTAGCCTCTCCGGCCGGGAGCTCAGAGCCAGCCAGGATGGTCCCGCGGGCCATAGTTTGCCCACCTCTGGCCTAGATAGTTACATTTTATTTTTAAAGAAGTATTTATCTGAAATTTGTCTTGTAGATGAGGCAAAAGAGAACATTTTAAAATCACAATGAGAACATGGAAATATAAGTTATCCTTCTGCATATATATTCAAAACACGGGGGAATTGCATACATGCATCTA
This sequence comes from Mauremys mutica, assembly GCF_020497125.1. Classification (NCBI taxonomy): domain Eukaryota; kingdom Metazoa; phylum Chordata; order Testudines; family Geoemydidae; genus Mauremys; species Mauremys mutica. The sequence continues at coordinate 149,809,999 of NC_059074.1, read as the reverse complement.
TGGATGCATTTTGAATTCATCTATATCTGTAGTATCTGAGTGCTGTAACTTTGGGAGAATAGGGGGGGATAGCTCAGTGCTTTGAGCATTGGCCTGCTAAACCCAGGGTTGTGAGTTTAATCCTTGAGGAGGCCATTTAGGGATCTGGGGCAAAAAAAAAAAAGTTGGGGATTGGTCCTGCCTTGAGCAGGGGGTTGGACTAGATGACCTCCTGGTTCCAGTCCAACCCTGATATTCTATGATAGGCATTATCCTATGAATGAGGACAACTGTCCCTGAACTGTAGGGATCTAGATTGTAATGTATCCTTTGCTGTGGGTAATTCCATATATTTCTAAATATTTTTTGATTCTTCTCAAATTTTTTTTAAACAGCATGCTGCTCTTCATTTTATATTAATTAGGTTTTTCCCTTTCTCTCGTAGTAATTGGGGCACTGAAAATGATGAGAATCAGTCTTACCACAATGGCAATTCAGATCCTCGGGGATTTGGTATGTTTTAGAGAAAGTTACTCACTGCAGTCATTTTTCTTCTTTTCAGTCTCTGATTTTTTTTTATAAGTCTTTAGACAATTGAAATTGAGAAAATGTTCTTGTGTAAAATAGAGCAATAAGTTAAGTGTACAGGTTAGGGAACAGTTCTACTACTTTGTGTTTTGATAAACGTACAATAAAAATGCTAATAATGTATGTGGATGAAGTGACTTAGCATTATGGATTAGTTTAAATAAAAAGTACTCATTTTGGAGACTTGAAGAGATTTTATGAAATCTGGAATTTTACCTCTGTTTTTCCGGTATACAGACCCTTGAAAATTAGGAATAAGAACTTGTGGCTAAATATATTGTCTTAAGAATAATGAGGTTGTAGTTTGTACATAAAATTGACTCTTAAAGCAAGTGTGTCATTGTTACTGGTAGACATTTTAACATTAAGATTTTAGTAAAAGATATTAAAAATAATATTTTATCTCTGGTTGCTCCCAGTGTTGAGACTTCGTTGGAACTCAGTGTGTAATTAGTAGAACATTCAGTTT